>NW_026998122.1:737500-1079323 GCF_035044405.1 Drosophila montana | reverse complement strand
TTGAATTCGTCCGGATCCCTGCTATTAATTTTTTGGTTCTGGCAGCTTTGAATACAAATAAAAAATATTATTTGACCAGAGCCCAAAAAATATATTTAATTATCGCATTTTCGAAATCTATTCAGACCGTACGCCTTTGCAACAATGCACATTCAATCAACAACAAATTAAAAGAAAAAGGAGGTGAGATCTGGACTCGAATAGAGCCCAGGAAGAACTAAACTGAATGCCTGAGCACAGCGACTTTTATACAAAAATAAAATGCTGTTTGACAGCAAAGGCAAAACCTACTGCTTTGGCTTGTCGTTTGCACAGCCCATGATTGCGATGTTTGTGACGTCACAACCCGCAGCGGGGAATATACCAGAGTAGGCTTTGGGTTTGCTAACTTTGTCGTCTTTTCGTCGCTTTTTATTCTAAAGCGCATGAAGCGATGGACTGAGAAAAAGAAAGTCTGTAAATCTAGAGCCGTAAGTCTTTTTGTTGTTTATACCAACATTGACCTTGGGCTGGCCGGCTAAAACTTGACTTTGCAACAAAAAGGTCACTAAAACATTTGTCATACATTTGTCTACATTTTGTTTCTTTTCTATTTATATGCTAACCTAGCTGTACAATAAAGCGATTAAATATGTTAACATTAATTATATTTCCTTGTACGTGGCTTTTATTGTTTGTTTTTAACTTATATCTATCTAAGTACCCGGATTGGAAGATTGAAGGGGTCAGCTTCTTCTACAAAGCTTTCTTCTCAGTATAAATGGCTAAACAGTGAAGCAGGCCAATCACTTAAGATCCCTTGCCAGGGCCGGTTGCGGATGTACTAAGGGGTCCCAGTATTTAGGCTGAGAACCTTTGCTTGAATGACACTAATTCTTCCCAAATGCGACTTTGTTGTTGTTACAAACATTTGGCCTGCATAGTGCCAGCTATTTATTTGCATACTTTGACGTTGTCAAGAATTCAAAAGTGTACTGCATACTCTTGTGCGTACTGATTAAAAAATTGTATGTATAAAATTCCAAAAGTAGAGCGAAAGTTAAAAACTTATAACTAGTATGGTGGTTGCATGCAAAGCCACAAGTGTGAAGATCAGTTCAAAATAAAACTCAGCTAATTGACGTTAGCCTGGGGATTTGTTCATGCGAATATGGAAGGCTTGTTTCATTCATATTTAATATAAGTGCAGCCCGTTTTACCCTGGTCACAAGAAAATTGGTCTAACTTCAGAGAAGCTTTAGCCAAGACAGCTTTTCTCCAACAATCCAAGCTTTAACTGGCTGCAACTCTTGAGAGCATGTTCAATGCATACAACCGGAAGAAAGCTTTCGCGAGCCAATTAAAATATACAAATGGTCCAAGAAAACTATCAACGAAAAAACTTATATAAGCCAGCAGTTGCTAATTGGCAGACCGTGAAGAGTTTTTTCTTTGTCGAAATTCAATTGGATATATATTAGTTAAAGAGCGAATATCTGGGACTATTGCCATTTGTTTCAATGTTCAGTCCAAACGTTGCCGCAAATAAAACGAAACGCTCAATTGGCCATGAATTGTTACAGCAATAAAATGCAAAAGTATTATGCATAAAAGTAAATTATAACGCCAACATTAAATGTGAATTTAAAATGTGGCATATACTTAACATTTAATGGATGCAACTGTTGCCATAAGAAGAAAGAACCCACATTGAGATTATTTACTCAAATGGCAACAGATGCGATTTCAAGTGCCTTCGGTAATTATGAATAAATGAATTATTGTTATAGCCTATGAAAATCATTTAGACGACATGTGAGCTGAATTGAAATCAAAGCAGTTACATTTATCTATTTAATGCGACGCCTGTTGGAAAAATAAAAATATAAAATCACTAAATAATATTTTTTATATACACTCAATCAAACTAAAGCAAGAAGGAATGCTGTTTGACTAGAGTTAATCCTGACTCTTTTAAATCCTTACAATTCATTGCGAAAAAAATACACAAATTCTTAAAACCGTTTTTTATAAGTTCACTTAGGTTGTTGAAACTTTATTTTACAGAAAAAATTCACAACTTAAATTAGCATCCATATATCATTATTATCTTACTCAGCTTCAGTGTCAGTGTATGTGTGTGTGTGTGTGTGTGTGTGTAGAGTAGGGTTGAGAGAGTGTGTGTATTTCAAAACGAGAGTTTTGCAAACGCACAACTGTAACCGGGTCGACTTATGCACTCGTATATCCAAACTAAGTAGGTTTCGATTTCCCATGTTTTTCTTTTTTTTTCAAAAATATACAAACTAAATTCGCTTAGAGCACTAAATCGCATATGTTTCTCGTTTCTAGTTAAAGGTACTTAATAGTGTGCCGCATAAGGACTCGAGTAGTGTCCATAGTGTCCAGCATCGTATTGGGGCACGTACTCATATTGTGCCTGGTTGTAGTAGCCATCATCGTAGTCGTAGTGAATTGGCGCGGCAGCGGGCGCATAGTGTTGGGCGACTATAAATAATAACAAAACAATATAATATATAAATATTATTAAACCAAAATTGTGGGGCCCTAAGTTTGTTTGCTTTGAAGTGAGTCAACAGAAAAAAAAGCTAAGTTCAACAGCAGCAGCAGCAGCTGCCTCTAAAACTAGTTCAGTTCAGCGTATTTTAATGCTGACGAAATAATTTTCTTTGCTTGTCACGAATTTGTAAGCACCAAAGTCAATTGGTCACAGGTGTTGTTGTTTTTTTCTCGCTAGTTGTTGTAATTTCCTTTCGGGCATTTTGCATGTAAAACGATGACGAAGTTCGTTGCCTAAGTCTTTTGTTTTGCCAAAGTGTTTGCTGCGTGTATTTGTGCGCGCGCGCTTCTTGCGATTCTTAATTATTAAAACGGCAGCCACAATCAAAATAATTTTCACATGCAGTCATAACAACAACAGCAACAACAACAACAAAGCAACAGCGTTTCCCATGCAAATCCACATTACGACATTGAGAAAAGATGTTGGCTTCGAAATGAAATGGGCAACAAAATTTTCCGCACAGCTTTTCTGCCTGCAGCAAAAGTTGATGCGCTGCTGCTGTTGTTGCTGCTGCTGCACAATATGACATAATTAATGTGGGAAAACTATGGAAAATATGAGAGCGAATGCAAAGTGCAAACAAAACTTGGGCAAAAAACCAAGCTAATCTCTTGATCAATGTTGAGGAAAACTCGAACATCATGACATAATTAACAAACGCGTGGGCGTGCCAACTGCTGCATTAGTCAACACAAATGCCGGCTTATGAAATGTTATACATTTGACGATGCGATGATTCAGTTTACAAGCCCCACTGCACACGCTCTCAATCTAATTGCAATGCAACGCAGCGAACTAAAACGATTATGTACTTATAATAGAAATATGGTTAACTTATATATACACTGAGAACTGATATACGGATATTCAGTAGACTGCATAGTAATCGGCATCTGTTGCAGCCTCCGCCGTCGCTGTCTGTCTGACTACATCAACGATGTCATCATATTCGTCTGGGCGCAATTTGCGATATTGATTGTTAAAATAGTTGGCGTGACGCCTGAACAGCTTGAGCATGCGATACGTGTTCATGCCTAGAAGAGCAAGAGCAGCAAATCAGTGTGTGTGGCAGGCCTGAAGAGTGTGCTACCACAACTACCACAACAACAACAACAACAACTAGCTGGAAGTGCGTCTATATTTGGTGGGGCTGCTAAACCATTTGAGTGCTATTCCATTAACTATTCAACCCGGTACAGCTATCATGATATTAGATTAGATATACTTGTCACTCACCATAGGGCGCTGGCGAGGCAACGACAACAGGCGCGGCCACAGGAGCCACATGTGGCTCATAGTGGGTCAAAATCGGTTTGTGTGCAATGATGGGCTTCGTGACCAGCGACTGGGCGTGCACAGTGGGTCCAGATTTGGTGACAACAGCGTTGAAGCCATGAATGGAATCGGCCGTGTAATCAACAGTGCGAATGGAGCCATCGGGCTCGACCAGAGAGTATTGACCTGAATGGGGGAAAGGTAGAGAGGACATATTTATTAGTTAAGATCATTTTTAAGCCCTGACAATTGATTAATATTAGTAAAATAATGTTCTATATATCCATGTTTATACCCTGAGAATTGAGTAACAATGGGCATATTGTTCTGGTGCATATGTGTGTAAAAGCCAGGCGGAGGTATTTCCACTATAAATTTGATATTATTGATCAGGACGACGAGCTAAGTGTATCTAGCTATGTCTTAGCAACTGCCAAAGCTAGAGTCTTAAAACTGGAAGTATATAATCTCGTAAGCCCTACGCAGAACGAGTTAATCAATTTTTTCTAGGTATATATTCCCGACTTAAACACTCTTAGTTGTTTTTTGTTTTTGCGTATGTGTTATAGTTATATTTACCCTTGACAACATCGCCATCACGAGTTTCATGCTGTGATTTGACATCGCCGGTCGTGTGATCGGCTACGCCATAGTTAAAGGCATATTTGGGATGATCCTGTTGAATAAGATAAAGGGAAATATATAGAACTTTGCTAAATAACAAGAGATCTGTTTTGAATTTCGGAAGAGTATGGCACATCCGAAGGTGCGAAGGAGAGTATGAGCATGTTAGATTTTGAGTTTGTGATGATACGAATTTTGCTTTGCCATAAAAATAAAATAGTTATATATGACATTTATATATCATTTACTGTTAAATAGTTTTTTTTAATTTCAAATGTTCTTGCTTTTATCACAAATTTTATGAGCATCGAACTACTTGTTCTAGGTAGTTCAGCCTGGAATCTCTGGAACTCACATAATAATCCACAGCATATCCTGGACGCGCCACGGCCACACTGGCGAACAAAGCCAACGAGAGGATAACGAAGCACATGAAATTTGCCATTTTCTTGATTATTTTGTATTTTGCGTATTTTCAAATAAATTTGATTTTATAATTTGCTAAAAATAAAACAACAACACAAAATATATATATGAATATCGTAAGCACTTTGCACAGATCCTTGATGGAGTTAACAATTGGATTTACTTTTAGTACTACAACGGCAACAGATACAAACAACGCCAAGTTCACCGGAATACTGTGGCTATTCTAGAGCCGAGTTTCCATTTAAATAAGCGCAAAATGTGCGAAAGCAGCGACGCAGCCGCACAGCCGCGCAGCAGCGACTACAAGACGCTGGGTTTCTCAGTCAGTCAACTGTGGCGGGCGACGCAAACGGAGACGGAGATGGGGACGGAGACGTCGACTGAGACGTCAACATCTCTGGCGTGGTGAGTAGTGGCTGCTGCTGCCGCTGCTGCTTGGTGGGGGCCATGTGAATGAAGTTGCAGCATGAATCGGGATGTTGCTACACTAGCCCGCTGAATGGGGTCGGGGTGGTATGTATGGAAGCAGTGCAAATTGGCGACAGATCCAGTTACGGATTGAGAGCGGCTGCATTGTGTATCTTCTGGCTTTATCCCACACAACATAATGAAGTCATCCGCAGTGGCAGTCACTTTTTGATTGAATCAGAATTATGTTATTAATCATAGCTTAATCATTAATTTCCTCCGGTTCAAACGAAAGACTTAGGCAACGAACTGCAGCACAGTACGCGAATTATGCGCAATAATTATTGCCCTAGACCATAACAAATAGTGGCCAATAAAAAGCAATTTATTTAACAACTTAATTCTAAGAAGAAAAAAAACGCTGACAATAAAATATATCTCGACTATCCTAACCAAAATAAGGTCAAGTTGCAGCTAAAAACGAAAAGCTTGACAAAAACAATTGAAAATTGTCGTTGCATAAACAAAAAGCCCTAGTTATTTGGCACATGCGAAATTCTCAGTGATCTACTTGAATGAAAACAACAAGGCAGCCAAAAGTCCAACCGAAGTACGTACTAGCTACAGCTAGTTCTAGCTGTTTTTGTCTTAGCCATCAATGCTGAAGGTCAAGCGCGGCAGCAAAGTTCAAATCTGAGTTCCATTCTAGGCAGCAAATGAAAGCAAAAATTGCTGGCGGCAGGCAAAAAAAATATGCTATGACACCAGAGCAATTTAAACTAATTTATATCTATAATAATATTGCTGACTTGTTATTGTCCAGTCCTCAGTTGCTCAATTCGCAACAATCAATGATTAATTGAGCGCGCGCCAATTTCCATGCACACTCAGAATAAGACGCAGTTCACGCAGCTTGAAGGCGTAAACATATTAAAGAACCTTTTAGACCACATAAAAAACTTTACCTTTATGATAGACGCCTAAGTGCTTTCCAGGTACAAGCGCAGGATTTTTAATTAAATTTCAAGCGTTTGGCGTTCTTTAAGCTTATGGTTCCCACGGGTACTGTACGTAATAAATTGAACTAATTAAAATGGAAAAGATTGTAAGTGAATATACTGAAGAATAAATACTCTACTCTTATTGCAGTTTGCTTGAGCAGCGTTATTGATAGATATACAGATATTGAAGGATTTTATGTAGGATATAGTGGCCAAACATGTTGTACAGCTTGCAAAGTTATTCTACCAGATGAGAGGAAACTGTGGTAAAAGCTTTTATGAATAACATCAACAGCATCAGCTATGTGACGTCATGAGCCTGCCTGGCCTAGGTGTCGCACTAATAAGCGGTAGCCAGTTCAAATCCAGTTGCAATCCAATATGTATATAGTAGCTTGTTTTTGTTATTATTCAACAAAGAAATGGAAAATATTGGAAGTTTGCTTTTATTTATTAATATTTATAACTGAGTTTCATATTGTAATAAACGTTTGTTTATAGTCTGATTGGGCCAGTTTTATATAAGAACTTATCGTTAAGTATTTAATGTGCATGGCCCGTATTGAGCCAACACATTCCATCACTTAGTTATAGTACCCACTTAAAGGGTATATGTTTCTACCCACTGACTTAGGTACGCAGATGGCTAGTACTTTATATATATTATGTATATTTAGCGCAAATTGTTAATTAAGTAATTTGTCGTTATGGAGTGCATGTGTGAGCTAGAGAGACTTTATATCAAAGAAACCGATCAGGCATACATATGCTTTTAAAGTAAGTGATTTATCTGTTTGCGGAGCGCGACAAAGCAGCCAAAGAGCTTTAAGATAGCTGAGACAGTTTCAAGTTGTAGTCTAAAGCTGTGCTCATCCTTGAACCACGTCGAGAACGTGCCAATTGAGGTTGGCAGCTAACAAAATTATTAGAAATATTGACAAACCGCAAGAGTCGAAAAAACAGAGTCAAAACAATTTGTGCGGGCCTTTACACAAGTTAATAATATGCGCTAGTTTATGCCCGGGTCAGCATTTGTAAGGCTGCGCATTTTCACATAATTAAAAACGAGGGGCGTACTAAAGACTCTAATTAGAGCGAGCTCCATATGCCGAGAAGTGCGCCAAAAGCAGCCGAAGTCATTTTTCGTTGCTTGCCCAAAAATACCCCCAAACGAAAAAAAAAGAAGTAAAAACTAAAAGAAGGCAGGCGAACAACCTTCAGCACTTGCATACAATTGTCTACATCTCCGCCTCCGTCTTTGGTTTTTTTATGTTTGTTTTCCCCCTCCCTAGCCGAGGTTTTGAATTTCCAATGCGACTTCGGACTGCGGTTTGTCGGCAGAAAGAGAAAAAAATAAAACTAAATACTAGATTAAGTCAATTTGCATGTTTGCGAGCGCCGCCAAAGCATTTGCTACGCAGACATGATAACTCGATGCCCAAGACACAAGTCTGAAGTCTCACAAGACTCGGCGTAAGCGGCTGGGAAAATCAGCAAGCGATTGTCGGCATTTTCCGAAGGTTTTCCATATGCAGCTTGACAGATTTTTAGCCAAGCGGCAGCACATGTGCGTGGCTTCAGCTTGCATTGTGTTCCCCCTAACAAATGCTGGCAATTAAACAACAATAAATATAACTAACTACCAGAATAGAAAAACTAACGTGCACGCTAAACTATCAGAATAAATACAAATGTGTTGCTGTTAAATGTAGCGTGCAGTTTGCCATCATGTTAACGACAAAGCGTGGCATCTGGGAGTGGAATTTTATATTATGTTTGCCAAAAATAAAAGCAAAACATAAATTTTACTGAGCTTTAAGTAACAAAATTAAGTGGATCGTAAAAATATGATATATTACACATGTTATTCTATGGGCTCGGTAAGAGTAAGAATAGAACAAAACAGACATAATAAAAAAAGTTATTACTAGTTATACAAATCTGAAAGGAATCTGAAAGGTATCTGAAAAGAATAGTTTGGTAAAAATTAACTGAAAATTATTTAATTAAATTAAACTAGTTAAAAAAGCATGCAATGGAATATAATCAAATAAAAGGATACATGAATAATATGAATATTATGTTTATTGGATTAGATTAAATAGTATAATAGATTAAATAGTATATAATAATATAATAATTAAATAGTATAATAATTCAAAAATAATGTATATATAAATATAAGAAACACAAAATTAAATAAGCTACGGAAAAGGAAAGGAAATATATGTGAAGCAAATTTAAGGAAGAATTTAAATGCAATACCATAAACAGAAATTTAGAAAAAGAGTTGTTTTATAAATTCCGTAACTTGTAAAAGTTGAATATTAAAATCTGTAATGAGTTTATTTTAATAATAATACAATAAGTCTATTTCAAGATTCTTATGTAAACAATTCCAAAAAAATAATAAGGTGTATCTTATTTATTTTAAGTATGCTTAGAGTACACGATTATCTGAATATTTAAACCTTCAATAAATATATTTTTTGATATTATAAAAAAATTTAGTTTGTTTTTCTTTTATAAATAACTGTATATATGTTTTTATTTTATTCAAAACTATAAAGACATTTTATTCACATGGTTAGGTTTCTTTTATAGTTTCTTTCATAAATATTTATACATCCAATTGACCCCAAACTAAGCCCTGAAAGGCGTTCATTTGCAAGCCCATTTGGCGCAAATGGACTCAAATGCAATTCAAGATGTGCCAACGCCCCTGAAGTCGTACATTCAAGTCCACAGCGAACTGTCGTAGGCAGAGGGGGGTATTGTGGCTGGGATGTGGCCAAGGCAGCTTGAATTGAAGCTTGGCTATTTTTAGTGACGATGACTATGATGGCGACTTTGACTTGGTTTACTTTTGGCACTCTTGGCGTCTGCTGGTCACCTAATTTCAGCTTGTTTACACAGACTAATTTGACAATGGGCAATGAGCATTGCTGGGGCACTGGGCAATGTACCCCATTGTCGCTTGCAACACGAGACGGCTTCAAGGTGCGAATGTTGCAAGCCAGACCAGAAAGAGTGACAGAGAGAGAGGGGGAGAGAGAGAGAGAGGCAGGGAGACTTGGTCTGTTTGGGTGTGGGTGGGTGGGCATCATTGTTGTCGCTTAGTTGGGCATGCTTCAGTGCGTCCGGCACTGCCGCATCTGTGTCCGGGCCAATTGACTGACCATTGTTAACAAGAGCTTTGTAACGCGCCATGAAAATGACCCGTGGCAAATGCGGTCGCTGTAATAAAATGCAAATTAATGGCTTCCAAGCCCGAGGAGCTGCTATAAATTTTCAGTTGTTAGCGTGTGCTCCAGAGAGAGATGGAAATGAATTCTCGCACCTTTTTGGCCAATTTGTTGCAGGCTGCTGCTGAACTGTTGCTGCTGCTGCTGCTGCTACCTGCCATGCATCAAATTAACCCTCAAATAATCCAGTTAGCTTTGTTATATAATTGACGCTGACAGGCGGCATGCATAACTACTGGGATGATTATGCCGAAGCCATGATACACATCTCTGCCAGCCTCCAGTGAATCCACACTACATGCTGTTGAAATGTTTATTTATGCGCGGCAAGTCTGAAATCGCTTATACCTCTAATTATGTCTGCCCAGTTGCTCAGTTGTTCAGCTGTTGCTGGGCATTTGTTAATTATTAATGGCGCTTTTCAATTACGCAGACAGGCGGCGACATTTACATGCTACAGTGGATCGAACTGGACTGGTGAGGATATATGAGACACATTGCAAATGCAACATATGGCATCAATTGGGCTAGATATGAATAGTTAAAAGTAATTATTGTGGTTGACAACACTTATAAACTGTAATAATTACATTTTTAATAGCTGCACAGCACTGGTGAACATTTTACAACACTGGACAAAACTAACTAACACAGGCAGCTAGAACGCGCAAAAATAAATAAGCAAAATAAGCCGACTTTGTAATTTGTATTCAGATTCCGTTACTGTAGTGCTTAAGCATAGTCTGTTAAACGTTTACGAATGGAACACAAAGAAGAATCGAAAAATCGAATGCTGTCGTTGACTGTTAAGCATGCTTGCATTCTTATTAAAATATGATGTATATAATAATTAAAATAATATTAATAATAATTAAAATAATAATAATAATATTGTATATTAATAAAAATATTATAAACAAATTATTTTAGGTCCATTATTGGTATATTTTTTCCACAAATAAATACAAACAGACCACTGTGCATTTTATTCTAACGACGCATCTTTAAAAGCTGAGCCAGAACTCTGCGAGTTTCAGTAGCCAACGCTGTATTTGATTATCTATAAATTGTATCAACAACGGCGATGCATATCTGCGACTTGTATCTTAATGTTGCCCGCCACACGGCAAACGAAACAAATCCAATCCAATCCAATCCAATCCAATCCAAGACAGTCAAGAGCACGTGTTGAAGGGGGGTAGTTAGCGGAGCTGAAGCTACTTGAATGTCAACTACTTGAATCAATTGGCCAAGTGCAACAAAAAGTCGTTAGCGACTGTCATTTATTGATGAAGAAGATTGCCACTCTGTCGCATACCTGATATTTCGCTCGCATCTTTTTGCTATAGTTGAAATGTGCCTGCGAAAAGGTTATTGGAGCAGCAGCTACTGGTTTTTATTTTCGTTTAGTTTAGTTTTTGTTTTGAATTTTGCCAGTCACCGGGCAGACATTGAGCCGAGTTTACGTGAGCTTTTGGGGTCAACACGTAATGCTGGGGCGTTGGAATTGCCAGCTAGCGGAACTTCCTTCCGGCATTTCCTAGTGCACATCAGAAAACTTAACTAGTTCAACAGATGACCTTAACTGTTAAAGAACCCGGCCACAGGGCAGCAGCTGCTAGCCCCAGTCAAGTTTCTGACTAGGTCTAATTAATGGAGTGCACGTAAAAGTCTATTTAGGTTTTTAGTATTATTTTTTCATTGTATTGTCTTATTTTAACGCACATTTAAGCGCTTCGATGATTTTTGATTTTCAGGCAATGATAAATTCGTATTTTTGAGCTAGTTTTGAAGCATTTATTTTTTCTTCTGTGGCACACACATTTGTCCAAATATCTACACGATGCGTCCGTCCATTAACAGATCAATATGTCGCCCTCTTCTTGTTGTTTTGTTGTGGCAGTTCACACATAAAAGTGACGGAAATACGAAGATTTGTAGCAGGCGGAAGCAACAACTTCGCAGACGATTTTTTTCTTAAATGTTTATAACTAATATTATTTACATGACGGCACGCCCCCAAAAAACAATTGACCGCATTTGGCTGCCAACGGAGGCAGAGGACAACTGGAACAGGCTTCCGTCTGGTTGTGGTTAACAGAGGGCTTAAAGGTTTAAGGTCTTAATGGGTATGGTATGAAAAGCGAGATGCTGTGGTTTCATATTATTAAATGCAGCTGTATCGGAAGTTGAAGTGCCAGAGTGGTTTTGACCTTGTGGTTGAATTGGCCATAAAAATGAAATAACGAAATTAAATCATAAATAATTAATTTCACTTTGACAAAACGCCCAACAATCTAAAACTTACCAACTTCAAAACTTAAAATAACTAAAATAAAGATTTATTAACTTAAAACTAACCAAACTCATCAACTTTTTACGTTTGCTTTTATTTTAAATTTAATTTTAACTAAATTTAAAACAATATATAAAATAAAACTAATGTCTGGTTTATGGCATATGCGAGAGATATGTATAACTTATATTAAATTATTTTTAAGCTTAAGCTTAAAAGTAGATAGTGGCAAAAATTAAAAGTTGTCAGCCAAAAAGTAGACAAGTTATAGCAACGGCATATCTAACGCCATCTAACGCCGTCAAACGCCGACAAACGCCATCTATCGGCAAATATAGCAAACTAACGGCAGCAAGGCTTGATTTAGTATTTAAATCATGGCTTTAATTAATCAAATTTAATTAATATACAATTTGTTTAGGAGGATATCAGTAAGGCAAGACTCTTGCAAGATGACAAACCAAATATGGGTTACAAATTGTGGTAGTTAAATTAAAAAAAGCGGTTAAATAAAAGAATAACTGAATGGAATTTGCCTTTGTTTCAACAATTACATTTAAAGAGCTGACTATCTTAGAGCAATATTTCTGTAAGTCTGAGCGGTTCATAAGCTTTAATTGTTTTAATCGATCGATTATATTGCTTAAGCTTATGCAAGGCGTAAAGAACGTATATACCCCATAAAGTATATACCCATGATCATAGCCAAGGTCGTCTGTCTGCATGGTGAAACGTTGCATGGAATCAGCATGATCAGAAGACTATATCGTGTATGGCGGACTATTGGACGAACACTGTGCATCAATAAATACTACGTATTTGTATGACTTCTTAGTCCAACTTTTTTTTTAAGGTATCTTAGCCAAACTCCAATTAAGAGGAAACAAATAATAAAAATCTTATCAACATGTATAACAGGCTTGAAGGTTAAATTTGTGAACGTACAAAAATGAATTAATTCTTCATATTCAGATCTATCTATCTATTTATGTGAGGAACTATCAAATTTAGCTATTGTATTCAAAGTAAACATTTTTTTTTACCAAACCCTTTTTAACAAAATATGTAATGGTTTAGGTTTTGGTACATCTCTGCATCTTACATCTAACACGGTACGGTTCAGGTTGGATAAATAATTGAAATGGTGGGGTTAAACCGATGCGGCTGTGATCCGGTTTGCTGCCTTGGTTGTTAATAATAATTTAGACCGCAATCGAGCTGTGCATTAAAATTAATTCTGACTTTCAGTTAGTTATTATTAATACATGTTGGGTTTTTTATGGATATGTGTGGTACTACCTTCACCTTTCGATGGCCACCCACAAATTAGCTAACCCATAATTGTCAATCATGAGCCAAGCTACAATTTGCATAACTCAGTTGAGTTTATATGAATTGCAACAATTAACGTAAATGATGAACAATTAAAAGTTAATTGAAAGCGCATAAATTAAATGTGCCTGGGAACTATTTTGATTTAACAATAATTATGTACTATATAGACAAATATATATTTATATACCATATTTGCTTGAAAAGTAAAAGTCTAGATATTGGATTTTTGTAATTCACTACATTTTATATTTATAGCATTTTGTCGCAGTTTCAATTAAAAAACTTAATAGTTAGGGCAGAAATTATGAGACATGTTACAAAATATAAATATTCCCAATTTATATTTGTGTATGTGTATATTCCATTATGTTGTTCTATTCATCATCATCTTCATCATCCTCATCTTCGACTTCATGATCATCTATCGTTTATGCAATGACGTTGTTCGTGGTTTCGTGGGCGTGGCATTGTTGATGGGCGTGTTTTTGTTGTATGTACAATAAAAGAAGTTGCATGTTTAAATTACATAGAGAATTGCAAGAAAGCTGGTATGTGTATGCGTGTATGCGTGTGTGTATGTGTGTGTGAGAGAGAGAGAGAGACAGAGACGGCGCATATCTGAGCAGGAGGGAGATAATGCTGCTATTCTATCCCGCGCTGCTCCTGCTATTCCGCATCCGTTTCCGGTTATTTACAAAGTGATTGACTTGAGTATTGAGCAGGCCGGGAATGGTATCGAAGCGCATTGGTCAGGTCGTTGCGTGCGTTAATAAATATGAAAGAGTGGGCGTATGGTGAGTGTATGGTTGGGTGGTTGGATGGTGGGCGTGGCAGTTGGGAAATAAATGCTCCTTAGTAGTGGGCCACATGCGCATGAGCGTTGTGGGTGGCATAACCGTAGGCGGGCACGGCGGAGGCATGATGCGCCAGGGAGCCACCATAGGGCACAGCCGGAGCGGCAGACACATGATGAGCAATGGCCGGGCCGTGGGCGATCAATGGAGCAGCATGGGCAACAACAGCGGGCGCAGCATGGTGGACAGTGGGTGCGCTCTTGTGCACAACAGCATTGAAGCCATTGTGATCATCGGCGGTGTACTCGACGGTGCGCACGGAACCATCAGGCTCGACCAGGGAGTAGGAGCCCTTGACAACATCGCCATCGCGCACCTCATGCTGCGACTTCACATCGCCGGTGTGGGAATCGGCAACGCCATAGTTGTAGTGGTACTTGGGATAGGCCTGCCAAGAAGAGAGAACAACACTTGACGTCAGCAACTGATCGTGGGAAAAACAACCCAAGCCAAAAGCCAAATGTCAGCTGAGCACACGGCATTTGGCCCTGGCCTACAGCTTCGTATACTTACATGATAGTCCAGACCCTCATCGGGGTGTCCATGGCCAGCGTAGGCCAGAGCGGGGCCGGAGGCGTAGAGTGCGGGACCGCCGTGCAGGACACCGGCGTAGGCAACGCTCAGGACAGCCAAGCAGATCAGGGACTGTCACGAAAAATAGAGCACAATTATTATGTTAGACATCACTGTACACTTGATATTTTAGAGCTGGCCACTTTTGGCAGGCACTGTAGCAAGGCACACTCACTTTGAAGAAAGCCATTGCAATGGTTTTTTTGAGTTGGTTTTTTGTTTGTTGTTTAGACGCGTGTGTGCGATACGTTGAGCTGAATTCAACTGATAACTAGAACCAAGAAGGAAGCCGCTTTTATATACAAAGACAACGCCCGAGCGGCCGAGCCAAAAGCCACGACTACCACGAAACCGAACGAGCCAAGTTAACGAGCGAGCGGTCAACAGCAGCAGCAGCAACAGCAACAGCAGCAACAATTGCCATTTGCAAGTGAAGCCCAAGAAGTTGCCGCAGCGACAACAGCAACAACAACAGCAGCAACAGCAGCGCCAACGTCGACGTCGCCGCCAACGCCGACTGTCTGGCAATTATTTTATGCCTTTTCTGAAAACGAGAGTGAAGTTCAGTTAGATTTAAGTAACTGGCGTGCGCATTGTTGTTGTTACCATTTGCACTGTTGCTGCTGCTGCAGCCGCTGCTGCTGCTGCTGCTCCGTTGTGGTTTGTGTCTTGGCTGCAATGAAAATTAACTGAAATTAGTCATTTTTGTGGGCTGCAGCCGACTTTTGTGTAAAAAATGTGTCTTAAATTCTTTGTGCTTTCAATAAGTTACAGTTTTGGACCCGTTAACTTTGAACATAAATATATATATATACATACATACTTTGCAGCGGGTAGATCGTAGGTATCCGGGTCAAGTTTTTTCTTTCAATTTTAAACATTAAAATATTATTTTTTTTTTTAAAAAAAAAATAGTGCAAAAGTGTTCCGCTCAGCTTTAAGAATTGGCTAAATGAAATTTATCTAATCTTATTTATTATTGAACATAGACGAGCTTTGAAAATACAGCATAAGGCCGGAAACCTTTGACCTTTACTTTTCCATCCAAGATAAGTGGATTTTGCGAAAATTGCGAAGCATACCCCAAATGAGTTTTCTCAAAAGTCAGATGATAAACAAAAATGTTGAGTACAAACATTTTCCAAAAATTGTTCACACTTCCGGAGGGAATATTAAAAGCTCTGCCCTTATCGTTAACTTAAATTACATATAATATAATTACATTAAAAATTTCAGTGCCTTAGCTTTTACGGCTTGAAGTAGGCCTTAGTTTTTATTGAAGCATTGTAAAGCTTGTAGTTCGTATCAGGGTTTGACTAGGATATCTGGAGAAGCAAACTTTTTATATTTTTAAGCAATAGTATAATATTTTCGTTCCGTTCAATTTTAATCTACGTTTAGCATCACAACTGAGACTTTAGTTTGCATAGAAAAAGACAGAAATCTATTTGTTGAGTTCTCAGATGACTTCCACAATGCGTTACACATTTCGTGACTAAATAATAAAACTCTCTCGCAAATATAAAACTGTGAAAATAAAACAATTTAATTATACATCAGCTTAAATCACCAATCAAAGACGTTTTAACAACCAATTTTGCATAATTTATAAATAAATATTCATGAATATTAAACTTTATCTATAAAAATCTAAAGTTTTTGATTGAAAAACAGGCATCACGATATAATTGCTATGGCCTCTCAAAAGCGGCAACCTAGCAAAAATTCAAATACAAAACGAAATATATATATAAAATTGCAACTTGTGGCACGAACAAAATTAGCAATATATATTGTATAAATATGGTATATATATATATATAGCTTTATATTATAGAACAATGGCTTCTAAGCACATTTTGGTGGGCGGAGGTGTTGCCTCTCATAATGTAACGCAGATTGCAAGCGCCTTCTGTTGTTGTTATTGTTATTGCTATTGTTATTGTTGCTTTTGTTATTGTTGTTGTTGCTTGATTATGCTGGCCATGCAATCTCTGTGTTCTTGTGCTCCAGCGGCTGCTCCCTCGCCGCCCGCTAGACAGCCTCTCACATGATTCATTTAATTTTGTGGCATACTCCGCGCACTTTTAATTACCATGTAGGCCGTTTTGCTTATTAAACAAAAAGGCTTGCGCAAATTAGCTATAAAGATGCAGGTTGTACTCGTGTTGGTAGAGAGGGACTCGGGGGGGAGGCGCTTCATGGCGCCACGATCACATCATATGGCTATGCGCCCTATTTACTATTACCATAAACATTACGCGGCGTCATTTTGTCATTTGCCTCTCTTGGTTTATGGCATATTTTTGTCTTTGGAATGAGTTGTTTTTTTGTTTGTGGAATTTTTATACTTGCCCCGATTTGGCTCATTTAATAAATTGTCTCGAATTAGTGGCTCCAACTTGGACGCTGACTCTGACTCTGACTTTGGGTTTTTGGTGGCGGGCTGCTTGGGGGCAGGGGCAGCTGCTCTGCATGGCTGGCCAGCGTGTACTTACAAAATTGAAGTAATCATCTCAAGGTTAGCACGACAGCAACAGCAACGTGTAACGGATCACTAACAGTCGCGACAACAACTGCAACAACAACAACAAAAGCAACAACTACTTACTGTGACGGCTGCAACAGCTGCATTGAATTTTCGGAGCTACAACAAACATAACGAACACTATAAAATCTGCAAAAGCTGCCTGAATTAGAGCACGATCTGATTACGACTTTGTTAACCAGTGTGCACACTGTGGCCAATTAATTGAATTTTTGGTCAGCCATGGAAAATTTGCCTTGATAATCTCAATATTTGTTTGCCTTTGATTGATGATTGCGCGCCAGAGCATAAAAATTGCTGTGTGGGCGAGGAATTATTAAATGTGAATAGTTGTGAATAATTTTTAGAATTTGGCATATATACGTGTATTTTTGAAGGAGTTCATAGATATGGCATGTTCTTAAAAGTAAAAGTTAGACAACTTTGTGACTCATACTAGAAGAAATTATCGCAAACATACTTCTCTTATCTATATATAGATTGCCTTGGCTCAAGTGCACAAAACAAAAAACTTCTATTTTAATTTATTAGAAGTACACACATACTCTCTTATTTAAATTTTAAGCATACATATTTCGCTTTCAGGGGGGAACATAACAAAGAATACATTTGACAAATATTCAAACTTTAAAGTTTAATAAGCTACAACCATCTTCATAGACCTCGATCTTACATGGATTTTTTGTAATTTATGCGTTATGGAAAGAAGTAGAGGAAAACTGAAACATAAATAGTTAGAAAAGTTTTCTAATATTTCCCAAAGCACTGTTTAATGCTCTACTCAATTTGATGACCTACAAGTTAGGCAATTATCTAAAAATTATTTTAAGAGTAGTCATAAAAACATTATCAAATAGATGAAACAAGCTGAAATACTTATAAAACAGTTCACATATACATTTATTTGAAATAACATCCTCTGTTTGAATATATCAATGGATCAATAGATATAATTAAGTAAGAATAAATCACATTTAATTTAAATAAAGGTTCTGATTAAGCAAGTTGAAAATATTGTTTATTGAATTTTATTTAATATATTTTTTATTTATTTTATTTTTAACAGGAACTACTGGTATACAAATCCAGTGACGCCTTAGCAATTCCGTCAGGAATTAGCTTCACTTTCTTCCAGCTATTTCACAAGTTCTACTACAAACATTTTGAGACATGATTCGAGCGGGCAACTGCTCTGTCTTAGATGACTTGTTAGCTTTTGTTATATTTATGTTCATCTTGATTTCAGATTTCCATTAAGCGCGGCACTCATCGTTGTTTACCTGCCTCACATACATTCACATACATGACTTTACAACCACGGTGCCTTTTGGCTGGCCAGTGTCTTGTGCTGGTTTCTGCCAGACAGCCGGACAGCCAGACAGTCAGACAACGAGACCACACGATGACAATTACAAATTTGTGCAAACTTTTGCCGTTTGTTGTTCCGAGTTGAAGTTGTTGTTGTTGCTGCTGTTGCTATTGTTATTGGAGTTTTGCCATATTGTTCGTTTCCTTTTCATTTAATTATGCAGAGCCATGCAACTGTTGCACTCGTATATTGCGACTCGTTTCGCATTAGATCCGGTCTATAAATGCACAAGCCAAAGTCTAGAAGTCCAGAAGCGTCGACCACCTCAGTCGCAACCGGATTCGGAGAATCACGCCCAAACCGAAAGCGCAAGCTGCAAACAGCCAGCAAAACATAAACTTAATCGTCTCTCTAAGACCGAGTCGGATTGTTGGGGAGTTGGAGTCGGAGTTGTTTTGCTGCAGTTTTGAGAGTTGGACACTTGAGGACTGGGCATATTTCTAGTTGCGGGTGCTTGACTTTAACAATTGTTGACGTATTTCGCAGCCAAAGTCGCCAAGCTGGCGAGTCTCTCGGCAGCAATCTCCATAAGCATTGCCCACATGCGAGCTCCACGCGACTTCAAGTTGATACCGAGTGCTGCTGCTCGCTAAAAATTTGTTGCAATTAAAGCAATTTGTGTGCGTTGCGCCGTTGTTGTTGTAGTTGTTGTCGCTGCTGTTGATTGAGTGGCAAATTTTGTTTTGTTTTGTAATGCATGCAATAGGCCGCGCAGGCAACGGCCCAAACAAGTTCGTTGCCTGAGTCTTTCGTTCTGTCAGCCAAATATAAAAAAAAAAGCTGTGTGTCTTTGCGCAACCGCATCGAACGGATCAGCCAGTTCGTCCGTTGCCAATTCTCAAATCAACTACCAGATGCTAAGTTATAATTTAAATTAATTATACAAAAATGATAATTAGCAGCACACACACACACACACACACACACACATGCACATTTCTTTGGAGCCCAACTGGCGAACAATATCCAAATTGGTATTCGCCATAGTTTTGGTTCGAAAAACTGCAGCGGCATTTAAAATTTATCAATTTTTTTATTACGCTCTGACCTTGATTCGCGGTTACAAATAGAAATCATCGATGAATTGAAATACCACGAAAAAAATTTAAAAAAAAAAAGATTGGTCAAAGAGCACACGAAAATAATTCATAAAAACGGCGGCGAGATAATGCTTAATCGTTTTTAAATGTGCTTAAGAAAAATGCAGGTCATTATTCAACTATATTATGTGTGCGTATATTATTATTATTATGCCGGGGATTTCTGTACTGCGACCCATAAAATCTATTATACTCCAGTCTAAGGGAGCTAAGTACTTCATCTACAACTCGATTTCTTGCATCTCAGGTTGGTCTTCTGTTTTAGGCTACTGATCGACTTCAAACTTTGAGGCGTCTCAATAATATGCCCTAACTCCGATTGGATTACGGATCGTAGTCAACGGCTAAGATTTCACTTGGCCTGCACCCGGTTTCTTTGTGCTTCCACACACTATCATGTACATGGATACAGTTCTATATATGTGCCTGACTAGGAGATACCCTGAACTTAAAGCTTAAATCTTATTTGTAATTCATACATAAATACTCTCTTGAGTGCTTCGGTGTTTCTTGTCCGATCATAATGAAATTTTCAATGGCAAATAATTAAATAGCAACCAAATATGTGTGAATACCTTTTAAAACAATATCTTTTTGAGGAAAGGGATGAGGTATCCGAACGGTGAAATTTTCTGGATCTGTGTACACTCTTAGATGATCTACAACCCATATTTTGTATCTCTACCTCTTATAAGCTCTCATATGTAGTCAAAACTCAGTGTGTCGATATCGATTTTTATCGATTTCCCAAAAGCAGAGTGGCCAATAGATAAATTTAACCTTCGTTTAAAGTTTCAAGTCTCTAGCTTATATAGGATTGCTTTATATGGAACACTTTAATTTATCTTAATCTGACTCAGTAATGGCGAGCTTTGTTATATGCCTAAACTATCTGCAAAAGCCGTAGGCCATCTCTTCACAAGAGTATTAAATCTTGGTCTCTCTTGCTTTAAATTGAATGACCCAGCCTGGGCTGTGTATGGTATTACAGATCAAACTAAAGCTGACGATATTTCGTTTGGGCTTGCAGTCACCAGAGCAAACGCTTATCTTCTCTTATATCTGATCTCCTCAAATTATATGCCTGAACGCGAGTTTCTTTGACTTTTCAATTGGTTTTTTCCTCTGATTAGAGTTAGGTAGCGCAACCTTGAGAGTTTCCATTAACTATACCAGAGCACTTCAATGTCCGACCCACTTTTCGACAAAAACGCAAAGTGCACCCACCAGCCGGAAGGTCAAATTGCTGCTCGTTGTTCAAAATTTCATTGTTGCTGGCAGCTTTTCTTTACAATTTGAGTTGCTTTTTTTCGGGCCAAACAATATTCAATATCAATTTGAATTTCTGTTTGGCCACTTTTCTGACAGCTTAATGTCAAAGTCGTGGGCGTGGCCTATCGGCTGTCCAATTACGATGGTTGGGATGGGGGGCGGGAAGGGGGAAAAGCTGCCAACTACAACATAATCTGCGCAATTATGTCGCTCGACAAAATTTACATAGTAGCTTATTGTTATCGGGTCTCAACGGGAAACGTCCTTGGCCGGCGCCCGGGCACTTAGAATGCAAATGGAGCCAAAAATCGAAACGGACAATTTGCCACGATCGCAGAGCAAAGCGGATTTCAACTGGAGCCGCCCCCATGGGCTGTGCCTTACAATGGGGACCCACAATTTATTTGTTGAACTCGATCTTTTCGCAATTGCATTCAAATACAGCGTCCAGGCCAGTGGGCGTGGCAGCTGCGGCAGCTTTACAAAATTTCCGCTTTAGATACTATTTCGTATCGAATTCGCTTTAATATGGTTTTGTAATTGTTGGCATTGCCATTGTTGTTGCCTTTGTTGTTGGTGTTGTTGCGCATTGTTCTGGTTTTCAAATTTGTGGCTTAGTTTGCTGATTTATTGGCTCTCGATATTGTCTAGACCATTGTTAGACCTGCTGCAAACACACACAGACACAATGGCATGTCGATCTCTTGATTGTTTATCGCATTGCTGCGGATCAGCATGAAGCATATCCGGCTCGGTATCGTTTTTCGATATACAAGTTAATCCTGCTCCAAATGTTCGCATGCATATTTATTGCTCAACAACAACCACAAGCATGGCAAATGATAAACTGTCTCATAAGCTGCATTTTGGGGCATGCCGCTTCTTATGATCTGTGACACCAGCCAAGAGACTGCAACTGTGTTGACGTCCTCGTTTTTGTTGATATCGCAGTTAACCGCAGCACAATTGTTGCCAATCGCTTACACAACTGACGTGTGGCCACGGCTGCCGTAATCAAAGATTGAGGGCTCTCTGGCTGTACTTTGGCATCACTTTGGGTTACACTCTGTGCAGCACCTCGGCTGTGCGTGGAGCGTGTGGGTGTCAACACGGCCCGTTCGGCATCTCTCACCAACAGCAACAGTCGTTGCCAGCCAACTAAATTCAATTTTCCAAACAACAACAACATGTTGTGTCGAGTCCAGTGCATAAATTGCCTTGGGTTATCAGCCAGCTACACGTTTGGGGTGGTCCCACGGGCCACGGCTTCGACATCGCCCGACGTCCACCGTCGCCCGCTCTTGCTCCTGTCTGGCTGTCGGCGTGCTCTTTGGGCCCGACTCGGGGTGTTGGCCTGTGCTCTGCCCAGCGCTTTGAGATCTGTTGATCTGCAAACAATGCATTAAATGGAATGTAGGCAGCGTAGCTTATGAGCTCGAAGGAGTTACAATTGGAGTTCAACTTCAAGGAGTCAAACATAGGCTTATAAGCAATTGGACGGGTACCAAAAATTCTTAAGTACAAGATATGATATAATTTGCATACAATTTGTAATGAATGATAATATTATAAACTTAGCCAAATGTAAAGCTATTTTAAGCTCTGAGGGTACCAAAGCTTAGCTCAAATATTCCTCAAGAATGCTCTAGATTTTCTTAAAATATATATAATAAAAAAATATTCCCTAAATTTGTACAAAATGTTTATAAGATCCTTAGAGATCACAATAAATAAACTAATGAATAAAAATAAATAATATACATATTTTTAAAAAATTACCTTATTTTTATAAGTGTTTTAATTATTTACATTTTCTCTTCTTCAATTCTTCATTCGTTTTCCATGTTAAATTAAAAAAAAAAAATAATTATTTTAAAACCATTTTTGACGTCTTTCTAATTTATAGCATAAATATAAGTGTTAAGTTAAGACATTACTTGAATACATTTTTTATTTAATTACTTAAATACATTTTATTTGCATACTTACTTGACTATATTTTACTTATAAATAGAAGAATTTACCCTGTTGCAGCTGAGTGCAATACATAAATGCTGAATATTGCAAATTGTAGCCAAATTGTTCATGCAAATTGCTGTTGGATTTGAACCAGCAAACTGACGCTTGTTGGTGCGACGCTCAGACGCCCAAGCAACGCAGGCTCCTACATACAGATTGTTATCATGTTTTCAAGCTGTTAAAATATATGTTTCTAAACGGCGCCGTCCAGTGAGCAATTTAACAAGCTGAATTATTATCAATTTAAAACTCACACAAAATGTCAAATCGAATTTGCATCAAAATTTCCAAAGTTTTAATTACCAGCTCAGTGCCTCTGTCTTGCTTGCCCCAACTTGTTGACGGCAGCAAAATGATGGCTAATTGTCATTTTTTTTTTTGCATACAGCTGAAAACTGGAGCTGTTGCCGGGGCTGCCTTTTGATTAGACCGATAGCAAGAGACAGAGAGAGAGAAGCCTTACATAATAATCTAGTTAACAAATTGTGTCATGCAGAGCGGCCGAGCCGACCAACTGACGGTTGCTGCTTTTGCTGGATGCCGATGCCAATAGCTGGCGCAGCTGGCATAGCAACCGGGGCGGGCACTTTCGAAAGTACTGCAACTGCCACAAGATCGGCCGCAGAATGTTGCATGTATTGTATTTATATATATATATATATATATATATATATATATATATATATATATATTTGAATAGAAATGACTTGCATAAGAGTTGAGACTCGGCTCGCTTGTCGCACAGTTGCGCGGGTGTTGCCCGTGCGCGACCATAAAAAAGTCATTAAATATTTACAAAATAAATAATCCAAAACGGGCAATCTACAATTTATGCATAGTTTTCCAGGGCGCTCACGAGTTTTTGCCACATTTGCGCCTCTGGCCCGCCGCCAAAAATGTCCAGGCCCAGGCGCAGCAAGCCCAAATGCCGGCCAAGCAAATGCTTAAATATGACAGAGCATGCAATATAGCCTGGCCAAAGAACTGAAGCGTCCAGAAAAAAGAGTTAGCCGAAGGCAATGCGAATAGACAACACACTTCTAAATCTAAAAGAAAATTATTATTTCTTAATAGGTAAGTGTATTTTATAATAACTTAATATGTTAGTATATTTTGTATTATAAAGTAGTGAGTGGACTTTACTTTGGGTTTTGGAGATAAAGGAAATTAGAGAAGAATTGAAGAAACACGCAAAAAGAGAAGAGTTCTTAAATAAATCAAAGTTCGACAACATGAGCCTGTCTGAGCTTCGAACAATTAAGCGGGAGGTTGGCGGCTCAAATCCAGTAAACACTTTTAATCTTCAAAATTCCAACTTTGCAAAAATTCTTTAACAATTCGGAGCCACATACATTTTCAACAATAATTTCTTCTGTAAAGTGTAATATAAATACTGAAAAAATTATATATACATGTATTTATAAAATAAACACGGCAGAATAGTTAATGAAATATATAACTGATAAGAAGCAAAGATATATTCCTTTTTTAAATATTATAAATAGGAACTATGACAAATAATGTTACTAGACAAGTTGTACGACAAAGGGGCATACACCCTTACGAAGAGTATTCACAAAAAAAGCCATCATAAAGCATTTGAGTTTTTTTTTTATGTTCCCTGCATTTGCCTTGTGGTAACTAGTTCAATTTGGGTGTGGCTGGGGCAAACAGTGCCTCGGAAAATGAGTGAATGAATGAAAATGAAAACTGGGCAGGCAAGTTGAGCGTTATTATCCAATGCGATTGTGGGTTAGTGGGTGAATGTGCCTTTTGAAGCCAAGTGTGCACATTACAATGCATACAAGTACCTGATGTTGTTGTTGCTGTTGTGGCTGCTGCTGCTGCTGCTGCTGTGTTGTGTGACGTAGCAATTGCATTATGTGGTTACTATGAAGTGAGGGAAAAATGTTTGTTGCTTGGCAAAGTAAACAAAAGACTTGCCCAACAACAAACTCGAATTTACTCCGTCTCGCACAAACATGTAATTCAAGTGAAACACACGTAATTTGTGTTTAAAATTCATTTTTTTTTTTCATTTTGTTTTAACATTATTTCTTTAATATTGAGCCAATAAAAAGTTAATGACTTCTAAAACGGAATGAGGAAGTTGATTTCTTGTATCGGCAGACTAATTTAAATTGTGTTTCTTTTTTTTGGGCGCTCAAATTAACAAATTCTAGCGCCTAATGTATCATTAATTACAATAAACAATGGACAATGTCTACACACACCTCAAAAATAATAGTATTCCAATTTTTAAGTGGATTTTTTCTTGCACGTTCTCAAGGCGTTGGCCAAAATAGACCCAAAGCCATAAATGGATTCCGTGCTAAGCTGCAGTTCTAGCCATATAATTTAAGCTACACTTTCGGTTTTAATATTAAAATGAAATTAATTTTGATTCGACAAGAGTGTGAGAAACTTGCCCCGCACATTCAACGGACAGCTGGCATGATTAATGGTGTGGACTACAAGCTAATGACTCAATCGGGAGCTTAGCCAAAGCAAAGCCAAAGAAGCGCATTAATTGGCACAAGATTTTGAAATAAGCTTAAGCTATGTCACTTTTGCAATTCCACTGCCCGTAATTAGTTCATTTGCTTAACTTAGTACAGCAACAACAACAACAACAACAAAGATAGTCGCAAATCGTGTCAAGTTCATCGCAGCTGTGGCATCAAGTTGGCATTTTGCATAGCTCGCGTTCAAAACTCATCACATACAAAAGACTTAGGCAACGAACTTGTTTTTTTCTTTTTTTTTTGTTGCCAACCAATAGAATTGTCTATGTACGTGTGTGCCTGGCTGGGCACGCAATGTTGGCCATTATTCATGTTTTTCTTTTTGAATACACTCCATAGAGAGTATATTAGCTTGTACAAACAGTTTGATCTATTGAAATAAAATGCATGTGTTTGAAGGGAATTTTTCGTTTTGTGAAAATGAGAAACTTAGAACTCGTAGTCTTATTTTTCTATAATTTTTTTTTCTATAATTAAATTGCCTTTAATTATATATTTGTTAATATTTTATATTGGCATATCACGGATCATACAAATTATTTAAAATAAATAATTAACCAAGCGTTTTAAATAAAAAATGTATACCTCTATATAACGAAGAATAGTGGAAAAATTAAGGAATGGGTGTCTAGTTATGACAAATATTACTGCATATATCTCATATAAATGTTAGGGTGTACTTTATAGACAAGAAATTTTGTTTATTATTACTTCCACATTCATAGTATGAAATTATATTCCATAAATATGTAAAATTTAAATGTGTACATACATAAGGATTACATATTAGAGGTTAGGATAGGTATAGCCTTACTTTTTATTATATTCACACTATTGTTTGTCATATTTAAGCTCTGAAATTTTCATAAGGATCGGACTATGAACATCGAAGTTAAACAAGAATTTGTTGCTCTTGCCTGATGTATTTTTGTGTGAATTAGGAAAATGGAAACTTAGATATGTGTAAAGGCAGCTAGGCGCTGAGAACAGGGTATCTACCAGGCAGGCACTCCCGACTAGAGCTTGCTTGTCTTAAATTCGTATTATTTCGATTTTGTCTTGGCCAGCTGCATTGCCAAGGCCCGTTGACATTTTGCAACGTGAATGCCACAAAACGAAACGAGTTACGCACGCTTACGCACGGTTCCGTTATGAATGAAATGTGGCGCCTGCGTGCAAAGATTGTTGTCGCATTTTTGTCATTCGTTTGGCAGCTTGGCCCCAGTCAATGGAGAGACCCGGAGACACGCGCCAAGGCAAGGCAGCATTCTCCGCTGCAGTCTGCGTGTGAAACTGGCCACAACAAGTTACAAACTGTGTAAAAATGTCATGTGCGTAGTTCACGTTGCAATTATGTGCATATATCTAAAGCATAAACTAGCTTTCAGCTGTAATAAATTAATTACAGGTTTTCGTTTCAGTTTAACAAAATACCAGGAAATTAAGCTGTTGTTAATCAGGGCAATTGCAACTTTATATATATATAAAGATATTCTTAGCATGGATAACTGGAACTTTGTGCATAAGCTTAAGCTCTTGCATAAAATATTCAATTTTTCTAGATCTCAAGATCTAATCAACAAGTTTGTAGACTACTTTTAGTATAATTTGGATTACTTTACATATAGGTCGAACTTAAAGTATGAACTGCAATTGGACTGATTAAAATGAAGCCTCAATATTAATATATAGAATTATAGAAGAAAGTAGAAGCCATTAAAAACTAAAGAAAATGTACAGCAAACGTATTCCTGTTTTGTATAATAACATAAGCAGATTATTAAATAGGAAGCGGTCTGTTCTTATTTAATATCTAAATAGCGTACTAGGTAATAAAAGCTATTACTGTCTATAACAAATATTTATCTAACTAAATTTAGAATTGAAAGTTGTATAGTTACGATTATATTACATGGCTGCAAGCTCAGAAAATAATTGGGACTGGTTCAGTTCAATCAATTCCTCGCTTTAGGTTCACATGATTAATGTCAATATAAATAAAATATATATAATATAAAATAAATATATGACAATTTAATTTAACATTTCGCACCACTAATAAAGTAAGCGCCATTAAAAAGCTTGCAAATGTATTTCTTAGTTGAATAAAAACAATTTAATATGTCTGCTACTTGGGGAATTGATTTGGTTCAAAGATCGATTCTGAGTACAAAATAAATTGAAGACCGCGTTCGAGCTGATTCGCTTTAATGCCAGGATTTAAGTTGTTGTTGTTGTTGCATAACTGGCACCATTTTGGGGCTGCAGCCACCCACTCGCCAGCTAATGCTACACATATGCCCACTGTTAGTTAATGCAAAATGGCATATGCATTAAGTTCATTATGGGTTACAGGGTATTTACGACACCTAAGTGCATAAAATTACACATTTTAAGGCATCAAATGGCAAAGACAGCACAGCACAGCAGAAATACACTCCACTCCACATATGCCACACGTAAGTACGCTAATGGCCTTGTCAATGCCGTTGCATGCCTTGAGAATTCACATTCACAACAACAACAACCAACAACAACAACCAACACCTTTGTAGACAATAAAAATCGCGCATATTTGGTGCAGCGCCACGAAAAAGCAACAACAACAAAAATACAAAACAATTGCAATTGTTTTTTTTTTCCATTTATTTTTTTTTTTTTTTGGCTGTTGCATGCACCTCCATTGTGCGGCATGAGAATTTGACTAAGGATTGTGGCTGCATGTGAGAAATGGCAATTGCCTCCCGTCCCGTCCCCGGTGGCAGCCGAAAAGCCTGCGCAATTTTAGTGCATTAAGATTTCAGTTTATTTATAACAAGCCAAAAAAATATTAATTAATTCTCAGCGATTTCAGTGTGGGGCTTGTATTTACTTTTAATTGGCATTTATTTTTGAAAGTGCCATTAGGGGGCGAGTTTAACAACTGCATTAACTCAATTAACGGCTCGCTCACATGTATTTAACTATTTGATTAGTTTGCTTTTACTTTCGTCGGACTTTGAATAATTAATCCCAAATGTGCTGAGCCGACCTTGACTTTACCTCTAGCTGACTAACCACTATCGAGTCTTGGTAAAATTGTAAGCACTTTATGCTTAATTAACTTAAATTAAATTACCTTTTCGCTGGGGTGCTGGGCATGTAAACATACATTTTTTATACCCTTGTTTTTCATTGTATAATTTATAATTCGGTTGGGGCCGTCATCTCAAGATCGTTTAGTAGCCCGTGAAAAATGCGCAATTCGACACGCCAGCTTATGATGATTAATTGTTTAAATAAATATTTTAAATATGCTAGTTTTACAAGTTCCTATTCAACTCTAGAGGCTTCAATTAGGCTTATATTTATTGGTTTTTTATTTTCTCATGTCAATCTCTTGTCAGCAACATGCAAAAACGTCTGGCAACGCCGAGTCTATAAGTTGGTCTAACGAGTTTAACAGTGCTGCCATGTGTGCAACTTTAAAGCGAGTGGCAACGCCGCACTTGCAACCAGCTGGCAAATATTAAACTGGTAGCTAAACTGTCTTGTAAGTTCTAGTTAGAGTCAGCTAAGTTAAATGTAACATAATAAAATAAAATCGAGTTTGACAACAAGTTCAAATGCTTGCTTAATTTGTCAGCAACTTAACATAACTAATTAAGCAATCATTTTTAGTGCAATCAATTGTTACAGATATGTGTGAGAAACTTGTTTATTCGCTGTGATTACAAATTGATTCGCTTGTTTTATAATTCTATAAATCAGAAAGCCAGATCAAAGTCGGGCAAGCAAACAATTTGACGCCGCATGTAAGCCGAAGCATATACTAATCAGCTCTAATTACCAATTTGCATTTGCATTCGCATAAAACTAAGAAATTAAATGCAGCATGAATCACTTGAGAATAGAAAACCATTTGCTGCCGCTGGCCAAGTGGCTGGGAAGGGGCTTTGATTTTCCATCGTAAAACTAGCCAAATTGCATTCGTGTCAACGCGTTAACAGAGCACAAATGTGAGGCACAGGCGAAGGTCAACAGCGCCGGTGATCGGTCAACTGCGTCAGCGGCTGACAGGCGGGGCCGAACGCTAAGCTTTAGCTGCGACCGGGTTCTAAGCAGTGTTGCCAGCCGCTGCTTCAAAAAAAAAGTGGCTAAATCTAGTGTTGATAATAGCTAAAAAGTGCCGGAATTAATTAGTAAAGTGGTCAAGCAGACTTCCTTGGCGCAGTTACGTTTAAAGCAGTTCAATATGTTTTGGGTAACATTTGTTGGGCAATGCATGCAAGACTTGCCTTGTATTTTTTTGTGCTCTTGTGCGCTTTTATTGCTTTTGCAGGATTACATTATCCATCCAAGCATTCCGAATCTTCAGGTTTTGATTTTTTGAAAGTTGAAGTTGTGAAATTAAGATATAGAGAAATAAGAGAAGACTGCTGACTTTACAAGCACAATACCTATTCTTATTATTAGTTTGCATTTATTTTTTATCTAATCAAACATTCAATACAAAATATGTATACGTTAAGAAGGGATGATAAAACGGGAAATTTTGCTAAAGATAGACAATATGCAGGGTTGCTTTTAATTGTCAATGAGATTTAGACGCTACAATCCACACTAACAGAAAATAAGTCCTGTTGCATAAGTTACCAATTCAAAATAACTAAAAGAATAGCCTAACCTTTTCAACCATTTCCAGCTAATTTCCCCCCAAAAAGAACTACTCATAGCTAGAAAACAGCTAAATTGTCAAAACTGGCTCTAAGCTAAGCCTGTGGCGGATTCTAAGCTGAAACCGTTCTTCTAAAACTAGCTAGGCATAGCTAGAAAATAGCTAAATTGTCAACACAGGCTCTAAACTAAGGGGCCGGGTTCTAAGCTGAAGCCGTTCAGATTTTTCCCACAGCCACAGCGCGTTTGGGCGTTGTAAATGGATTTGTGTGACTGCTGCCGTGGTATATATTCCGAGTATTGAGTATTGAGTGTTGAGTGTTGAGCGTGTCTCACATTCTGGCGCTTTTTTATGACTAACGGCGTCGCCATGACATTAAAAGCCAAGCGATTGTGTCGATCGATTTCAATATTTCATATCCTGTAGTGTTTGGTTCCGCAAACGGTGGCTATAAAAGCGCACAAGCACCGCCCACCCAAATGTGTCTTGAACAAATTGCAGTGGCACTTGGCCTTTCGGCCATACATCAAACGGAGCTGTTCCAAGTTCATTAAGATTTTTAACTGCAGATAGCAGTGCAGGCGTAAGCTTGCTTATTAAGCTGAATAATCTAAACATATTTGAAAAAAAAACTTAGAATTTGGAGCAATTTGTTCTGTTTGTAGTTTATAAGGTAAGTTTGAAGGGAAATTAAGAACAATAATATGTACATGTATATATGTATATGACTCTTCTGTCAAAAAATATTTAAAATATAAATTGTACACTAAAAGGCCGCATGAAAAAATAAAATATTAACTTATTAAATTGCATACAAAATGTATGCATCGAAAACAGATAAGTTAGGGCATTGAAAGTACTTAAAATATTATTAGAAAATATTATTAATATATTTATTCAATTAAGCCCAAAAGTGAGCTTTGTTTTTTGCACAAATACGACCATTTTTAAGACCAGCAATACTTTTAGGCAGCCGAACCAAAAAGTGAAAATGAAAAACGTTAAAAAGAAGAAGTTAAATACTTCTTGCTTGTTACTTATCGGGTTAGTTTAAATAATCATTAAACTTTATTCATGAAATATAACCATCTATAATAATGTATGTGTATATATATATATATATTTGTTTTCAATAAATATGTTGTAATAACATTTAGCACTTAATAAATAACAACATTTGTTCAAATGCCACTTTTAAAACTAAATACTAGTAGAACAATGGATAATTGTTATAATAAAGGGTAAGTACAGCTACAAGTTAAAATAACATGAAATACTTTGCGTATATATATAGTAAATATTTTATATATGTTTTTTGTAGTTTTTGTTAATTTGTTTAACTTGCTGTACAAGCAGTTTGCAATTAGAGTGGGGGAGTCAGATATAAAGATATTGTTTATATGTAATATGAGTTCAAAGTTGGCGAACTCTTTTTGTATATATTTATAACTATTTTATGTGGTAAACAATACTTGGCTGGCATAATTTCAGCAATTATTTTGGGAAAACGTATTCTTTGCTTTCAGTTTTGAATTTGCATTTATTTTACTTTTGGGCATTTTTGACTTTTAGCTGCGCCATGGCACGGATTCAGTAGGACACAAAGGAGCCGGAATTGCGCTTGCGTCCCATGTTGCAGATCTTAAAGTGGCACGGCGACATATCTGTGAGAGTGGCAAAAAATGTCGAAAACATATTAGTAAATAATGTCCAAATCGGTTTAGTATAAGTTTAATCATGCAACACTTACATTGTTTACGAACTATTTTCGAATTACGGGTAATGAAAACATGAAATAAAAAAATAATTTCAATTTGAGGACATTAATCATCAAGCAACATCAAGGCATTTATTTAAATAGATATTTTACTAACTGCGAAGTGTGTCGATAAAAAACCCTTTGCCATTTAAGAAGATATTCTGCGTTTTTATTTTAAGTGAAAACCCAAAAAAAAAACATTTTGATTAATTTTAAATTAAATTGCCATTTAAAATTCAGAAAGAAAACATTCAGAAAGAAAATTTTCGGATAGAAAAACCCTTCAACGGAACGAAGAGTAAGCAAATTGTCAAATATATCTCCCCCATCTATTGACCTCCTCCATCTATTGACTTTCTTGGCTGAGCCCACCCACTCCCCCTGATATCATAATCCAAAGTCTTTAGAGCTAGAGAAACCCCATTTTAAAATGAAGATTACCGATGAACTCTTCTTAAAATCGATTAAAATAGGCAACATCTCCTAATTAGTCTAAAGAATAGCTTTGATTAAGCTCTCATTGAAATGTGAACGAGTGCTATGCAGTCGGTTACACCCGACTGCAATATTCATACTCTTTTTTTTTGACTTGCAGCAATGTCCACTATCTATAACTAACTTTCAAAGTTCAATTCAAATTGGAATATCTAAATCTCCTACTCAATTAAACGCGTATTTCAAACTGTTACTGGAATGTGAACGGGTATTATGCAGTCGGTTAAACCCGACTGCAACAATTATACTCTATTTTTTTTTAAATTGCATCTACTTGTCTACTATATCTACTATATATCTACATTTAAATTTAAAGTCAAGCCCAATTTGACAGCTACTCACATTGCACATTCTTCTTGATGTTATGCTGCTTGGAGCTTGAGCTTAGCTTGAGGCCCTCGCTCTGCTTCTTAGTGGGCACGGCGGACATGTCATCCAGTATATTGTAGTGCGGCTGGTCATCGCCAGCGTCCAAGCCGTCGCCATTATCGCCCAGCCTGTGCAGGCGAGCCAACAACCGGGAGCCCAGCTGGGCACGCTCGCGCTCCACGCTCTCCATGGGCAGCACGGAGTCGTCATCGTAGTCGGCAGTCAGGAGCAGATCACGCAGCGAGGGCCATTTGTTGACAAAGTAGTTGAATGACGGCATTTGTTTTGGCTGCAATTGTTGTTGCTGCTGCTGGTATTTCTGTGGAACAACAGTTGGTTGAAGATATGTCTGATATATGTTTATACTACGTGCATATATACACTGAGAGAAAAGCTGACTTTTTTTTAGAATTTTAGTTACTTAACTTGACTATGTTTACGTTTAAATAATTCACGATTTTATAGTTGAGCGTGAATGTAAAAGAAAAGAGGATAAAATGCACTGAATTAAAAAAAATATAATTTCCAATTATTTGTTGAAGTAGGAAAATACTCAAAATAAGAGATTGTATACTTAAAACAAACTTTATATAATACTTTAAAATATTTTAACTTAAGAAAACCGAAAGAAAAATATAGACCAATTTTCCTAACTTTCAATTATTTTGTTGTTTAAAAGCGTAAGACAATTAAAACAATTTTTAGAAATTAAGAAATCTTGTTAATTTTTGGTGATTTCTTTAAATTTAACGTAAATATATTTTTAATCAGCAACACTTCTTAAGTCCTGTATTTAGAAATTGTTGTTCTCAAAATAAAAATTCAAATTTGCCAACATTTGTTAATTGGTTTCTCTATTAAAAAGGCATGGATTTTTCTTCGAGTGTACATTACGCAGGTGTCCCACTCACCAATTGCTCGCCGTAGTAGGTGTTGTCCTCATTACCCGGCCCGGAGTTGAGCAGCTCATTGAACAACAGTTGCGTTGGCAGTGCACCGACTGTGGGGCGTGGCAGTGCATGTCCAGGCGACAATTGCGACGCAATTGACAGCAACACAATGAGAATGGCCAACTGATGGCCGATAGAGACGCCGCACGTTGCCGCTGACGACGTAGAAGTCATCGTCACGTTGTTGTTTTGCTTCCACCAACTGCAAAGTGGGGAAACAATTTTGTTAGTACGGCTGCCACAAAACAAAAGCCATGTGTGGGTGTGTGTGTGTGTGTGCGGCAGAATTTGTTTTCAAAACTGGCACACAGACAATTAAACAGAGCCAACCCACCCCATTAGGCACGCGCTTACGCAAAAGGGTTTCCTATTACACTTTCCATTCAAGGCAAACAAAGTTGCCAAAGTAAAAATATGCGAAATGTTTTCATATATTTTTTTTTCCAAGTTACAAGTACTTTTGCTGTTCACAGGTTTCATCTGCAGGTGTTGCGTATATCAAACAGTCACGTTGCATTCGCAACGGGTTCTCGGGTTCTCATTTTGCGCATTGCCCAAAAGTATTCAAATGCCAAGGCACTTGGCAGCCTACAAAGCCAACCTGCTCCTACATGCCACAACACCTGCCCAGCCGGTCTGTAGGTCAACTTGCCGAAGGGTGACGGGCTTTGATAGATACTCGTCTGTGCGCGCGACTGTGACGCGGTCTCCGCATGTCCTAATTACCGTTTATGAAATATTAATGCCTAATTATGCTCAAACTCTGACGCGAAAGGTCCTGCTCTGTGGACTGGGTAAACCACTGAATAATGCCTTGTCATTTGTTTAAAGCGTAAAGGACATTAGAGCAAAGTGACTTGCAATAAAAGTTCACAAGAAAAACTTTGATATATAAAACTAAAAAGAAAAAGAAAACTAAACCAAAATTGCAAAAGAAGGCATGATATAATAGAAAAAACCCTCTAAGTACTGGATCATACCAAGACACACACCACGACCAAAATGTCTTCAAAGAAATCGCTTGAAAATCGCCTGAGATTTGACAAAGTTTTGAGAGTCTGAAATCTTAGCAAGAACTTTGCTGGAGGCAGTTTTGGGCAGATGTTGATGATGATAATTCATACAAAGATCCAAATACATCATGATATATTGATTTGATATGGGCCCAATTATGAAGCTGAATCCTCCACCGAATTGAAAAGGTTTCACATATAGTATGCAGCGATCAGCAGATGCCAGATGGCAACATATATGCATAAATAAAGAGCAATTGATGGGCTCTTTTATTCATTTTTATGACTTGCGATAAGCTTTTGCTGACATTTGCATTGACTTACACACTCTGCGTTTGCACTCTATGATTAATGGGCGAATGCGATTCGTAAGACTCGCAAACATAATCAAAGCAAACGCATTTTTATACCTCCCGGAGCTGATAATGCGCCGATGTCGTGGCTAATTTTTCAGCATACGTATAAAATACTATATAAATACGTAGAGATTGTCAGCCCCAGAGATTCATCTCGGTACTATTTCAAAAAAATCGAAGTCAAGGTCTAACGCGTACAAGTTTCAATGAACTTGGATGGGGCAGGCCACGCCCCGTAATTATCTCGGGTCCGGATCGGATATGCGTTTCGCCCATTACAACCGATTAGTGCCAACTATATTTTTGGGCTTGTCGAATATTTATTTGACAGGCGTTTGTTGACGCATTTGCGGCCTGTTGCTAGCGCAGGTGGAAATTGATAAGATATGCGATTTTGATGTGTGGCAAGGAAAGCGTTCAAGTTTTTAATATAACTATAACACGATACTAATATATATCTATATAAGTTAGTTTTGTTCATCAGTTTGGGAAGGGAAATGCGGATGGATCATTAGATACACCAGAGAGTTAGAGAGAGTTACTTAGAGTTTAGTTTTTCGTGAAATAAGCGAGATAAATGTTGCAAGCAGAAAGAAGCACAGCTCTTAGCTTCAGATGCGTGTTAGAACTTTTCTAGAATCCCGAGCTTTTCTCTGGCAATCACCATAAACAAAATTCATTTCATCACATCGCCACTTGTGGTCACTCTGACGTCAGCAAATGATGGTCATATAAATTTGCTCAAATATTCCCAGCTAAAATTTCCCCTGTACAGATTCTATATATGCATATGATTTCATTAAAAACTTTAGTACAATAAACAATAAACAGCTAGCCAATAAAAATTCCTTTAAATATATGTACTATGTATGTCCCCAACTGGGAAGCTCCAGTACAATCCGCATAAATAATCTCGTTATGAACATGTATATAATAATCATAGAAAACTTTTAATGTGACTTCTATAGCTTTTTAAATATCGTCGGGTAATTTACGCATTACAGTTTGTAGAACAAAATACGCGTATACAAATAAAAAACAAATTGTAAATTAAAATTTTATTAACACCCAAACAACTTGAACCGCCAAAGCGGTTCGGTTCCGGAACCACAACTTTTATTTGAAAAGAAGCCAAGTCACCAATAAAAGGTCCAGCAAAAAACCTGAAGGAAACTATTTTCTTTTTAATTTAACTATATTGTATGTTATAATGTTGGAAACATTACTGAGTTTCAGAACATATGAAATTTATAAAAATAAAAATCTCTATATAGAATTTTAACTGATTTTTTTTGCTAATAGTTAAAAAAAAAACAAGTGAAAAGCCAGTTTTCGAACCTCGGTTAATAGATATTAAGAAGCAGGTTCACGAAGAACCAAGAATCTTAAGACGAGGCGTTGGTTCAAACCGAGAACCATAAGGCCAGACGTTGGTCTAAGACGTGAAACTTAATGCGTTGGTTCAAACCGTGAACCGAACCGAGAATTTGTATTTTCTGTTTTACAGCCATGCTTATGTGTCACAGTAGGTATATGAAAGTCGACTCTTGACTTTTAGAACTGACACAAGCTGTCTTTGATGACAATTAAGTACGTCATCAGCGCGTAAAAAAATATCACACGATGCCGAAACCCGAATGCTTATCAAGCAAAAAAGTAGCATCTTCAGACACGCCCTCTTTTATTGAATAGCTTTTTTATATACAATTAGCGGAACTAACCTTTAGTCAAAAGTTATCGCTAATAGTAGAATCGCCCAGCAAAAAATAAAAAAAATATACAACGCAATTGAAATTTGTGCCCTCAATTTTCCAAAATATTTTGTATCACGAGACGTGAATCAGTTTTGCTCAATCTATAAGATAATCTACTACGTACTTTCGATTTTCTACTTGCGCTGATAAGACGACTATGTTAATTTTCAAAAGTAAGCGCAATTTTTTTTTAATAATAAATAAATAAAAAAAAAAAAATAAATAAATAAATCAATTCAAACCGCGCGCTGATAATTGCGAGTGCTTTTGAGTGTCTTGGTGTATGCTCATACAAAATTATGTATGTTTATAAATAAATTAAATACATTTCAAGCATTATCAATGAGCATTTAAATTTCGTAGGCGCCACTCAAATGACCCCAGATTGAATCAATTTCTGAGTGCATTGCACAATAGAAATAAAGTTTGGAATTTAGTTATAGAAAATGCAGAAAATATATATTATAGAGCCTTGGTAAAGATAGAGACTTTTTCCTTCGGGTGTAAATACAGAGCAATACTATTTCAGTCGGGTATAAACGACAGCGTAATACCCCTTCACAGTTTAATAGCTTTCAGGGAAATCAACTTATCAATTTGTCCTAAACCAAGTAGATGAAGGTAAAGTATATTTAGTCTTTAGATCTTAAGTTAGATTGGTGTTTCCCCCTTTACTATTTGCCCAAAAATTTGAAACTTATTGTCTTATGCGGATTCTCATGAGTTTATACACCAAGTTTCTCAGTTTCTAAAGTCAGATGCGACGAAAATATTAAATTCTTAGAACGGATGAATGAACGAGTATAAAAATATATATGTTTCCCATTTTTAAAGACGTTAGTATAGAATTTCCTATAAGATCTTTCGCTTACCTTCCGGAAAACAATCTAAGTGAAACGTAATTCAAGCTCTCTTGCAATTAATTTCAATTTAACACTGCTTTTAACACGCACTGGAAGTTTACTTTTATGTTCTTATTGTTCTTTTCACACAATTTATTTATTTGTTAATTTGTATAATTGTTTTGCGCTTGGCTAAAACTTAACCGTTAGCTGTAACACCGCAGAATAAACGCAAATCCGATGCGCGCATTTGTTTATATAGGCGTTGACAGTGTTGCAGAACGTCGCAAAAAAAGGGTAAATCAACAGGTACAGTACACACACACGCGCACACACACGCAACGCATACAGTTACACGGCACACGACGACGACGACGACACTTTCGACTTCGGCATGTCAAAGTGCCAAATCGGTGGGCGGCCGTCAGTTTCTAGTGCCCGCGAGTGGGCGTCAGGAATTGCTTTCCGCAGTTGCAGTTGTAAATACGCGAACACTTCGAAAAGTTTCAGAGTCACTTTTTGGCTAATGCGAGAGCAATCAAATTGCACGTAATATGATTTTTGGTCGTCTCCTGCAGAGACACAGCTTCACTTGTTCTTAACGCTTTCTCGTATGTTCGCACACTAAACGCGACGAAATTGAATTCGCAAATCGTATGCGGACAGCTTCTATCACTGATCGCTGCTCTGCTCTCCTCCATTCAACCGAATCGAATATATGTCTCGGTCTTGGTCGCGGTTTGAGACCTTCGCTGTACGTTTGCCGTGCCACGCTTTTGACAAATCGCCCGATAAGTCCGAGATTTATGGCATTAGCTATATAGCAGCCGAATGTTACCAAAGTGTGCGCTACACATAATGAGGCGTATCAGTTTTAATATCAAATGCGTACTTGAGTACTATAAAAGTTTTTGTTTTATTTTTTTAAGCTAAACATCACATTTACACAAATTTTCCGCCCCCTGTGTAAATTAAAATTGACCAAAATGAAACTAAACCTAATCGGATGCTAAACAAATGTTTTATGCCATCGTTTTCCCCGAATTTTCCACAATTGCGGGGGGAATTCAGCATAACCCCAATAAGATAAATAGAGTAACCATTTCAGTTTTCTAGCTCTTACGGCTTACTCTATGCGTTATTCAGTCAAACCTACAGTATAATCGGTTATGTATATATGACATAAAACTCAGAGATCCGAATAATGTTTGACTTCAATGCTTCAATGCTTTGTTTCTAAGCGCTGTTTGGATGGCCTCATAAACTACTCCCCTTTTGCGCTTATTAACATTGACCAGCAAACTCTCAAGGTCCTTTGGCCGGTCAACCAACTCTAATGCTTTATTTGAACATAAGTCCTAGATTAATGCTTTAACTTTCCCATCTTGCTACACTAAATAAAATACCCCAATTTCAATTTTAGGTCAATAAACTCGCATTGATATAGCTAGAAATTTGTGAAAGTTAATTAGGTCAATGTCGAAAATATACTTAAAAATAAAGCGGATGTGGAAATAATACAAAACTATTGCAGGATCTGTAGAGTAAAATTTAAAATATATATCACCTACATAAAAACCAAGTCATATTTGAAATATAAATAAGAGGTCTTGCCAAAAATAAAATGGAAAATTACACGAGTATAATTGTAGGCAGGAGATAATTCAATCAACGTTATCTTTTATGCTTCCAAAAAAAATGAACAGACTAATTTTAGACGCCAGTCTTGAATTGAAAAGAAAGTAAGAAATTATGATGAAATATCTTTAAAATATTACAACACAAAATATCAAACATTTCTTCTTAAGATGATGAATTATGTCTCCGATTAATCTTAATCAGACAGATCTTCTAATCTACGCTAGACGTCGTCAGACTTTCTTTCACATTAAACATTTAACTAATTAAAAATATTTTAGCTGACACAGCATTTTTATTTGTCTAAAGAAATTTTTAAAAATTTATAATCATAGCGTGTCTCACATTTGAACCTTTTCACGGATCCGGACAAATTCGCATCGAATGTTATTCCCACCCACGCTTCACGCATTTACATTGCAATAAAATTAATTTTTATGGTTACATCAGCCCCAAAATGTGATTAGGCTAAATGCGGGGTATCTCATCAGTTGTGCGATAAGCGATTTTCGGGAGACAGGACGGGAGGAGACCCTTATGTCATGCAAATAAAACATTAAATACCGAACATATCAGCGCTAATTGACACTTATTAAAAAGAATAGCCGCGACGAGACACAGACTTTGACATCTCTCTTCCTCTCATGCCGGAACAACAATTGCTCGCACACGTGCTGCTTTTGCCGGGCCAATTATCAGCAGCAATCACAATCACAATCACGAGACTTACGACGTGCAGCTTGCACTGCTCGCAATTAAAACAGTTGTGCAAGCAATAATTGATACATGACTCGAACTCAAATATATATAAATATATTATATCATAGATATAATAGATACTTCATTATGAATTATGATATAGTAATGTTATTGTTGCATAGCCGCTCAACAAATTTAAACGCCGCAGCCAATTGGCGCCATTCTGTCAGGCATTAGCCAACACTGCATGCGCTTGCGATAAGGCCGTTACTTTTAAGTGATGACAATATTGTGAACTCGGAGTCACGTCGGCTACTGTGACTTTGCTATACAAATAAAAGCAAAAGCAGCTTTTATTTGGTTTTTTGCTTGCAAATTGTTGTGCTTGACTTAATGTTTACATATGTGCAGGCATTTTCGATAGATTCATTAGATTTTATTAAATGAAAAATACGTTTGTATTGCAACTAATGATCTAGCTACTTAAACATACCCTTTGACAATCAGTTGCCGGCAACACAATGAAAATGGCCAACTGATGGCAGATGGAACCGCCGAACGTGAAAGTCATGGTCACGTTGTTGTTCCGGTTGCTCCAACTGTTAAGTGGGAAAATTTGAATACTCTTGCGAAGTGTATTATACATTTGTCATGAAATGTGAAACATATAGAAGGAGACATAAGGGAGATCCCATAAAGTATATATATTCAAGATCAGCATTAACAGCCGAGTTGATATAACCATGTCAATCTGTCCATCCGTCCGGTTGTCAGCTTCTATGTGAACTAATCTCTCAGTTTTAACGTTATCGCCTTGAAATTTGCACAGGTCCATCTTTATCTTGAAGGCAGTATATTATCGCATCTGGCCAAATCGGAGCACTATATCATATAACTGCGGTAGAAACAAACGGTCGAAATGTAGTTTATTGTGTGAAGAACATTTTTGTTTTTCAACTTATCTAAACTAAACTCGACATTTATTAGTTTTACTAAGCTCCTTACATGTATGCAAAATCCTATCAAAATCGGACCACTATATCATATATATATATCAAGATATCTGGACTTAATCTGAAATGTATTATTTAAACTATACTTTCTATATATGAGCCAAATCTTATCAATATCGCACTACTATATTATGTGGTATACAACTTTAGGAGAAATCGGTCGAAAAATGAGTATTAGTATGGCATAATATTCTGTTTTACAAGATGTTTTCATCAAGCTCAGCATTTAAGCTTCATTATTCTCACATTTATGTGAGAAGCCCGCAAACTAAGTTCCTACAAGGGTAGTTAATCTTCGACATGCCAAAAGTAATCTAACCTTCTCGCTTTAAGTAGGGTGGTCCGAAAACAATTGCCATACAACTAAACAGAGCCAACGCAGTGCAACAACTTTTTTACAATATTTCAGTTTCCAATGAAAAGAAAAAGTGGCCAAGTGTTTGCACACTGTAGACTACTTCTTTCTATTTTCTTTTTCTTTTATGAAATTTTCGAAATTCGCTTTTGACAGGTTTCATTACCAGGTGTTGGGTCACGTTGCTTTCACAGCAATTTTCCTTGCGAAAAACAGACACGTGCCACTTAAAACTTTTCGACTCATTTTGCGAATTTGCTTAAAATATCACTTGACCAACCAGTCTATAGGTCAACTTGCCAAAGGGCAAAGGGGTTAATAGATGCTCGTCTGTGCGTGAAGCGGTCTCAGTACACCCTAATTACCGCTTATGAAATATTAATGTCTAATTATGCTCAACTCCGACGTGAAAGGTCCTCTGAGTAATGCCTTGAAATTTGTTTGAAAGTCGAAGGAGATTGGAGAAAGCGACCTTGCAAAAGTGCTCAAGAAAACTGCACCTAAACTTGCGCACAAATTGCAAATTTGCAAGAATCAATCGTGATAATTAATTAGCTAGAGATAAGAAGCTTAAATGACGTTTGTGCCTTTGCTGTAATTTTATGCTGATATTTAAAAATCATATTAAATTACGTTTTGTATAAAAGCAGAGTCAAGAATTTAAACTTTTTAGAATGCGTAAATTTAGATGGCAAATCTTAAGTAGCAAAGTTTTGGTATCAAATTCCCGTGAAGACACAAAACAGGAAATCTTTATTGAAGATTTGGGAATTTAATAAGTCAAAATTCATATAATTTGTGACACAATTTTTTTACCAAATACATCTCAGAATCTCATTAAAAGATTGCTTTTTATAAAAATATTTTCACACACAATCGACATAAGAATTTTTAAGTTTAAAAATAAAAAAGTTTCTTAAATTGAGAAATGTAACTATTTTTGAATTGAAAAATTTAAAAGCCAAATCATGAGAGATACGCCATGAATTATAAAAATCGCTTCTGTTTAGACACTCTATGAATAATGGGCGAATGCGATTCATAAGACTCGTAAACGTAATCAAATCTATTCATACCCCCCGGAGCTGATAAAGCGCCGATGCCATGGCTAATTTTTCAGCTTACGTATATATACTATGCTATATAAATATAGTATACTACATATACTATATAAATACGTACGTATAAGTACGTATTACTTACGTATGCAGAGATTGTCAGCCCAGAGATTCATCTCGGTACTATTTCAAAAAAATCGAAGTCAAGGTCTAACGCGTACAAGTTTCAATGAACTTGGATGGGGCAGGCCACGCCCCGTAATTATCTCGGGTCCGGATCGGATATGCGTTTCGCCCATTACAACCGATTAGTGCCAACTATATTTTTGGGTTTGTCGAATATTTATTTATTTATTTGACAGGCGATTGTTGACGCCTTTGCGGCGTTTATTCGAAATTAACCTGTTGCTAGCGCAGGTGGAAAATGATAAGATATGCGATTTTGATGTTTGGCAAGATTTCTATATTTATTTATTCAAAAGTCACGAAATGCACCAAAGGGCTTGCAGTCATCTTAATGTTTCATGGGAGATGTATATAAATCCCCACTCTTTTAGGTTTGAAATATCACACGAACCCGAAAACCAAGTCTTATTCATCAATTTCTGACAAGCTTAGGCCTTCTTATTGTGCTCCCAAATTTCGAAAATATTTTGTATCACGAGACTTGAATCAGTTTTACTTGCAGCGTTCCAAACATTTACAAGATAATATACAACGTGATCTACATTTTCTACGTGCGCTGATAAGACGACTATGTTAATTTTCAAAAGTGAGCTTAGATTTTTGTTTAAATAATCAAAAAAAAATTTCTATTTAAATAAATCAATTCAAATTAAGCGCTGATAATTGCGAGTGCTTTTGAGTGTGAGTGTGTGAGCGTGTGTGTGTGCTCATATTAAATTATGTATGTTTATAAATAAAATGAATACATTTCAAGCTTTATCAATGAGCATATAAATTTCTTAGGCGCCACTCAAATGACCCCGGATTGAATCAAATTATACTGCGTGTGTAGTTGACTGAGTAGAAGTGAGTACGTTAGTATATTATTTTAAAATTTATTGAAACCAAATTCAAAAAAGGAAGATGTATTTTACAACACTGTCAAGTTAGCTTGAACACAATTACATTAGCATTCTAAATGTCAAGATTTTAAAATTGGTAAAGAGAATATAATGTATATGTACAAATGGATGTAACAGTCAGAAGGGAGCATCTCCGACCTCATGAAGTATATATACTTTACTATGTTCATTTCGAGAATCTTACGCGGACAGCTTCTATCACTGATCGCTGCTCTGCTCTCCTCCGTTCAGCCGAATCGAATATAAGTCTCGGTCTTGGTCGCGGTTTGAGACCTTCGCTGTACGTTTGCCGTGCCACGCTTTTGACAAATCGCCCGATAAGTCTTAGATTTATGGCATTAGCTTTATAGCAGCCGAATGTTACCAAAGTGTGCGCTACACATAATGAGGCATATCAGTTTTAATAGCAAATGCGTAGTTGAGTAAAATAAAAGATTAGCGGCTCTTCAAGCCGGGAAAATTGAAAGAATGTTAATAAATGAGTTTGAAGCCGAACTGACCAAAATTTAACTAAACTTAATCGGATGGCAAACTGCAAAACTTTCATGCCGTCGTTTTCCCCGACTTTTCCCCAATTACGATTGGAAATCTTAATAGTTTTTAATTATTTTCTATTGCATCGAAAAGTTTGACCTTCAATGCTTTGTTTCTAAAATCTGTTTAGACGGCCTCATAAACTATCCCCCGGTTAGGTTCATTAACATTGACCAGCAAGTTCTCAAGGTAGTTTCGGCGGTCAACCAACTCTGATGCTTAATTTGAACAAAAGTCCTAGATTAATGCTTTAACTTTGCCATCTTGCTACACTTAATAAAATACCCCAATTTCAATTTTAGGTCAATAAACTCGCATTGATATAGCTAGAAATTTGTGAAAGTTAATTAGGTCAATGTCGAAAATATACTTAAAAATAAAGCGGATGTGGAAATAATACAAAACTATTGCAGGATCTGTAGAGTAAAATTTAAAATATATATCACCTACATAAAAACCAAGTCATATTTGAAATATAAATAAGAGGTCTTGCCAAAAATAAAATGGAAAATTACACGAGTATAATTGTAGGCAGGAGATAATTCAATCAACGTTATCTTTTATGCTTCCAAAAAAAATGAACAGACTAATTTTAGACGCCAGTCTTGAATTGAAAAGAAAGTAAGAAATTATGATGAAATATCTTTAAAATATTACAACACAAAATATCAAACATTTCTTCTTAAGATGATGAATTATGTCTCCGATTAATCTTAATCAGACAGATCTTCTAATCTACGCTAGACGTCGTCAGACTTTCTTTCACATTAAACATTTAACTAATTAAAAATATTTTAGCTGACACAGCATTTTTATTTGTCTAAAGAAATTTTTAAAAATTTATAATCATAGCGTGTCTCACATTTGAACCTTTTCACGGATCCGGACAAATTCGCATCGAATGTTATTCCCACCCACGCTTCACGCATTTACATTGCAATAAAATTAATTTTTATGGTTACATCAGCCCCAAAATGTGATTAGGCTAAATGCGGGGTATCTCATCAGTTGTGCGATAAGCGATTTTCGGGAGACAGGACGGGAGGAGACCCTTATGTCATGCAAATAAAACATTAAATACCGAACATATCAGCGCTAATTGACACTTATTAAAAAGAATAGCCGCGACGAGACACAGACTTTGACATCTCTCTTCCTCTCATGCCGGAACAACAATTGCTCGCACACGTGCTGCTTTTGCCGGGCCAATTATCAGCAGCAATCACAATCACAATCACGAGACTTACGACGTGCAGCTTGCACTGCTCGCAATTAAAACAGTTGTGCAGGCAATAATTGATGCATGACTCGAACTCAAATATATATAAATATATACAATAGATATCATGGACACTTAATTATGAATGATGATAAAGCTATGTTGTTGTTGAACTGCCGCTCAACAAATTTGAACGCCGCAGCCAATTGGCGCCAATCAAGCAGGCGTTAGCCAACACTGCTTGCACCTGCGATAAGACCGATACTTATAAGCGATGACAATATTGTGAGCTCGGAGTCACGGGGACGAGTGTGATTTTGGTATACAAATGACTGTGATACCAGGCTGTATTTTGAGTTTCGTGCTAAGAAACGTTTGTTAGTGACTAAATAGTAAATTATTTGCATGGGTTTTCAATTCATTTCGCTGCTATTCACTTTAAAAATACAAATGTGTTGGAAGAAGGGTATCTGGAAGATTAACTGTAACATACCTGTTATCGGTAGCCGGTACATAAATTATCGCACAGACAGGTCCATTATCGGCTGTTCAGCTGTGGCTCTAGAAAGGGGGGGAGAAAAATTAAAAATAAGAAAATCATCATGGCTACATCGACGTTGCAGCTGGAATTTTCACAGGCCATGGCCGATTTCAAGAAGATGTTCCCGGACATTGACCGCGAGGTGATTGAGGCTGTGCTGCGCGCTAATTTGGGTGCTGTGGATCAAACCATCGACCAACTGCTTGCTATGTCAACTGACAACCAGGTACATATGTGTGCGTGTGCTCCTTGTGTGTATGTGTGTGTTTGTTTGTGTATACTAACAGCCTAAACAGCCTACTAACTAACACTAACCGCATGTGTGATTAGAACGAAAAACTGCGCAATGAACTGGATGCTAATGTCTCACCACAACAGAGTCTCATCAATCTCAGCGATTCGGACAGAGAGCTGCGACGCAATCAGCAGCTCGTTGATGCCACAGACGGCGGCACGGAGAGCGGCGCCGCTGCAGCCGCCGCTGCTACTGCTGCTGCTGCTGCCGGCAACACATTGCTAAGCACTGCAACCGCTTCGCCGAATCATCACAATACGGGCGCCTCGCCCAAGCAACGTCCGCTGGGCGCCTCGAATAGGGGCAGCGCCAGCAATACGCCCACCAAGCGCACTCACACCGTTGCATTGTCCAACAGCAGCAGCAGCAACGCTTCTCGACGCTGGAATCCACCAATATTGGGTGCGCTGCCACCGGGATTCTTGCGCGTGGCGCCAGCACCTGGCCAGCAGGACTTTGAGCTGCCCGACGAACAGTTTGCGCTGATGTTGCAGAACGAGGAGTTTATGAATCAGTTGCGATGGAATCAGGACTTTATGAATGCGCTAGAGAAGGAGCAGAGCGGCAAGGCCAAGGGCGAAGATGATGCACCATTCCAAGAGCGGCTCAAGAATATGGGCAAGCTGTCGCGCAAGAAATTCCTACAAATGGCGCGCGTCTTCACCTGGCAGCGCAACAAAAAGGTGACCACCGCCAAACAGATCGATTCGCTGCCCTTGCGCGAGGAGCCCAGCGACGATGAGGATCATCACCATCATCATCAACAGCAGCAGCAGCAGACCCAGCACCAGCAGCAACAGTCGAATCAACAACAACAGAGCCAGGTCCAGCAACAGCAGCAGGGTCAATTGCAGCTGCGCAAGTAAACGCCAGATCTGGATACCAGATGTTTAGACACTAGAGTACCCATTGTTTGTTATCTTATCCTTATTCTTATCATATTATCTCATCTGGCCATAAACGTACGTCAAGGCCATGTGTTTACCTTCAGGCATAAGACAAAACCCGCGCTAGTACTCCCTACTCCCCGTAATCTAAACCCGTTTCACGTAGTAATCTCAAACGAAATCTAACGAAATCTGAAATCTCGCAACAGACGATGCATGTATTATGTATATTTCTAGTTTTAAATGTCGTGTAATAACCAAAAGTGCAATTTTCCAATCCCAAACAATCCCCAGTGCAATATCTCATGTGTATATTTGTTTTTGACTATTATAAATTTATATTATTATTATACTTGTTTATATATTATTATTTTTTTTTTATTCATTTTTTCGTTGTTGCCAAATTAGCGTTAATTAAGTTTTATTGATAATTTTTAAAATGGCAGTTCTTATGCAGAACATTTATAGTTGGACTGATTCTAAATGCGTTAATTAGTAATTGAAGAGCATCGCAGAAAATAAAATATGTACATCTAGAGCACTTGCTAAACTCAAAACTAGTCATAAACACAAGCAAAAAAAAGAAAAGAAAACGAAACTCAATTTATGTACAGCAAAAATATGTATTTGTGCTATCCAAAAACAAAAAAAAAATCCAACTTTCCCCACCCACTCGGAGTTTTTAAAATACGTATAATAATCGCCTGCGCTTAGTTGGCTTCTATTGTCATGCTCCATGGAAAACGGCGGCAAGAAATAAATGTCCATATCAAACTGTTGATATTACAGATACAGCATAAAAAATATACATACATATATGGACATATACCATCCATAGTTTTGGTGGCTATGCAAACATATGCAACTATTTGATTGTAATTGTAATTGTAATTGTATTATAAACCATATTTGAAATACTATTATATTCATATTCCAAGTATAAAATACAGCAAAATATTTGAAAATTCCACGCATGATTCGTATTATTCCTGGTGGGCCAATAAAAGAGTTACTCAAAACTCAAGTGCCTGCAAAACGTTTGCGAATGCGAAACACAAAGCAAAATGAAAAATGCAATTGATTTCAACGTACTTCACTGCAATAGATTTAAGAGTACAAGAAAAATGCTCATTTCTTACATGAATTTATTTAATTTTTATTTTGTTTTTGCTTTTAAATTTTTTTGTTTGTTTTTGTTTTTTTATTATTTTTTATAAACATAATACATTTATTATGGTTACACGTTGGATTCTCTTATGTGTGTGTGTGTGTATATGTTCTCTTTTGACTTTGATTTAAGGGCATATTGGTTACTTGTTACCTGTTACAGCTATTATAAATTGTATATTTAAATTTGTTATTGTTGTTGTTATATAAATTTACTTCGTTTTTGGATTGACACAGACGAATCTCATGTTTCATGCAATAATTTGTTGGGATTTGTTGTAATCGTTAAATATAACAGGATTTGAAATTGTTTTGCAAATCGAAAATTCAACTTTGCATTTAACACTACTGGATGATTTCTTTCTTTCTTTGTGTGTATTGTTTATTGTTTAATTTTAAATGTTGCATTCTCTCTGAGCATGCCGGAGTGTCATGTGTGTGTGTGTATGTGTGAATGGGTGTATGGGTGTGTGCGTGTATATATATGTATGTGTGCAATTGTTTGTTTTTTAATTATGTACTCGCATTTTGTTGTTGTTTGTTTGTTGTTACTTTAACTTACACAGAAATTGATCATTTTTAAACAATTATTTGTAAATTTGTTTTAAACTAATTACTAAAAATGGATTTTCTGTTTGTTTGCAACATTTTGACATCTCATCTTGCATACAATATTTTTATAAAATATGTGATTTTTTTTTTGTTTTGTTTTTGTTTTGTTTCTTGTTTTTCTTGGTTTCTATCAAGTGATTTTTTATAGGCATACAATTGAATTTAGATTTAGGTTTAGCTTAATTTGATTTTCTTTTAAACTTCTTATTGTGTTTGAAGAGCAACGACATTTGTTTATGTGTTTATTTATGGGCCTTCTATGTATATATGTATAGATAAATTTCTTGTATATATTTTTATTGTATGTATGTTATGTGTGTATAAATCGAAAGGGAATTTAATTATGAAATAAAAACAAAATAAATACGAATGTTTTAGTTACGAATGTTTGCTTTTCTTCTGCTTAGAATTTTTGTTGCATAATTTAAAAAAAAAAAACGAACGACAAATATAATTCTTGTTTATAATAATTAATTGTTAATCAGCAAAAATTGCATGGTAATAATAATAATAGTAGTAGTAGTAATAGTATGTAGTAATAATTACAAAGAACTTTGCACAGTTAAAAACATTGTCAGTTAAATGTGTTTTTTTTATTTTTTTTTAATTATTATTTTTTTTGTTTTTTGTATATATTGTATCTTGGTTATTGCAATTTTGACAATCTTAACTTTTCGGGGTTTTGTATGCTTGTTACTTTTAACTTGTTACTTTCCTTCGTTTTTTTTTTTTTTGTTTTTTAATTATTTTTGGAAGTCTTATAGCAGAACACATAGGGACTTTTTCGGTTTCTTTTGTTTCTTTTCGGGTGACTTCTTGTTGATCTGCCTGACCAAATCGTAGAAAATATCATTCACATTCACTTTGGCTTTGGCTGAGGTCTCCATGAACGCGCAATTGAATTGATTGGCCAAACTCTTGCCCAACTCCTTGCCAACGACGCGCTCCTCCTCCAGATCGCATTTATTGCCAACCAGCACCATGGGCACATCGTCCGTATCCTTGACGCGCAATATTTGCTCTCGCAGATCCTGCAGATCATTGAACGTGGATTGCGCCGTTATCGAATAGACGAGCACAAAGCCTTGTCCATTCTTCATATAGAGATCCCGCATTGCTGTAAACTGTTCCGTGCCGGCGGTATCCAATATTTCCAGCATACACTGCTGCCCGTCCACCTCCACCTGTTTGCGATAGCTATCCTCAATGGTGGGATCATATTTTTCCACAAAAATGCATTGCACAAATTGTACAGTTAGAGCGGATTTGCCGACGCCGCCGCTGCCCAAAACAACAATTTTGTATTCACGCATTTTTATATATGTGTGTGTATGGTATGTGCGTGTGTGTGTGTCGAACTATTTATATATGTGTATGCTGGTGTGCGGGTGTGGAGGGGGGGCTTATTTAAAACCAGGCGCTGTTCTTACTGGCGTAGGCGGGTGACGAGGTGGTTCAGTTGTTGCTGCTGCTCTTGTTATTGTTGTTGTTCTTGTTGCAAATGTTTATTTAAAACGCGAACGCGTTCTCTCTCTCTCTCCCTTCCTCTTGCGCTCTCACACTTGCGCTCTCTTTACAGCAGCAGAAAAAAAAAATCACTAGTTTTAGGCGTTGTTCGGCGATTGCTTTTGGGTTGCAGTTGCAGTTCTTGCAGAAAGCTTTTGTTGTTGCTGTTGTTGTTCTTTGTTATTGCTGATAACCTTTGTGCCAACAAACAACTCTATCTGCGTGTGTGTGTCTGTTTGTGGTCTTTCTCTCTCTCTCTCTCTCGCTCTCAGCCTGTGTCTTACTCCGCTCAGGTAGCAAAGGTGCGAGCGTGCGTTTCGTTTTTTGGATGTCGTCAAATTGTTGCTTTTGAGCGGTGCTGGGGGAACAGCGACAATATATATATATATAAAATTACTGAAGCACTAGCCTCTGCCGCCTCTGCCCGCGACGTTAACTACGACAACAACTTCCGTTTTACAGCACCAATTGCTATCTCTGCGGTTGCCGTTGCTGTTGCTGTGCAACAATGTTTGCTGAGTACTCAGTGTGCACTGTGGAATGTAAGAAAGCAATAGTTTGTATTTTAAATATAGGTTGCACTGTAAATTCGATTTTGGTTTTGTTTTTTTTTTTATATTTTTATTTTAGTTTTGGTATGCTGGTGCTTGTGCTGGCACTGCTTATAGGAATTTACTGCACTCTTTATTTCGTTTTTTTTATTTTATTTTTTTTCTTCATTTTTTTGTAATGAACTCGAAATGTTCTCCTCGCTCACTCAGCACAATTGCGCTCTACCCTCAACATTTTTATGATTCATTTTTAGAGTTGTCGAGTAGCGGCGAGATGGCACTGTTGAGCGCCCAACAAACAATGCGCACACTTGTAGCATGCAAATCAAATTTGTTCTTTGTTCAATGAAAAACACTTATAATTGCAGCAATGGATGACAAATGCGCACATAATGTGCTGAGTATACTTTTTCGTATTTGAACACACTAAAACTTTATTATGGGGCAGGGGGTTGGGGCCAGCAGCAGCACCCGCATGTCACGCACACGGCAACTCTATTCGGAGTTTTACCTTGTTTGCTGCGCACAAAAAACTGTTGTTGCTGTCTGTGCAAATTTCACACACGCTTTGCGATCTAGTTTCCGTGTGTATATATGCGTGTACAAGATAATGTGACACGGCTCGCGAAATGTGCAATTTTTTTTTTATTGATAACGAGATATTTAATTCTAAGGCAAACAGATAACTATTTTTCGGCTTAGGCGCTTGTGCTATCTAGCTCGCTCACACGCTGATTCATTTTCAGTGCTGCCACACCTAGCGCTGTATCATTCGTGGCGATAGCTCGATAGCACGGCACACTAGTGGCAATATCAATCGATAAATGTTCCCAAGACTGGCAACATTAACGAATTTTAATACCATTTAATGTTTATACGATTTTAAAAAACTTATATCGGACAGTATACATGGAAAACAATAAATACATTTGTTTAAATTTGTTGTAATAATAATACAGAGAATTTGGGCTTATCAGCCAGTGGCGCTTTATCAACCTAGCTTTTATTTACAACAAACAAAACTAAAACACTAACTAAAATTTCGTATAAAATAAAAAAATTATCGCGAACTCTTAGCGAATTTTAGTGACCATACCGGCGGCAATCGTAACGCCTGCCACACGCAGCATAATGCGTCCCAGCTCCTTGAAGTCCGAGTAGCGTTCAATGCAAATCGGGCGCGAGGTCTCCACTTCGACCAGTGCGCACGAATTTTGGCCCAGACAACGCGGCTTCTTCTTGACCACCTCGCCGGTGCTTTTGTGTATGGATGCGGTCAGCTTGCAGACGACGGCCGGCTCGATGAGCGACTGATGATGCAGCAGCACCGGATAGCCCATGGTAATGGGCACCTTCACATTGAAGACGATAATGCGGCACTGGAAGCGTGTCGTCACTGGGATTGGCATTTGTGGATCACATATGATGCAGCCCACCGTTATGTTGCTTATATCGATGCCGGCCAGTGTTACGGAGATCTGGTCGCCGGCAAAGACGGTCGTCTGCGTCAGTTCGTCCATGCTGAGCGACTTGACCTGCGCCTGTTCCCGGCTAGCGCCCACCAGCACCTTGTCGTTGACACAAAGGGCGCCCGTCTCGATGCGGCCCGAAATGCAAAAGCCGGAGCCGGTGCCCTTGTAAATGTCCGAGACGGACATGCGCAGCGGCCGATCAATGGCTCGTTCGGGCACCTTGAAATGTTCGATGACTTCTAGTAGATTTGGTCCCACATACCAGGCTTTCAGGGCGGGCTCCTGAGCAGCTTTCGTGAGATTCTCGCCCGTTAGGCCCGAGCAGGGAGTGAAACTGACATCCGATTCCTTGAAACCAGCCTGTTTCAGAAACGATTTCAGCTTGTGCACAATCTCCTGGAAACGCTCCTTGGACCAGCCCACCGTGTCCAGCTTGTTGATGACCACGCCCAGTTGATTGACGCCCAGCGAGCGCACCAGTATGGCATGCTCACGTGTTTGTCCGCCCAGCTCAAATCCGGACTCGAATTCGCCACGCGTCGCATCCACGACAAGCAGCGCCACGTCCGCTTGCGTGGCGCCCGAAATCATGTTGGGTATGAAGTCCTTGTGGCCGGGTGCATCCAGCAGCGTGACGATCTTGGTTTTGGTCTCGATGCGCGACTGGCCCACATCCATGGTGATGCCGCGGGCACGCTCCTCTCCGGTCTCGTCCAGCACCCAGGCGTACATGAAGCTCTGCTTGCCCAGCTTCTTAGACTCCTGCTCGTGCTTGTGCATCACCCGCTGCGAAACGTTGCCCGTATCGTAGAGCAGGTGACCCATTAGCGTGCTCTTGCCGGCATCCACGTGCCCAATGACAATCATGTGTATGTGGCTCTTTTGCGACGCCCGCTCCTGTTCGTACAGCTGCTGTGCGTTGCGTTGTGCCTGATCCTTGGATACTTTGAAAATGGTTGTAGAACCGCGTCCTGTCTCGTCGCCGCCGTCGACGGGCGTATTCCGGCCCGAGACATTTGGCGAGGAGGGCGCTTTGGGAGAGGCAATCTCGAAGCCACGTCGTGCATCCTTTACGGCGGACGTTATCTTTGTAGGCGTCGGCTTGGGCGTTGCGTTCGACTTTGTCGCTGGCGTTGTTGCGTTTATTTTCAGCTTCTGTGGACGCTTCTCTTTCTCCTTTTTGTTCGTTTCCTCGTTGAGTATATCGTCGAGAATCTTTTGTATGTCGTAGTCGAAACGCATGGATGTCTCCACGATGCGGCGCTCGGAGACTGCGTCGCCCACCACGCTGCGAACTTCATCCACGCAGGAGCTGAGCTTGGCCTGCGCCATATCGTCCAGTTCCGGCATTTGGAAACTCTCCGAATCTCTGCGAGCCTTTTGGTATGCCTCGTCGTCATCGTCCTCATCGTCATCCTCCGCTTCTTCCTCGATGTTCTTGTTCTTCTTTATAAACGCCGACATACTCTGTTGACCACGAGCCCGGTCGTATAGCCATTGCTGATCTGTAGGCGAGACGCAATCATCATCAACGGAATGGCCATAAACATCGTCGTAGCCATCGTATTCGTCGTTGTAGTCCATTCCGCGTACTATTCTGTGACGCGACATCTTGACGTTTTATTTAATCTCTCTGTATTTTTTCAGTTAAATTTCACAATCATTAACAATAAAAAGAAAAATAGAATTTCATCGAATTGCAGACAACTGAAAGCACTAGAATGTGTAGTTGCCAGATTATTGTGGCTGACTATCTGGCAGCACACTTAATGCTGATGTGCGTGACACACTCAATAGTTGCACAATTAGAGATGGGTGAAGCAATGTTAAATCAATTCAGTGTCCAATGACAAATTTAATATTAAAAACTAAGGTTTAGATTATAGCTACCAATATATTATATGAGAGCATTAATTATTTACGGCCAGCTTATTTGTTATTCAAAAGACAATCAATATTGAATTCATCGTAAGCCGTGCTGCGTGATGCGATAGTTTCTTTATGTGAGTTTTGCGCATCACTAGACTACCCACTCTTCTCCTCCCTGAACATTGTCTTTTGTGTCGCGTAAAATATTAAGAAAAACACTGTGAAAATCGTTACGAAGCAACCAAAAATAAAAACAGCTTAATAACATTCGTTTCAAGGTGGCGCAAAATGCAAGCGACGCAGCACTAAGCGCTCGCTTTTCGAGTCCTCAATTATTGTGAACTAAGCGTATGCAACCTACTTATATTTATTAACAACAACAACAACAGCAACAACAACAAACAGTATGTACAACAACGTCGCACGGGGCTTCTCCATACACGACGCATTCGAGGAGGAGGAAGAGGAGGCGATACGCGTCTATGGCTCCACAGTGATATCGACGCCAATGCGCGGTGGCGTAAGCGGCAGCGCCAAACAAGGTCGCTCCACCGAAGATGTATCCATACGCATACAGGATCCAAAGTAAGTGCCACAAACAAATTAAATAAACGAGTTACCCCGCGACGACAACTGACCGGCCATTTGCTACTCGTACTGGTACTGGTACTGGTTCTTGTGTCTGGGTCTGCGCGTGGGCAGCAGCTGTTTGACTGTTGTTGACACCATTTTGGAGCTGTGATTCAGAACAAGGAAGCGAGAGAGGTGCTTCGTTTGCAGCAGCCATAAACAACTGAATATGGCCTGTTATTATCAGTGTTGCCAAATGTCACATAAAAAACTAACTGTATTCAATGTTAAAAATAGCTATTAAAAAGATGAATAAGCTAAGCTGAGCACAGGTTGAGATGTCAAAAGAAAACTAAATGCATTTAAATTTTAAACTGTTTTTAAAAACAGCCGAATCTGGCCAGAAAAAAGCTGAACTGGCAGCACTGTTTATTATTGCTTTATTTTTTATGGTGCAAGCCAAAATTTTGAACCAGTTTTTTCGTCTTGAATAGGGCCTACAGCCCGTTTTGGAATACAGTGAAAGCTCCCTGGAACGAACCTCCTAGTTTTTTTTCTTACAATAAAACATGCCCTGTTCAAGAATGCTTTCGTGTAACTCAATTGTCAACCGGCTTCAACCAGCTGGTTAGTAAGCTACCCCGACCAAATTTCATCATATGCTGACTCAGAATCAGAAGAAAACCTTACTTTAACTAAAACCGGCTTAATATAAACATGCAATCATCATATAACAATTGCAAATGCAATGCGATGCGCCACTTGTGCCCGCAGCGAAGCATTCCAGCTGCTTGGCCAGGTCTATTAAGCTCTACCTTTACCTTTTGTGGATGCCGCATGTAACTTTCCGCTTCCTTGCCGGAAACGCTAGACGCAGATTTCCATAAATTTCATCGTGTGTGTGCGTGTGTATATAGTGTATATAGATGCCAAAAGCGCGTGCGTGCTTCATTCATTCATATAATATTTACAATTTGTTGGCGCTCTTCTCTATTTACCATTCCATTTGGATGCCATTATGCATGCATGTCGCGCCTCAAGGCACAACGGCAACAACTACGTAATTATGGCGATTTGAGCAGACGTCGTTCGACGTCGGAATCTGTCTGACCAGCGCCTCGCACATGCATCCAGCCCAATTTGGCATTCAATTGTATAAATCATTGCGCATAAATTTCGTCATTCCTTGAAGAATTTTTTCCATTTTTTTTTTTTGCACGACATCCAACACCGAGTTACATGTCTGGCCTTCGGTTGCGGCCGCAGCGGGCTGCACTTGTGCGGCTTCATTGTAATTGAGTAATAAGCACATAAACATTTACAGTGCATGCTCCATTAAATGAACCACCAATATTGCCGTTTCTCGTGTCCTTAAAAGATTGTCGAAGAAATAGCCAAAATAACACAAGAAAATGCTTATACTGGTAAAGAAACGACACGCCGAAGATTAAATACCCTTGTGGACATATTGCTTAGAAGTGCTTAAATACACAGTTTTTTTGATAAGAATTTATAGATATGTTTGGAGAACAGTAAAGATATATGATATAGTTATCCGATTAGTGAGGCTCGTAAATATTTGTATTGTTTATTCCCAATGGCAAAGAGCGTCTGCTTAACAAAGTACTCACTGTTCAAAGAAAAGAGCGTCCGTTTAATAAAGTACACACTGTTAAAAAAGCAAAGAGCGTCCTTTTTACAAGGTACACACGGTTAAAAGAGCAAAGAGCGTCCGCTTAACACGCTGTTAAAATAAATATACAAAATGATTGGAATGTAAAATCTCTGGCTTTCTAAAAGTACGTTGCAAGCAGTTTTCACTGTCTGCTTAGGTGATAGCAAGGAGCGTTCGTTTAACAAAGTACACGGTTGAAAAACAAAGAGCGTCCGCTTAACAAAGTATACGCTGTTAAAAGAACAAAGAGCGTCCGCTTAACAAAGTAAAAGTACTCGCTGTTAAAATAAATATAAAAAAAGATTGGAACGTAAAAATTCTGGCTTTCTAAACGAAACGTACGTTGCAGGCAGCTTTCACTGTATTCTTAGGTGCAAAGTCTCTCAATTTGATAGCAAAGAGCGTCCACTTAACAAAGTACACGCTGTTAAAATAAATATAAAAAATGCTTGGAATGTATAAACTCTGACGTACATTGCAGGCAGCTTTCACTGTATTCTAAGGTGCAATGTCTCCCACTTTGTTCGGCTCCCTGATAAGCAAATTCAATTAAATTCAATTCCGACTGATTTATTTTGCTTAATCTATTCAACAGGGGCTACAACAAGTACGCCGAAGACACAACGTCGCGGGACAGCGACTCGCTGATACAGGAATATGGCAATCTGCCCACGGAGGAGACAAACACATATTGCTGGCGGCATCCGAAGGTGCGCGAAAATTGGCGCACAGTCCTCGCCGCATTCACGCTCCTCGTGGTGGGCACCGGGCTATTTGTGATGGGCACCTTTGCCATTGCCGATCCACACAATACATCGCAGGGTGTTGTATTTTTTGTTGCTGGACTCATTTGCTTTATACCGGGCGCCTATCATGTCGTCTATATATGGCTGGCGGCCAAGGGCTATCGAGGGTTTGACTTTTACCACTTACCTTTGTTTACATAAGCACACACACATATATATATATTTATATTTATACATATATATAATGTAAATGTATGTCGCATTGGTTGATCCAATTTGTATCAGCAAAACGCCCCTAGGCCCCCATGCCCTCCCCTCTGTCTATATACATATTTATATATACAATTATTTTCTATGTATGGTAATTAACTCAGACGTCTTGTGTTTTATGTGTGTCTTGAACGAATTTCAATGAACAAAACCCAAAAAGCAAAAATGATAAACACAAACTAGACAAAAACTCCAATTCGAATCCTAGCCTTAATGTATGTATTTTTTTAAATTAATATTATAATATACTCAAAAACGTTTGGTATACCCTCGAAAGCAGTGTTGCCAATTTAGCTGTTTTCCAGCTGAATTAGCTTATTTTCGCAAGTCAGCAGCCGTTAACGGCTTGAAGCTTCAAACTGATTTAGCTATTTTTCGGCCTCTCAAGGACAAGAACAAGCCAATATTTACTCGAAAAGCTTATTCGGCTATTTTTGAGCTATTTCAACACTGGTTTCAGCTACTTTATTCAATAGACAGCTGGCAACACTGCTCAAAAGTGCAAAGGATACGTATGATAACACTCTCACACACACACACACATTCGAAATTTATTTAAAATACCAACAACAACAAAAAAACGAAAGACTTTGTATATGATGCTAAATGTTGAGCGCGCGTTAGTGTTAAAAACATAACAAAAATTTAAACTGTAATTTATTGAAATTTAATTGCACCAAAAAAACAAAAAGCAAAAATGCTAACGAAATGTTTTACGATTTTCGAACACGAATCTATATATAAATAAATTTATATGTATATGATTAGTAAGCGTCTGTCCGGGACGCAACTTACCTAGTTTATATATATATATATATAGTACAGTAAATATTATTATTTAACAAACTGTCATGAGAAATCTTAAAAAAATAAAACCAAAAGAAATCGATTAGTGATATAAGTAAAAAAAAAACAAGCGCTGATATTGCAATATGTACGTTTTATATAGCTATAAAATTAATGCCCTAATATTTTCTGACCCTAACCAATTCTAACCGTCCTCTAATAAAATTATACACACACACACACACACACGGTCATTAACACACACACACACACACACACATCCAACAGACAACTCATCGAACATCTCACATAAATAGCAAAAGAAATTTATAAAAATCTTTTTTTGATTCCGCATTTTAGTTTTTAATGCTCTATTTTTTTTAAGAATGCTGAATAAGGTTGTAAAGTTCTTTTAAAAAACAAAAAACAAACTAAATAAACGAATTCGATGTGGTTAAATTGAGTACTTAGGCACATTTGTAATGCAACAATTTTTGCATTATACTCAAAATTTTGTACACTAAATTTTAAGCGAGCTTTTGCTTTCGACTTTTGTATTTACTTTCATTTATTGTTGGTTTATTTTTTTAATGCAAATTATATCATTTTTTGAGATTTTATAAATTGTGAATTTGTTTTATTTTTAGCTAACAAAGCGATTTATTTATATTTTTATTTGTGCGTAGACCTCAACTGCGAACCGCAACGTTTTTTTTTTGTTATTTGCAAACAAAACGACGCGGAGAATATGAAAGTAAACCTAATTGGATTACTCTACATTATATATCGCTCATATGTGTATGCCAAATAATGGATTAGAAGTAAAACTAATTGGATTACCAAAGATAATGCTCAGCTATTTGCTAGATGACTTAAGGGACTTAGCATGGTTGGCTAGGAACTCTACGGATCGGATCCCCGTGAAGACAAACTTAAGAGGACTCTGACCCAAGTTAAATATATATCATTTTATGATTTTGATAATAATTAACTAGTAATATGGCCTAAGAGTCATCACACTGAGCACGAAGATCGAACCCCTTAAAGACAAATTTAAAAGACCCCTAAATTTCGTTAAATATATCATTTTGATTCTAACTATTTACCAGGCTTAAAGTCGTCACACAGAACATCAAGTTTAGGGATCGTGTAAAAATTAAATTTACCGAAGTTTAATATATCTTTTTATGATTTTGATTATAATTAACTACCATGGTGGGCTAAGATTCGTCCCACAGAGCAGGAAGTTTAGAGATGGAACCCTTTAAAGACAAACTTAAGAGTTCTCCAACCCGAGCTTATGATTCCGATTATAGTTTAGCTACAATATAATAGCTGTTATATTTTATATAGATACCTTTTGATTTAAATTAACCTTTTAGCTTGCATAATTTTTGCTATCAGTGTCCAAACAAGTTATTTAACTACATGTGATAATACGTAAGCTTTTTATGTCCGTATTTTTTTGCGCACGCCGAAGATTAGTTAACTAAATGAAATGAAATATTTTATCTAACTATTTGCGTTTTTATCATTTGCTGTACATATCTGTTCAGTTATTTAAAGAAAGTTGATAAAAATAAGAAAAAAGAAACGATAAGTATTTTTTCAGAAATTCCCGAAATGCCCCATTAATCAGAGCGCTATCGCATGGATCATACACCTAGGCACCGTGTTGGTTAGGTTGTTTATAGATTTAGTTACTTATATTAAATATGATTGGCAAGGATAATGACAAATCAAATGCATTGACTCGTACGTTGCTCAATACACTGAAAGAATTCAAGGAAAGGCTCTATATATATATAGATATGTATATGGTACATATATGATGTGTACTTATTATATTGGTCTATTGTATTTTTGTAGTTTATGTTTTTTATTAAACGTAGCTCGACTTTGACTTTGACTTCGATGATTAACGATTAAGCTTTAAATGTGGTTAGCCAAGTAAGCCCAATGAAATAAAGTGCATAAAACTACCAGACAAAACCATCTATTATTATAATACCCTGTCATTGAGTGTGAATAGCAAAGGGGTATATTGCAATGATGGGGATGTATGTAAAAGGGAAAAGAAGACAGCGTAAGTATATAAACTCTTGATCAGAATCGACAGCCGAATAGATCTGGGAATTTTGGTCTCTACGAAAGTGCGGATCCCAGGGTATTTGAGAGGTTGATCTACCTTATAAGTTCTCCTACATCACATGCAAATGAAGCTTATTTGAATTGATCGATAACTTCAACTTTGGCCTCGAAATCGATAAATATCACTTGGGAGAATATCTCGGAGATTAAAAGCGCTTCAATCTTAAAATTTGGTATAAAAAAGAAAACTAGAAATCGTTAATTATCAATTGGGAGAATATTTCGGTTATTATAACAGCTACAATCCTACAATCCTGGAATCTCGATTTGGGTACTAGAAATCGATAAACATCAATTGGAAGAATATTTCGGTTATTAAAACAGCTAAAATCCTAAAATTTGGTACATAAAAACTGCTGGAAGCTCGATTTTCGAACTAGAAATCGATTAATATCAATTGGAAGAATATTTCGGATATTATAACAGCTAAAATCCTAAAATTTCGTATATAAAAGAAAACTAGAAATCGATAAATCTCAATTGGTAAAATATCTCGAAGATTATAAGAGCTACTATCCTAAAATTTGGTAGATAATAACTGCTGGAAGCTCAATTTGAGATCTAGAAATCGATAAATATCATTTGCAAGAATATCTCGGAAATTATAACAGCTACAATCCTAAAATGTGGTATATAATAACTGCTGGAAGCTCGATTAGAGAGCTATAAATCAACTAATATCAATCGTGAGAATATCTCGCAGATTATACTACAATTATAAAATTTTGCATATGAAAACTTCTGGAAGCCAGATTTGATAGCTGAAAATGTCATCATAATCTAAATCTAAACATAAAAGAGATTTGAAACTGAAGATCGCGTGTCTGAGTTATGTTACCCTCGGTACAGGGTATCTACCCGTCGAACCATAGAGCACTCTTGTTGTTGTCGACGGCAAAGCAAATTGTCACCAGGCATCGACCAAACAGCGCCAAGCGCCGGCACACAAAGCTGGCCTGGTCGGGGCCTGGCAACGGCGCCAACGAAATAGAGACAGGATATGCATAAAACCATAACCGCAACAGGAGGTGGCTGGGCATATTCCCCAAGTTCATTAGACCCATCGATGGGCCCCGCGCCACAGTTCTTGCTGCTGCTGCTGCTGCTGTCAATGGGTTCCTGTCTGTTGGTGGCGAGTCCCAAGCGTTCAATGGCACGAAATGGAAAGTTTTGCCGCCAAACGCACATAAATCCAGTCTAAAAATAATCAACGCAATCGAAACGCAAATTTCGCAGCAGAGATGTACGAGCCGGAGGCGGAGTCGGACGAGGATTGCGAAGTTTACTGTAAGTAGTTGCCCGTTGTCGTGATTAAATGTCATTCACATGCCGCTTATGCTGGATTACGATGCAGTCCTGAAGCCCGTCAACGAGTACAACATCGTGGACAAGATCAAGGAGGCCAACAAGCAGCTATTTGCGCTGTACGATGACGAAGAGGCGGGCGCTGGCCAAGATCTCAATCCCAATAGCAGCAGCCGCAAGGTGACTTTTGCGCTCAATCTGGAGGATTACGAGCCGACGCCAATGCAGCAGCAGCAGCAGCAGGAGGAGGTAACCAGTCCGCCGGCCGAGCTGCTGCAGCAGTTGGCGCAGCTGAAGCTGAAAACGGAGCGTGGCGAACGCTTTGCGCCCATCGCCGAGGAGGAGCCGGTCCAGGAGCTGGCGAGAGCAGAAGTCGAGCTGCAGCAGGCGGAGCCAGAAGTGGAGGAGGATATATGCGAGGAAATCCTGGAGCTCAGCGAAATGGAAAACAGCAAGAAGCAGCCAGAAACCAGCCAAATCCCGGCCAGTATGGAGTACGAGGAGGATGACTTTTCGGGCGTGGACGAAAACGATCTCCAGGCTGCCAGCGAAACGCTAACCGCAGACATCCAGAAGCATCGCATTGCTCGCCAGAACACATTTGACCTGAACGCTGAAGAAATGCCTGACGATGAGTCGGATCAGAGGAGTCTGACCAATCTGCTCACCGAGTCCGACTGCGAGGAGGATGAGCGCGTCGTGAACGAGGCGCGCATTAAATTGCGCCAGGCCTACAAGAGTCTGTACAAAACGCTGGATGCCAAGGAGCAGGCGCAAATAAATAGATTAACTGGCCAGGACAGCGGGAATGTGGAAGAGGATGACTTGTCCATCATTGTGGCCAGCTATATACCCGACGATTTCGAGCTGGACGAGCGCAGCATTTACTATAAAAAGGATGACGAGACGGCGCAAACGACCAACAACAACAACAACGCGAGCAGGAGCACCAGCACGAAGACCTTCTTTAATGCCCGCCGTTTTAGCTTTAGGCGGCGCGCCAGAGCCACGCCCAGTGCGCCAGTTGCTCCCACGCCCGACATCAAAATGAATTATAAAATCTGCTGCGAGCAGCGGCATGCGCTGCAGGAGAAGCTGCCCCGCTACACCGGCTACATGTCCGAGTATGGGCTGAGCGCGAAGCAGCTGCAGCAACGGGAGCAGCAGCTGCGGCGCAAACAGCGCTTTTCCATGGAGCAGACGCTGAATCGGAACGAGCACGAGCTAAAGAAGTTGCAGGATAATGAGCGTGCCTTTACCACCTGGCTGAAGAACAAGATGCGTTATCCCATCAACAAGACGCGCAACATGTTCGATGCGACGCGAAGGCGCGCCACCGTAGCAGCTGCCGCAATCAGTCCCAATCCTCAGCAGCAACAGCGCCGGGAGCAGCAGCACGAGCAGCTGAGGTCGGGTCGTCGGCGCGACAGCAACGAGGTGCACGCCTATCGCTATCTGCTGGGCAGCTGGAACAAGTAGACGGTATAAACAATAATAAATATACTAGATTTTAAGCTGGCAGGCTTTTCAATGTTCAGTACACTTCAGACTATCTTTAACTAGTTGAGAATTATAAGGAACAAAAATATAACAAAGCGAGCAAAACTAATAACTACTTTTTGTACGTTTATACTGATAGTATGTATACAAAAAAGGAATATTTGATAGTTGATACAGAGAGGAGGGTTTTGAGCTATACAGAAAACCTGCTCACATTTTGGAACTTATATCTCTTTTCCTCCTGGTTATTTTAACCATTATTGACCTCTAGACTGCCAGCTTAAAATTTAGTTTACACTAAAACAGTTCACTAACAACATTTGTCAATAATATATACATTTACGTATTTTAAATTATTTAATTTGTAATACAACATTCATAAATGATGTAAAGGGAAAAAAGATTGGAGAGGTTTTGGGTGACATAGGTTCAACAGTGAAATACAATATGGTTTATATACGGGGACACGGTTTTTATATTGTAAGAGTGTGTCTGTGTGTGTGTGTGTGTGTATGCGTGTCGAGCAATACAATGCCAAAATGTACAGATGTGTGACAGACAAATATTAACCTAAGGTTAAGGTATATTTTGTGTGTTGTGTTTGTGTTTGTGTTCCTGTGCTATTGTAACTACTGTTAGTTGTGTTTTATCCTTAACGCTTCGACTTCTTCGATTTGTGGCCATTGTCTCGACTGTCTTCTCGTGAGCGCTTGCGATCCTTATCCTTGCTGCTGTTTTTGTGTCCCGACGATGAGGAGGAATGATGCTTATCGCGATTATGATACTTATCCTTAGACGATTTCGTTGGGCTTTAAAAAAGACAACAAGTTGATAATCAATTAATTCAAGCATTTCCAAATAAATTGAAGAATTACAATTAAGGGAAATGTGTGTCAAATTTTGAGCAGAATTTCGCATAATTTATGAAGTATTTTTTTTTGTTTTACTAGATATAGAGAATTTCATTGTTAGAAATATATTAAAATAGCGTTCAGTCAGTAAAAAGAAAATAACATTTAAAATACAGTCCAGAATTGCTTTTTTATAGGCTAAACTAATCGGAGAAGTTTAATCTTTTTTCTGGAGACATATTCAGTCAAATTTCAATGAAATCTAATTTTAAATTTATTTTAACAAATGTCGTGCTGCAATGCTTTGACTGATCTATGATCCTATACATATGTGTTCCATTGCCAAGTTCAAGGTCCAACTATTACTCTATAGTTTAATCTGATCTAATCCTTACTGCTTTTCTCTCCCAATCCCAAGTCTATGAAGTATATATATTTTTGATCAGCTTCAACAGTCAAGTCGGTCTTTCGTTTTCATTATAAATGTATCTCTCAATAGAAAAAGCTTTCAGGCAAATTTATAGGTAGTTCTTTCCGTTTCCATCCCAAAATCAAGTCTTTATACATTGTTTAAGAAGATGCCAAGGAACGTCATTATATGCCGACAAAGTCTCTGTTCTAGTAAATATTAATAATAAATTAGATTACTTCATAAATAAATTCCAAAAATTAAATTTTAAACCAATTTTTGATAGTTTTTGGTTGATTGAATTGTTAAATATGAGAGTATTTGTTGTGGATGTGTGTGTGTGTGTGTGTGTATTTGGGTGGGTGTGTGTGTGTGTTTGTGTTGTGAATACGGTAACAAACCTAGATGAGCTGCCATGTTTGGAGCTGGAGGATTTTAAATGTGAAGAAGAGGAGGAATTCGACTTATGCTTTTTACTGTGCGACGATCGCTGCTCCTCACGCTCGCGACGACTGTTTTGTGTGCGTGATGCGGAATAAGTATTAATTAAATAAATAGAGAAGAGAGAGGATACGCTCAGTAGGATTAAGAACTACAAAAATCGTGATCTATATATTACGGGTGCACTCTCTGCACTCGGCATACCTGTGCTTGGAGCTCTTGCTATGCTTCTTCGACTCGAATTTGCCATTGCGCTTATCATCGGTAGCGTAGTCATTGTTGCGATCCTCTTCGGCGGCCTCGCGCTCCAGATCCGACCAGTCCTTGCCAGATTCCTCATCGGAGCCCAACTCTGCAAAGCACAAAAGTTTGAGTTAATAAAATTTTTAAAGTACTTTGTCTGGCATTACCATCGCTGTCGTCGCTTTCATCCTCGGAGGCCTCCGAGTACTCGGAATCATCTTCATCGGTTTCATCATCGGACTCGGCATCTGTTGGATTATAGGCCTCATCCTCCTCCGACTCGGCCGATTCGTTTTCATCCTCGCTGCCCGATTCGGGATCCAAAAATGTCCAGCCGCCCTGTTCGAAGAAGCCTTCGGGGTCATCGGTAATTGTCTTCATAATTTTCTGCCAGTTGAGCGATTGCACGCCCTCCGAATATCGTATGTCGCAGGAGCTGCAAAAATTAAGTAAAGGGTTTGGGTTAAAGACATGAGAGCAATAGCTATGCGGGCTACTCACTTTAACCACTCCTTGACGTGATCCAGCATGTTCATGGGTATGGCATTGACCATGGCCACCTTTTTGTTGTACTCCTTAAACACAAAGATCATGTCAAAGTTGCGCAAATGAAACTGCACGCGCTCAAAGTGCACCAGCTCCACATCGTCCAGCGTGATGACAAATGGCGGCCACTCGGTTAGATTGACCAACGAGCCGGATGTCGGCTGCAGTGTAACCGTGCTGCGGAAGGGCGCTCCGGGGAAACCCAGCTCACGGAAGGGCGTATCGAACTCGACCTGCGCCTTGGTCATGGCCTCAACCTTTTCGCAGAAACTCTTAAACGCGGTCTTCAGTTTGTGGCGCAGCTCGCGTTCCGCCTGCTCGGCAGCCAAATCGTCGCGATCGTGCATATGCTGATGCTTGCCCAGATCTGTGGTTATTTCACCGACCTCCGTGTAGAACTGAACATCCACATGCTTCTTTTTGCCAAACATAATCGCGTATTTGAGATGAAAGTGCAGCAGAATAATCATTTCACCATCGCACGGCTGAAAGAATGCGCTCTTGATGTTGTTGTAGAGGATATCAACCTTGTCGCCGCGCACAGAGATATAGCGGAAGCCATTGGTGTGCGCCTCCAGGCTGCCAGTCATGCGCTTTGTCACAATGTTGGGTCGAATGTACAGATCCTTCAGCTTGGGATTACCCTTGTTTTGGGACAATATGAGCGTATCCTGTTTAACCAAATCCTCCTTTTCACGCTCCTCAGCTTCGCGGGTTTTGAAACGTTTCTGCACCTCTTTAATTAGCCGGAACGCATTGTTCAAATTGGCAGATGGAGCCGCTACCTCGCCGTGCTCCTTGACGTTCGAGCTACGATAGGTGCTGCAAATAACAAATAAAATATTAATATATGAGTTATATAAATCAAGAAGTTGTCTACTTACACCTCCTTGACAAAGGTCGCCTCCGGCTGTGGATAGAGTCCGCCCTCGTTGCGTCCCATGGTGGCGCCCGGATGAAAGAAATTGATGCGCAGATACGTGTACTCGCCCTCCACGGACTGAGATATATTCTTGATGGTGGAAATGTGGAAGGGCACCTGTATGCCAAACACTGGCATTATGACCGTCTCATATTTCTTGTCCACATAGAGTTTTAGCTCCTTGACCTCCGGCTCGCGAGGTATTTGGCTCATGGACTTGTAGGAGACGGTGTTCTTGCGCACTTTCTCCACCTCCTTGGAGTTGCCCTGCTTGGCCAGACGTTCGCGTGCCCGTTCGTTTAGCTGCTGGGCCAGTTCACGTTGATGCTCCTTGCGCTTCTCCTCCGTGTTGATCTCATTGCGCAGCTTGGAATCGAGCACAGCGTTGCGTTTGCTGCGACCCAATATCTCAGTGCTCTGATCCGCTTTGGTGGGCTTCTTGTCATCCGCATCCTCCTCCTCATCGTCATCTTTAATGAATATGCCGACGTTTTTGATTTTCTTCTTGGATGGCGTCATCACACTGGCCGGACCCTGATCACCCACCAGCACCGTGTCGCCTATGAAGAGTGCATAGGTTTTGCCCTCTTTGTCGGCGGCATCGGGATTTGTTAAATTCGAGATGCCCACGTGCAGGTTGAAGACCATATTCTTCTTGATAAGCGCCTGGCATTTGGCACCAATGACAATGGAATTCTCTCGAAATTCCAAGCCCATGGCAAAGCCAAAGCTTTTGGTTAGATTCTCCACCATGCTGGGCTTCTCCTTTTTTACATAGGCCAACGTTTTATCATACACTTCGCAGAGCTTGGCGTTCGGCACCAGCAGCTTGAGTATTTCCTCCTGCACATTTACCAGAAACGTGTAATTCTCCTGCATGGCCTCTGTGGGATTAACCAGAAATGTGCGCGAAATGTTGGAGCAGTAGGATTTGTAGCGCGCGCCCAGCGAGCACACAATCACCCCAAAATGCAAATGATTCTTATCAGCAGCTGCTGAGAATTTCAAACTGTATGCGCCGCCGGACTGAATGATGGGCGGATAGGCCATATCAAGTAATCGTGGATCCAGGCCGCTGGTGTACTTCTTCTCCCCAATAGCTGCCTCGCAGCCGTCCGCGAGCTTCGTGTGCTTTACTTTCTGCAAACAGAATAAACATATTTAAATTATGATGTACAATTTTCTATAACCACGGGCTTACCCTATCCGAATCGATGATGTCCATGATTTCATCCTTCAGATATTTGTTGAATATGTCCATGGAAACCAATGAGGCCTTACGTATATTGTTAATCTCTGCCTCATCCTTAGGGCACATCAGATACGCTATTATGGTGCTAATGTCCACATGCTCAAATTTGGCTGCCGTGAGCATCTTTTTCCACGCTTCGCTAAACTCGCCCGGAAACGCATCCTTGGTGAAAACGCCCAGGCGTTTGCCCTTCTTCGAGTTCTTTATGGTCGTAATGAGTTTATCAAAGTTGGCCTGATCCTTATCATTCTGTGGAGAGAACACGTTTTATTAAGACTGTCAACTGTAAGGGTAGTATTTATGGCAATACTTACACGATCCCGCACGAGTAGCTTTATTTCTGGTACACCCTCCTCTGTGATGTTCTGCGCCTGCTTGAGGAACTCAATTTTCTTTTTGCTGGTCAGAAAGTAGATGGCATCCGAGGCAAAAACCGAAATTGTGTCGGTCAGCTCGTAGCCGAGCAGCCAGAGCTGCAATGCCATGGACTTTGAGTAAATCACATCCTCGTCTACGCCCACCACGCTCATGATGCAGTCCAGATTGCTGAGCGCATCGTCGTGCCCAGTGCTTGGCGCCTGTTGACAGGATCAAAATAATAAATTATAAAGCCGCAACTCGTGCATTCTAACCTAACTTGCGGCTGGAATTGTTTTTGTTTGCTGATCTAGATATGGGCGGCAATTTCACAATAATTGCAAATTGCAGTTAACCGTCGCGTCACACCATGATAGATGCTAGGCCCGAAAACAACGTGGAACCGGAAACCCTAATAAACACTTTTGAGATTCGTGTGCGCCCGGCAGCCACAGAGAAACAGAGAGAGAAACCGAGACTCGGACTTACCTTCCATTCTGTATAGAGGCGTTTTATTCGACGCACAAATGATTCTTTATCTAGGACAAAGCTCGACATGATGTCAGCTATAACTTAATGCTTTGCAGTAATATTGTCCGCCTTACTTAATAATTTAACACATTTATAGCGCAAATTCCGCCAGACGGACGTTTTGCAAAAAAAATGCGCGGCGGCTGAAGCGTGTACATTCACATGTTAACGCAATATTATCGATACAATAATATTGTCGATTTCTATCGACATAAGCAGTGTTGAATAATGTTTCACAGGTTAAAGCAATACTGGTTACAGATGCATTTAAACATATACAGATAGAAATAACGGACTAGTTTATAAATTATTTATATTAGCTATTCAATCAAATACTTATCATTATTTGTAGTTTTTTTTTTAATTTTAATTTTTTTGACAGTCTTAGGTGCTAACTCCCACTACTTCCAGGCACTAGCTCCTCTCTAGTTTGAGGGCGTAAATATTAATCAGCTGTTGCGATGCGTTTTGGATGTTTTTGCAAAAATGAGTGAATTTCTTTCGGAAAATAATGCTTGCGGCCAGAATTTACTCAATATTGTGTCTGTGGGCAATTCCATAATTGCCGAAATACTGCGCCTGAAAGAATACGTGCCCGGCATTTATCGGTAAGAGCCATTACAAAACAACAACAATAAATTCATATTAATTTATTGTGTTTGTAGATTGGAAACCGCAGCGGACAGGCAAAAATATGGGGAAATTATATTGGACTTTAGCTATTTCAAAGTGGCCGAGGCGCATGAAAAGAAGATCGAGGAGAGCGCAGTGAGTGCACCTGCATAGCAAACAAAACATATAATCTTTATAATATACTTTAACAGGAACTAAGCGACTTGGACTTGGAAACACGCACAAATCACCTGCAGCTGATCACACGCTTCTACCTGGCCTTCCAGAGCGTGCATCACTATGCCACAGATCTGAAACAGTACATCGAGGAGCTGAACACGGGCTACTATATACAACAAACGCTGGAAACGGTGCTGCAGGATGAGGAGGGCAAACAGTTGCTGGTAAGCGCTAGGGAAGTTCTCCATGAAGTAGCCCACAGGTCGCAAGGGTGAAAACGTTTCTGCTGGTCAGGTCAGGAGCCTTAGGAGCCTGCTTTTGCGATGCCTAAATTGATGGATTTTTCATATAAGGTTCCTGTCGAAAGTTCATTTCATTCATTTGCGTACTTGCTTGCAGTGCGAATCGCTCTATTTGTATGGCGTCATTTTGCTCGTCTTGGATTTGCATATACCCGGCGATGTGCGGGAGCGCCTCCTGATTGCCTACTATCGCTACAGCGGCGGCGATGCCACGCCCAGCGGTGATGAGAGCAACATACATGATGTCTGCCTGCTGTTGCGCTCCACGGGCTTCGTGCAGCCGGCACAGAATCAGGCGCTGCTCGCATCCAACAAACAGCCAGCGCCTGTGCCCAAATACCCGGAAGCGTATTTTGCGCGATTTCAGTTCGATGCGAACTTCATAGATTTTGTTTTGGCTCGCTTGCGCTGCGACGACATCTACAACCAGCTGGCCATCTATCCGCATCCGACGCACCGGACCACAGCGCTGTCCACCCAGGCTGTGATGCTCTACGTTTGCCTTTACTTCTCGCCTCAAGTGCTGCACACGCAGGGCGCCCAAATGCGCGAGATTGTGGACAAGTTCTTCAGCGACAACTGGACGCTGTCCATTTACATGGGCATCACCGTAAATTTAATTGATGCCTGGTCGTGCTTCAAGGCCGCCAGCGCAGCTGTGGCCAATGTGGTGACGCCCGCGGCCCTAAAGACGCTCTGTCAGCAGCAGCGCGATCAGATGCTGAAAACGCTACAAAAAACCCAGGAGATTGTGCGCGAGGGCGTCCTCGACGATGCCTTTGTGGTGGAGCATGCCAATCAGATAATTGTGCTGATGCGACAGGCGAATGTCCTGCTGCGCTGGTATTGCCTGCACACCAGCCCCGCCGTCCTCAATATGTCCGGTCAGGCGGTGGCGGTGGCGCAAGTGCATCAAATGCTGCGCACTGAACTGAAGTTTGAGCCGGGCATGCTGTACAATCTGCTGCTCAACTGCGGCCAACTGGAGTTGACCGTCAGAGAGTTGTTGGGCGAGGTCCAGAAGGATCGCGAACATCGCTGGACACACAACCGCGACGAGGCAATGCAGTATCTGCGCGAGCTGAGCGAAGCCTTTGCGGGCACACGTCCCCTGACCAAGATCGAAGCGAATCCCCATCTGCAGCAGTGGTTTGGTCAGGTCGCACAGCGTTTGCAAAAACTGGAGCTGGCCAAGCCCCAAAAGTCAGGACGACTCATCATACAGGTGATGCAAGCACTGGACGAGGTACAGGAGTATCACAATCTTCATGCCAATATGCTGGTCAAACAGCAGCTGCAGGAGACGCGCGATCTGCTGAATCGCATGGCTCAGGTAATGTATATAAGTAAAACTTTTGAAAATCGCATAGAAGGGCGATATTCGAGAGTGAGCTGAAAAGCAAAAGTTAAAATAAAAGACGATTAGGAGTAAGAAATAAAGAAAGAGAGAGTAATAGTATATTAGAGAAAAATATCGAGAGTAAGAGACACAGACAGCTCGCCTCCTTATCATAATCGCCTTTCTATGTGATTCTCATGAAATGTCGCAAAAATATTGTCCATATTTTATCCATTTAAAACCTTTCTATAATTAATGCCGTAGTTGATCAACCTTAAGGAGGACATTGAGATCCACATCCAGATGATCAGCGACTTTAGCTACGCCTGGCAGCTGCTGCAGCGAGATTTCACTCTCATCATGCAGGATCATATCAAGCGCCAGCCGCATGCTGTAATTTGCATACGTGCGGTGTTCCTGAAGCTGGCCAGCACGCTTGAGGTGCCGCTGATGCGTATTAATCAGGCCAAAAGTGAGGATCTCGTGTCTGTGTCCAACTACTACAGCACGGAGCTGGCGAATTTTTTGCGACGCGTGCTGCAAATTGTGCCCGAGACAATGTTCAGCATTCTGGCGAGGATTATACAGCTGCTGACGAATGTCATCAAGGAGTTTCCCACGCGTCTCGAAAAGGATAAGCTACGCGAATTTGCGCAGTTCGAGGAGCGCGCCAAGGTGGCCCAGTTGACCAATTCCATTGCGGTATTCACCAAGGGCATACTCATGATGAAGAAGACTCTGGTGGGCGTGATCGAGCTGGATCCCAAGCAGCTACTGGAGGATGGCATACGCAAGGAGCTGGTGAATCACTTGGCCAATGCGTACAATCTTGGCCTGATCTTTACGCCAGAGAAGGGCAAGACGAGCGTGCAATTGCTGCAAGCGAAACTCCAGGCGCTGGCCAAGACCATCGAGGGCTATCGTCGATCCTTCGAGTACATTGAAGACTATTTGCGCGTGCAGGGCCTGCGCATATTGCTGGAGGAATCGCAGCGCATCATCAACTACAACGTGGAGAAGGAATGCAATTGCTTTCTGCGCAACAAGGTGCAGGAGTGGCAATCCCGCTTCCAGTCCCAGACCATACCCATACCCAACTTTCAGCCACTGCATGGTGACAGCAGCAAGTCCAACAATTTCATTGGACGTCTCGCTCGCGAAATCTTGCGTTGCACTGAACCCAAACAGACCATCTATCTGGACCTGAAGTGCACCTGGTATGACAAACGTGCGCCGCACGCGGAGCTGCTCGCCGGCTCCAGCTTCTTCAGCGTGTTACGCGAGGCCATGGCGCCGGCGGGCATGGTGGGCCTGGAGCGGCTCTATGCGCACATGCTGGCCGATGAGCTGAAGAGAAATCTGGACAGGCTGCAAAAGAATCTAAGCTCCGATCGCATGTGGTGCGATGCGTTGAGCAGCCTGACCAAGGAGCTGGAGTCGCGCGATTTTCCCGGCGACCTGGCCAAACAGCCGCTCAAGTATTATCAGGGCTATACGCAGCGCTGGCTGAAGGTGTGGCCCACGCTCCTGGACTGGATGCTCGCGCTGGGGCACAAGCAGCTGCTGCGCCAGCAAATTGCCAGCGAGCTGAGTTTCAGCAGCAAATGCGATGCCAAGCTGCTGGAGAATACAACGGACACACTGAATCGGTAGGTGACCTGTCCAAAACTGAGCTTAAAGATGAATCAATTCTTCCAATTTACAGCGCCCTGTTGCTGGAGCTCTCCTGCAATACGAAACTGTGCGATGAGCAGGGCGTCGGCATGCTTACTGAGCTGCAGGAGATACTCCAGTACACGGGCAACTATGAGCCGCTGGAGCAGATCTTTGTGACCACCAAAAATACGCACAACATGTCCCTGCTTTTATTCCTATTCAGCATTGCCCATGTTGGTCGTTTACAGCATTCCACAAATACGGACTGTTTGCTGCCCAAGTCCGCCAAAGATGTCATCGATTGTGTGCCCTTAATCATGGGCCTGCTCACCGTGCTGCAACAGTTCCACAAGAACGTCAAGATGCTCTACATCTCCTACATGTGCCAGTATGTTGTGACAATGGCCGAGGCGCAGCTACTGTAAGTACTCCCAGCTAATTAAAGAGCTGACATAAAACTAATCAAGGGTTTATATATCTATAGCGACAAGGAACTGCTCGGTCCTGAGGTGGTCACCATGCTGCACTTTCTGCAGACATTTGTGCGCATGGCAGGCTTGCCGCTTAGCGTCCTGGAGCAGCGCATACCTAATATTATTTTAAGTGAATTTGAATATTTGGCAACGCCTGTCAAGTGAGCGCGCGTGATTCCAAAGTACAACTTTGTAGGCTCTTAAAAATCTAATAAAACTCTATATATAAAAATGTTTGTTCTGAATGACAGAATGACGGACTGAATGACTTTTACATATAAATATTTGCAGGCATACATATATGTTTGTGTGAATGTCTGCATATAAATATAATACATACATATATACACACATACATACAAACCAACACACATTCACACACACACACACACACACTCATACATAAACATGCATACATACATATACATACATACATATACATACAAACATACATACATACATATACATACATACATGTCCATATACATATATACATACATATATATGTACAAACAAAAAACCACCAAAAAAAAAACACTATACTAATAGCTAAGCACTAAAAACTGCAGAGCCTACTTGAATTCTTGAGAATCGAGGAGGAGAGCACTCGGTAGAAATTCGTTTTATTTAAATTTGCAGCACAGCGACAAATAAGCTTGGTCTGCCTTTGGTATTAGAAAACAAATATGCATGCATACATATATGCATACATACATGCATGCATACACTAACACACATAAGCACACACACATATACACATACATACATACATACACCCACACATAGCCACCCCCATAACTCGGTCAAATCTCAACCGATTTTCGCGGGGTTTGGGTCTTTGTTCATGGTTTGGCCTATATATCCATTTGGCATCTAAATCTGGAAACATTATTCCTGGTCAAAATTTATGTGAAAATGGTACCCTCAAATATCCTATGTAGACATATGTAGGTAAAAATTTCTCAACCCCATAACTCGATTAAATCTCATCCGATTTTCACGAGGTTTGGCTCTTTGTTCATGGTTTGGCCTCTAGATTAATTTGGCATCTTAGTCTGGAAACATTATTCCTGGTCAGAATTCATGTGAAAATGGTATCATCAAATATACATACTATATAGACATAGGCTATGCATGGAACGTACTTTTGAAGACTTATATAATTTGGATGGCCAAATGTGTGCAGATTCTTGGAACTTATTTTATTATAATTTATATTTTTAACTTGCCAACTTTGGTTTCAGCTACAGAGTTTAAAAAATTCGAAACGCAACTCCAAATGCCTCACGCAGCTGCAGAAGGGGATTTCGAACAACGACAACAGCACCAAACTGGACATGATTTATCCCGGATCTCGTCTGTTTATGTGATGACAGTGGGCGCATTGCGTCCGGTGAATTTGGGCAGCAGCGAGATTTCCAATGCAATGTCAATCAGCGGCTTCAGCATGACGCTGGCCTGGCCCAGCACATTTTCCTTCTCATAGGAGTCGATGTACAAGCTGCATGCAGAGAAAAAACCATTTAAATTTTAAATCAAAATAAAATATTTAAATATAAATACGCACCGTACGGTGGCGCCGGAGCTGCCGGTGCCGCTGAGACGCATCACAATGCGGCTGCCATCCTCGAAGACAATGCGCAGTCCTTGCTTGGTGGCGAGGGATGTGTCCACGGGATCTGTGTAGCTGAAGTTGTCTGCCTGCTTGACCTTATAGCTCTTGCCGCCGCTGGCAAAGCTCTTGCCAACAAATCCAGCCGCTGTTATGGTTTTCTCCATGGTGGCCATCATCTCGTTGCAGGGATCGAGGTCGCACTCCTCGTAGTCGTAGCGCGTGAAATAGTTGCGTCCATAGTTGGACCAATGCTGCTTCAGTATATCCTCAATGCTCTTGCCCGTGTGCTGCATGACGGAAATCCAGGCCAGCACCGCCCAAATGCCATCCTTCTCCCGTATGTGATTGGAGCCGGTGCCGAAGCTCTCCTCGCCGCACAGACACAGTCGCCCGGCGTCCATGAGATTGCCAAAGTATTTCCAGCCAGTGGGCACCTCAAACACCTCCTTGCCTAGTTTCTTGCCCACCAAATCCACAGCCGAGGCAGTTGGCATGCTGCGTGCGAAGCCCTGCACGCCATTCTTCTGGAAATAGGGTATGGCCTCCAGATAGTGTGCGATGACCGCCAAGGAGTCGCTGGGCGTCACAAAGAACGCTTTGCCGCCGATTATCATGTTGCGATCGCCGTCGCCATCGAAGGCAGCGCCAATATCGTAATCACCCTTGGCCACCGTATCCACCAGATCCTTGGCGTACGTCAGATTCGGATCGGGATGCAGTCCACCAAAGTCCGGCAGCGGTGTGGTGTGCACTACCGATGCCTCTGCGGCGCCCAAGCGATTCAGGAAAATCTCACGCACATAAGCGCCCGTTACACCATTCATCGAATCGATGCGCATTTTCAGGGGCTTTCCAGTCGACTTGCCGCTTACGAAATCGCGCAGCTTGGCAAAGTCAAAGATCTCCTGCATGAGACGCACATAGTCGGCCACCGCATCAATGACCTCCACCACAAACGGCTTGCCTCCAATGTCGAAGCTGCTGACGCCCACCTTGGAGATGTCAATCTGCAGGCCACGCACCAGTTTGTAGGTCTTGATGCCAGTCGTCAGCTGGTGAATGTTGTTGGTAAACGCGTCCGGAGCTGGACCACCATTTTCGCAATTAAACTTAATACCGAAGTCATTGTCCGGACCGCCAGGATTGTGCGAAGCAGTCAAAACAATGCCGCCTAAAAGAAGATTTCGTTATTTAAGTACGTTTATCTAGTATACTATTGGATTATGGGGGGAATGGGGAAGGTTTTCAAAAGGACGCATTACAAATTTCTGGATTTCGTAGTTCCCAAGAGTTATACGCTTTAACATAGACAAACAGACGGCTCGGATATGAGGTCGGAATTGCTTCCTTTTTTCCCGTTAGGTACTTTTTTCACAAAGCTCTTTTAACCATTTGTATGGCCTTTTTACATAAAAATTTAGACTAACAGCTGTATAAATATTGGTAGAACCCAATTTCATTAAAAGCTACTCTCACGACCAGCTTAAACTTCTACTTAACATCATGTACATAGATTAGTTTCTATACAGAATGAATAAAAAGTTACAAAAAAAAATATATCAAAATTTGTAAACAGAAAGTGTATGAAAACGTTTTCCAATTAGAATCCAAAGTTATCGCTCTTTTAACTTTCAAGGAATCCATATTAAGTTTAATAAAAATTGTTTTTTATCCAAATATTATTTGCCCACGCGTTGACCTTGAAACTAGCCAAAGACAATCATTAGTATAAGTATTTAAATGTGTTTTTCGTTTTTGCTGGACAAACCTCGATTATCAGTTATTACCTTGGGGATTACAAGCTAGTGTAAATGTTGATTAAATAACGGCACCTACCCAGAGCTTTGTTGTGACGTATGAGGCTGGAGACGGCGGGCGTGGAGAGTATGCCGTTTTGACCCACCAGCAGCTTGGCGACGCCGTTGGCTGCGGCGATGCGGACTATCAGCTCGGCCGCCTCCTTGCAGTAGTAGCGCCCGTCGCCGCCCACAACCAGTGTGGAGCCCGCCAGAGCGGCACCATTGGCATCCAGAGTGCATTGGACAAAGTTTTCCGTGTAGTTGGGCTGCGTGAACACTTTCACCTGGAACAAAATTCACAATTGTTGTGTTCTGTTTAACTGTAAATTTGGTTTGTAACTGACTTTCTTGCGCAGCCCGCTAGTGCCAGGCTTTTGGCCCTCGTAGGGCGTTGTTTGGACCGTTTCCACGCTCAGAGACATGATTGGGTATAGTTTTCCAGCTGCTAGTTAAATTCCGACTGCGTGCGACCTGGCGGCAGTGCTAACAATTTGTGTGTGTTGAGAAAAAAAAACGAACTCAGCTGCTGCGTCGCCGCGCTGATAAGCGTACGCATCGGCTGTAGTGACAGCGATAAGCGCTATCATGCTGACTGCGTGTGAATTTTAACGCAAAACTGATCGGTACTTTCAAGGTGGACGATATTGTTTCGTCATACATCTAAACAAGTCCCAAAAACAATCGCAAATGTTATGTTTATACTCGTTTTAGGCCATTTCATAATTGAATGCAATTGTGAACGAATAGGCGGCACCGTTGCGTGTAGGGTACCAATGTCATTCAAGGGCATTCACAGATGCCGGCAGCGCATTCCACCCACAGTGACAATACACAGTAAGGTCAGCTCTCAAATGTTTAAGTTGTAAATATTGCAAACAACTAAAATATTTGTGGATACATTTAATGTAATAAATAAAAGTTAAGGAGCTGCGCGCGCAAACATAAAATTCTTGTTAGTTTGTTATTGTTTGGCTGCCAATCAGCTGTGCGACCAGAGCTGTCGCTGCTCAGATGCAATCGTATTATCGATATATCGATGCCTGTGGTATCGTCGCGAAATGTACTCGTCCGAAGTTTGACAGCCGACAGTTTACACGTCACGAAGCAGCCACGAGAAAGCAGCCGCCGTTGTCGCTAGCCTGCATTTAGTTTAATACAAATACTTGCAAATTAAATAACTAAATTTCATGTAAGTTGTTCAAAAGTAAACCTAAAACCGAATTAAGTTATTACACAGTGCCAACTTGTTGGTTTCGTGTTAATATTACAAATAAAAGCATACACATGTTGCGCCGCTTTCTTTTGACGGTCATCAGCCCTTCCACGTCAACAAAAAAATCAAAGTGAAACGTTCCAAACTTTTTTGTATCTTGCAGCATGTTTAGAAAAACGTTAGCTTTGTGCGCCCTGTTCGCTGTGCTCAGCGTTTGTGTCTCCGAGGACGAGACACGCGCTCGCCTGCTCGTCTCCAAGCAGATACTTAACAAATATTTGGTCGAGAAGAGCGATCTCCTGGTGCGCTACACAATCTTCAATGTGGGCAACGGAGCGGCCACAAATGTCCAGCTGGTCGACAACGGCTTCCATCCCGAGGCCTTTGAGGTTGTCGGTGGCCAACCCGCGGCTACCGTGGAACGCATTGCTCCGCAGACCAACTTCACCCATGTGCTGGTGGTGCGTCCCAAGGCCTTTGGTTACTTCAACTTCACTGCCGCCGAGGTGTCCTACAAGCCCGTTGAGGAAGCCGAGACGGTAAATTATTATTGACTTTCAAGTGTTTCCACTCATATGCTAATTGGATTCAATCTGCAGCTCCAATTGGCCATCAGCTCGGAGCCCGGAGAGGGCGGCATTGTCAATCTGAATGAGTACAACAAGCGCTTCTCCTCGCATTGCTTTGATTGGGTTGCCTTTGCCATCATGACGCTGCCTTCTCTGGCCATTCCACTCATCCTGTGGCACTCGTCGAAAAGCAAATATGAACGCTACGGCAAGAACAAGAAGCATTAAGCCTTGTATTTTGGAACAACATTTCATAGAGATTTATCCACCCACTACAATTCCGTATAAAAAACATTGTTGCTTTAATTTCAAATCGTTCCATGCGTTCATCCAACCACACATTTGTATAGTTTATGATTATACTGCCGCTCCACTTGGAATTGTAATGGGTCAGGCGAGCCAAGTATAGCGTTAAATCGTTTTAGATTTGATTCGAAGACGCATTTGTAAAATGAGAATTAAAGAAGTCCATTGAAAGTTAAGCTATTTTTGTGTGTCATTAGACTGGTTTTCTAAATAAATTTAAATCAAATTTACATTCAAATGCCTACAACTAATACTTAACAATTACGATAACAAATACTTGCGCCCAAAGATTTCCGATTTCTTCTCAAACATGGGCGACTTGATGGGCGTGTTGATCTTGTAGAACGCGTTCATGGAATGTTTAATATACGTATCGTACATTTCATTGAAGAAGTTCTTGATGCCCTCGTCGTTTTTGTTGTCGTGCACAATAATGAAGCGTATCTGCGAGGCGGTGATGAAGGCGGACACAAACCACTGATTGAAGCGATCTATGGACTTAAGCTGCATATTTGCCGTCTTCCATTTGTGCTCATCCACCAGATCCAGTGCGGCATGCGCTATAAACTGGTTGAGATGCCTGTGATCCTCCTTCTGCAAATGCGGAACTATCAGATAAACAAGCGAGTTCCTTTGTGGCGTATGCACTTACGCGCTGCTCTTTATTAACGGTGCTGAACTCTTTCTCGAATATGGGATTGTCGTTGTGCCCAACTATAACAAAATAGTAAGTGGACATTGTGCACTTTAAAATTAGAAATGAAATAAACAATTTCAGGTGGCAGCTAACTTTTTTCACAGCTGATTTATGTGATCTATGTCTGGGCACACTGTCAATGCAGCGTTGCCACCTAGTTAGGATATGAAAGCAAATAAGCTTAAGTTAGGTATGCAGCCAGTTAGCAAAAAGGGAAAAAGATCTAACAATATTGTCTATTAGTAGATCTAACAAACCGATACGATATGTAATATATGCTGGTATTTTTGTCCAATATATATATTATAAACAGCGTACGAGCTTTCAAAAACGCAAGAGTAATGCGTTTTGCCTTGCTCACATTTACAAAACAAACGTCAAACAAACAGCTGAGTGGCAACTACGTAATATAAATATATATATATATATTTAAAATTGTAAATCAAATTTGTAGTAAGTAATAACTCGCCGTTGTTACTCGGATGTGCGTGGCAGCCGTAAAGTCGAGCAGTGCGCTGCTCTAGCGATTACATAATGGCAGCGGCAGCATTGCGACTGAGCGGCATGCTCCAGGTGCAGTTCCAGACGCAGGCAGTGCATAAGATCGGACTGATGCGCCGCACTTTGAGCACCGAGCTGACAACGGCGTTGCGTCCATTTTACTTTGCCGTGCATCCGGATTTGTTTGGCCAGCATCCGGAACAGCGGCAGACCAACGAGAATTCGTTGAAGCTGCTGAGCGCCCATCTGGAGGCGCTCTACAAGCGCAGCTATCCCAATGAGGATGCCAAGGTGCTTAAGTTCTATGTGCGCGAGAGTACGGATGCCGAGAAGCGTGACTCGTTTCGCTTGGTTCAGATACGCATGGACCGGAGCACACGTGATCCCAAGCGGTTCATTCAAGGTCTGCTCGAATCATGCAATCTCTCCACGGACTATATAAAGACCGTAAAGCCTATGGCGCAAGCAAAGCCCCGAGATAGTATGGCCAACAAACCAAGCCAGGACTATCACTACAATGCGGAGTTCCATGAGTTTGATTCACAGTTTCGCAGCGTAATTAATGCCATAAACTCTTTAAATTCTTTTATAAAAATATTAATTCCCTCATGCTCCACAGGAAGCCACCAGCATACGTCCAGTGCTGTCCACTTGGCTGGAGGAGAACGCCGCCAAGGCCAGACAGCGGGCCAAGGACACCGCTGTGCTGGAAGCCGAAATTGACAAGCTCAAGAATGTGCTGGTGCGAGATCTGCAATTGCGTGACGCCCGCTACGAATGCGGCTGGAACATTGAGCATTATCGCGGCTGCCTCAAATCGCTGCAGCGCCTCACCCAGACCCATGCCGCGGTGCTGGAGACGTTGCGCAATCGCGTCGTGGTGTTTGCACCCTTCACGGGCATCAGCCTTGAGGGTCATGTGATGCTCTTCACCGGCGATGTGCAGAACAATTGGATTGATTTTATCAAGAACATTCCACAGCACGATGCCTACCTGACAGTGGTGCCCGTGTATGAGCTGACGCTCTCGCAGGTGCTGCGCGGCATACAGATCGGACGCCGCAAGTTTATGCCCAAGCAGCAGGCGCGCGGCTATGCCAACTACCTCATGAAGGTGACGACATCACTGAACGATTATCTGAGCAAGCAAAGCTATCCCAAGAGTTGGCCACAATCGCTGCAGAAGTACACAATTGTTGTCGAGTCGGAGGCGGGTCCATTGATGGTCAGTCCAACGGGTCAGTTCATAACGCCCGCCACCTGCCCCGGCAGCATACTGGTGGACTTCATCAGTCAAAATATGCAGCTGGCATGCGAACGCATGTCCAAGTACGAGAAGGACAAACACATCGAACAGCAGCTAATCGAGGAGTCGATTCACCGCCTCAAACTGCAGTCCCTTACCAAGGACGACGCCGTTACGCCCGACAAGATGATATCCGCGCTGAGCGATCTGCGTCTGTGCCAGCCCAAGCATTTCGAGCACATCAAGCTGCATATATCCCATTACTATTCGGTGCTCACAGACGGCATTGTCTGCATACCCTGGGATTTTATGCAAAAGTAGTTAAAATACTCCTCTCATGTGCCTTACGATCACTGACAATAAGCATAATAAATTAAATAATACATTCTAGACACAACTGTTTGTTGCCATATGTAAAAATCTCACACTATGCGAAAATTGTAATTTAATTGTTTATGTTTGCGTTTCTAATTGCATATGTATATAGAGTGTAGTGTACTTTTAATTCGTTGTGAAAATTGTAGCGCATTTAAGTAGGTTTTTTGGATCCTATAAAGAATATCTGTGTGTATATATATGCTCCATTTAAGTTTGAATTTGAATTAAATGAGATGTACTAAAGACACATCCGAATCTGTGTTCAATATTTGGGAAGAAAAAAAACATGGAATCTATGTTAATGAATGAGAATCTTTTGTGGCTATAATCAGAATATTTAATCTGCAGGAAGGAAGATAACATTTTTTTATTGGATTTTCATTTTGCTTTCAATTGGAAATAAATGGGTAAGGTAATTATTTTTGTTCAATCTTTGAAGCATCGCCTCTCTTAGGACACATCGCTGCAATCCTCGATGCTCCAGGCGCACTCCCGGCGATTTGTGGCAAACTCCTGGGCGTTGCGTGTATAAACATGTTTCTCCTCGCCATCCCAATGCTGGGGATCGCCGCCACAGAGCACCGAACGGGTTGTCGCCGCATCGTATAAGGCCACACCGCCGCCATTCAGCTGAACGACATGCCACCAGTCGATGGCAGCGCGACTGTAAACGTTCTTCGTGATGTGCTGGCCAGTTGCGGAGTGATTGCTCGGTTCCATCAGGATGTAGCGATTGCGCCAATAGGCGCTATAGAAGGCGAATTGCAGGGTATTGTTGGGTCCGCCGTGTCCGCGCTGCACGTAGTAAGCGGCCTTCTTGGGATCGCGTGCATTCGTGCAGATCAGATAGGTCTGGGGACACTCGTAGATGTAGGCATTGGCGTCGGTCACGTTGCGCAGGCACACTTTCTGGGCGGTGTACAGGATGCGCTCATCCTCCGGCAGCTGTGCGTACACCTGCTGGCGCAGCGTGCCATCCACGTCCAGCTCAAAGGCGGGCTGCTCCAACAGCTGGCGCAGATTAGCCTGCAGCGCAGTGTGCGCGGCCGCATCTAACTGCAGCTCCGGGCGCTGCAACAATTGCAGATTCGCCAGGGTCAACTGCGTCAGGCTGGCGCTAATGTTGCCCCAGCGCTGCACCACACTCAGCGTGCTTTCCAGCGATAGCACCAGGTCAAACAGCGCCTCCAGTATATCGCGCAAATAGTCCAGCGTGCTCAGGGTGAGCCGCTGCAGCAGGGCGCTGACCAGCGGGAAATTCGCCCTGCGGCTGGGCGTGTGGAAGGGTGCCGCAAGGAGCTGAGCGCTGCGCCCGACAAACGCTTGATATACCTTCGCCAGCAGCGGCGGCGGCACATCGGACAGTTCCGTCAGCTGTCCGTGGAATTCCAACAGCTTGAGCGGATCGTAGATTTGCTTGGTCTGCTGCAGCTCCTGCCACAGTGCCTCGTAGATGGCATGTTTGAGCTTCGGCGTGCGCGTCTGGTTGGCCAGCTGCAGCACTAGGCGTGCGCGCTCCCAGTCGCCATTCACCTCGGCCCGTATAATGGACTCCAGATCAAGCGGACCCACGGCCGTGCTCAGTGGAGCCATCTCTCCAGCCAGCACATCGATGTGCAGCAGCACGTCCAGCGTCGGCGCAGAGCCGTTCAGGATAGCCAGCAGTTTGCTGCTGTTGTTGCTGCTGGCGTATAGGGCACTGGCGCCGCCGAGAGCTAGCCCGAGGAGCAGTACCAGAGAAGCTGCTAACACTGTCATTGTTAACTGCCTTCAAATCGACGAAGCGTGCTTCTTATAGCTGCCATTTGGGAGCGGTTTCTATTTGTAGTTCAATCGAATATTTGCGTTGGAATTTAATTGTTTGTAATTTAATTGTTTGCAATGCATTAATCTGCAAAATGCAACAACTATAAAATGTATCCCAATTTCAGAAGTAAACAAAGTGGCGCCAGCTGCCGCGGAAAAAGCGTACTATAATTAACGGCCAAAACGAACAAAATTTGTTATCGATAAGTTTACTGCACGACTAGCACAACAGATGGCGCTTGCCACTTAAGGCTAACGGCCGTTAAAATTCAAAATATATAATCGTAAGAGTTTTTTATTAGGCCAAATGGCAACGAAATTACTTAGAATTAATATCACAAAAAAACACTTAAGCTAATCGAACTATGACAAAAATGCAAGGCTACAATTGTGAATGAGTTGCTTGGTATCAATACTTGTGGTTATTTACAACTTGGTGGAGCTGCGCGATTGTATCGAACGCCGTAAAATGCTCGAACGCAGCTCTCCGCCTGTGGACGCCTTGAGCGAGGCGCCAGTTTGAGTGCCACGCACAAAGGCCTGGGAACGCACCTCCTCGACATCTGTATTGCACTTGTCCTCCTCATCGTCTAGCTGCTTGGCTAGGCAGGGGAAATCCCAAATGCTCTGGCCGCGTCCGAACTCCTCGCCGTCGGACAGCGTCTGCGGCAGATCGTGATGCAGTGTCTCCGGCAGCAGCAGCGCCAACAGGCCGCCCACAATGCCCAGCAGGCCCAGAATGATGAGCGGCAGCGCCGGCGATATATTGGCCAAATACACCACAAAGGGCGCAATAATGCTGGCCACATAGCCCATGATGTGTATGAAGGCGACGCCCTGGGCGCGCACCACCGTCGGCAAGATCTCGGCCGCATACTGCAGTCCAATGTTGTAGCTGATGTTCACAAAGAATCGGCCCATGATGGCCAATGTGGCCGAGTACACGCCCACTGGCACCACCGTGGCCAACAGACTGAAGATGCCGCTGGCGACCATCGAGCCGCAAGCGAGCCAACGGCGTCCAAAGCGATCCAGCGTGACGGTGAGCAATGTATCCGCCGGCAGCTCCGTGAAACTGGCCACGGTGAAGGTGAAAAAGATGTCCAGACCCAGGGAGCCAACGTTACGCACATGTCCGTCGAAGACCAGCGAAATGGCCATCCAGATGACGATGAGCAGCAGCGTGGTGCGACGCAGACGCGGCGACTTGAACAGATCCAGCACCGAGTAGCTGGCATTCTGTGCCTGTTCCTGATCCCGCATCCGGCGGCAGCTGTCGCCAAAGTTCTGATACGTTTGCTCCGACACGTGGCGACCATTGCGCCGTTCCAGCTTGCGAAGGATCGCAATGGCCTTGTCCACCTGGCCCTGAGAGACCAGCCAGCGCGCCGACTCCGGCACAATCAACGGGGTCAGCACCACCAGGGCCAACGGCGCCGAGGTGATAATTGTCAGCAGTTTCCAGTCGGCGACAAAGTACGCAATCCAGGGCAACAAACAGGCGGCGCCCGTAAAGAACAGGGCTATGGACATGTTGGCCACAAACGTCCGATACTTGGGACCCACGTACTCCAGCACTGCAAAACAAGATTCTCTATTCAAAAATGTCCAAGGTGAGACGCCGCCGACCTTCGCAGACTTACCCAGTATGTACATCATGGTGAAGCAATTGTCGAAGGCGAAGCCCACAAAGAAACGCATCGTGGCAAACTGCCAGAAGTTGGACACAAAGGCCGTGGCCACGCCCGCCACCAAGCCCATCAGATTGCAGCAGACCAGCGCCGGAATGCGGCCAAACCGATCCGCAATCCACCCGAACAGCAGCCCGCCCACAATCGCGCCCAGAAAGAAGATCGACTGGGCATAGGTGGGCAAGGCGGCATCATCGCACACCCAATTCTGTTCGGTGGCCACCGTTGCGTAGGGTATTTCCGTGAAATTATATGACCAGCCGTTGCGGCATTTGACCCGGGGCCATTGCGGATCCGCCATTATCTTGCCCTGGGCCAGCACTTCCGTGTAGTTGACATCGTACATGTAGCAATTGTTGTACTCCCCCTTCACCATGGGTATCGATAGCGCCAATCTGTTTGGTCGGAATAAGCGAAAGGTGCCACAATTCGGTTAGTCTCGTTTCTCAAGCTGCGAGAGTGTCATGAACCCGATCAGGGTCGACAACAGCGCTGTCAATTCAGCCTTTTTCTAGCTAAACTCAACTGTTTTCAGAGGTTTGTCAGCCGTTAACTGCCACTACGGCTAGTTTTAAATTTTTTAGTTTTTATTTAGCTCATTTTAGCTAATATTAATTTTTTAAAAATATTTTAAGCTGTTTTATAAAGCCTATCTTAATGTGTGTTTCTTATCATGACTTTCTAAAATATTGAAAAATATTTTAATAGTCGGAAATTTAATAAAAAGTTAGTTATAAGGCCCACAAATGGGCCAAAACATGGCTGAAGAGCTGTTGAAATTGTAATGACAAATATATTTTTTATTTCAAAAAAAATTTCTAACTAAATGTTGACTTGAAAAAAGTAAAAAAGTAGAGAAAAATTGGGTAGTTAGATAAGCACCTCAATAATGTATAGAGATGTCTGCTGCTTTTAATTTTTCTAATTTTAAAGACAACATTTTATTCGAAATTTTTAAAAAAAATATATATAATATATATATATATATATAGGAAAATATTTAATTATATATATTTTTTTATATAAGCATAAAATTCTATAATTTATAAAAATATTTTTTATAAAAATATTAATATTTCTATTTAACAAGGTTCATTGGTTGTTGAAAACTAGAGATAAACGGCTAAGATATACCCCTTCAAGTCTAAGGAAAAACAAGCTAAATTTTAGAAATAAAAAAATACATAGAAAATAAATAGAAATAAAAGAAAATATTTTCTTTGTTTAAGAGCCCAATTAAACAAATAAAAAAATATATAATAATAAAGTGGCTAAAAAAAGGCTAGATTTGTTGCGTAATGTGATCCTGACTTTAAGAAATGTATTATAAATAATATTTTAACTAGCACTAGAACATTTTGCTCCTACTGAAATTATGTATATTGGATTAAATTTAAATTAATCATAAAGATACAAATTTTGGCTATATAAATCTTTCAAATTGCTCTCAAAGGGAACTGTGAAGAGAAGGCAACTCTTTGCCTTCTTGTCTCCCAACATTGTGCACCTAATCCATCTTGTCAATTTGCATTCTTTGTTTTAGCTTTTTTTTAGCTATAGCTACTTTTTGTGCAGCGCTGGTCATGAGCCCGCCAGGGTCAGCGGCGCATTGTCTGCCGTGAAACATGACGCAGCCGAGCTCGCCGCCAGAAAGCCAGCATAGACAGCATAATTATCTTGTGATCTTGACAAAATCCGCTGCGCTTGAATCGTGTGTATTTAACTATCTATATATACATATGTCGAAAATTATAGCCCGCCAAGATTGATGATTGTCGGACGGGAGGGCAGGGTTAGATGGCAGGCGACGCTCATATGTCACGCGGTAACTTGTTTAATTGCCAATTTTATGACGGCACAATTATTTGATTTATAGATTTTTACACTAGCCCAAAAATACATCGAAACACTTTTCCAGACAACTTTGTCTGGAGCTGGGGCATGGAGAGCATTACATAGGCGATTTCGAGTCGAAACTTTTGAAGAATTTTCACTTTGAAGCGACATTTTAAAGCAAACTAGTTGCCCAAAAAGAAGCTAAGCCCAAGCACGGATCGAACCACCTTTTTCTCCGAAAATGATTCAAATTTAGTTTTAAAATTTTAGCTTAAACTATCAACAATATTTTCAGTAGCACGGACATGTATAGATTATAAAATATGTGACTAGCTTCACAAATTTAGCCTAAAAGCAGCAAGCTGGTTCAAACCCACCAATATTTTTGTTCAAGTTTGAAATTATTTTTAGTATTGTTACATACAATTTTTGAAAATATGTGAAAAACAAGCATAACGTATTAAGCCTCAAGGTAGGAAGCTGGTTCGAACCGGCCATGATTTTTTTCTTAGCTTGCAGCCCCGTTTTTATTCATAAAAAATATCGTGCTCTATTTACTTTAGCTAAGCAAACTTCTAATTTCTATGTGCTTGACAGCTTGACAGTTTTTTTTAATCAACAATTTAATTAACACCTTATTTTTATTTTATATAAATATGTGTGGAAATTAGAAGAGTACGTTTCCAGAGATGAGTTTAATTTGCGCAAGATTTAAATTTCTTCGACTGCTTGTAATTTAGGTCAGATACATAAATAATATCAAAAGATTAGTTTTCCTCAATCGATATCAATATAATACGATATCGCCTTAATATGAAAATTGTTCTAAATTTTAGAACGTATTTTCAAAAACTCTCATCTTTAGATTATTTCTATGAAATAGGAGAACATTTGTCTTAATAATAGGAAACTTTTCTCAAATCAAAAAAGCTATAAGGAAATTTTTTAAAATTTGGAAAATTATTTGTTTTGATATCTTTCTTTACCTACTATACCTTTTTTCAGAAGGTAATGATCGATTCCAGCATTTAAGCTTCGGGTTTTGTTATGCCCAATCGAGTGTATTTAAGCTTCGGTTTCGGGTTTTCATTTCAATTTCGCTCACTAAGGAAAATTTGTGGCTCGTGTTTGGCAACGCCACACAACATTAGTTAGTTAGTCAGTCGGTTAGTTAGTTGTTAGTACTTATTTGCAGCTTGTGTTGTTGCTGTTGCTGCCACGATTATTTTGCTTGTGCGTCGCAGCTGACGTCGCTGCCGCAGCGCTGCCGCTGCGCAGCTGCTAATTATGGCCTGGCTAACAGCTTATCTAACTGCCACTGCCACTGCCACCGTTTGGACTTGCCCTCGCCCCTGCCAGCTCCTTGCCCGCTTGTAAGGTTCTTTTTGCCATATCGAGCCGATGTCTGACGACTGAAAACCAATCACGGCACAAGGTTATATCGTCATTCTAAGCCGCAGCACTTAGACGAGTTAATGACTTTGATCAGAACACTCGAATTTGTGTTTCGTTTTTCATTTAGTTTCGATTTGAGTTCGATAATCGTTTTGGCGCTGCAAACAAGCTATTATCGTTTGGCCCCTTAGAATGACTAGCACAGAACTTATAGAAATCAATATAATTCTAAATGCTAACACGGCCCAGTGTGTGGCAAATAAAGGCATTTCAAGGCGTTGTCGAACTGAAATCGAATTCAAGCTGATCGATCAAACAAATTGACTTTGTGAAAGTTTGCGGAACCGCATAGTTCGCATTCGCACAAAACGCACAATTGCTTCCGCCTGGGCAGCTGAGAATCACGGAGAAAGGCGACTGAGACATTCGAAATATTTGAAGGCAATTTAATCAGCAATAGCTGCAATTTAAGTTTGAAGTGTGAAGCAAAAGTTACGAACCTTTTAAATTTCTTAGAACAAAGTTCTTTTGATTTAAGTCTGAAATAAGACTAAATCTCATCCTAAGAAATTTCTTACTTTCATTGATAATTTCATTAAACTTATGCGAATTCCAGTAATACTTTTTCTGCTTCTTATTTTTTTTACATTCATTATTTATCTACTGAACTCAAGAATGATTCATTTAAAAATAATGTTTCATTCAAGAGCGAAATGTACTTAAAATTTGATCAGACTAGAATTTAGAACGTGATTTTCCTCTGTGTGTATAAACACATGACTGAATGCTCGAAAAATTTGCTTTAAATTCTTTTACTTCATAAAATGCGATAATAAACGCAGCTTTGCGAGTAAAGTAATCTATTAAAATGTTAAATATACAGGAAACTTCAACCCAGTTTTGGGTCTTAGGCACTATCTACATAAATTCAAGGTCGTTTTTGAATGCTTTAAACGTACATTAATTGTATAGAAAAATATATTTAACACCCAGTTACTTTGTCTAAGCTCTAGTATATATTTCCTAGAACTTAAACTTAAGCCGCTTGCTTTTAACGGGTTCTACATATTATTGAGCTACTGTAAAGAATTAAGCTATTTAAGTCTGTCATATATCGCTCGAGTATGTTTAACATAACAATAAAACATGAATAAAACTAACAAAATCAGCATAAAAGGCGCATAAAATATCATAAAATTATGAGCATTTAAATGCATTGCAAACGGCATTCCAATTATGTCAAGAATGCCTCAATATGGAATTAGACACAAATTCTTGAATAAAGTAAAATTCGTACATAACCTAAGACAAATTCTTATGCCTCAATTGGGCAACAAATTCTTGAATTAAGTAAAATGTATGCAGAATTTCAGACAAACTCTCAATGTGCTTAGATTAAGTAACAAAGTTCTTGAATCAAGTAAAAATTAATTTAATTTAAATTAATAAGTCATTTTCAAGCCCAAATTGGGAATACATTCTCGAATGACATTCAGACAAGTACTCAATATGCTTCGATAAAGTTTAAAAACTCTTGAATCAAGTTAAAAAATTGATTTAAAGTAATACTGGTACTAAATTTATCACTTTTAATGAGCTTAATTAGGCTTAATTGAAGTTTCTTCGCACTTAAAATTTAATATTTTAAATAAGAGTTTTATATTTGAGCAAGTCTTAGTGAACTTTTAAGTCCACTTTTACTTGTTTCAAGTGTTTCACTTTTAATTTCTTTTCTCTGTGTAGTTTTGGCCATAAAAACCAAATTTGCCTTGGCGGGAAAACCCGCTCATGAGTCACGGACACACAACAGAAAAACACACCCAGCAAAAGAACTCGAGCTCACCTGGCCTCCACATCGAGTGCATCCAGTTCGGGCACATGGCACCAGTGCTGCTCCGGTATGAGTGTGAGAAAGATTTGTGAGAAGTACACGAAGGCCACAAAGAACGAGAATGGGATCATGCAGAGGAACAATATCTTTTGATAGCGACCAAATTCGCCAATCAGTGGCAAAAGGTCATCAAAATCGATGGTGGGCGCAATGGGCGTGGCTGGCAGCTCTTTGCCCTTTTTGCCAGACATATCCAATTGGAGCTCCTTGTTGTTGCCGCCGCTGCGACGACGCGGCAAATTGTCGCCACCTCCTCCGCCGCCGCCGTCGCCCGCCCCGTGCGGCTTCTCTTCGTGATTATATGCTTCATTGACGAAGTATGCTTGCTTGGCCTGACCTTCCATGCTCGCCGACCTTGCTATATCTGTGTCACTTGTGTGAATTGTTAGCTTGTTGTACTAGCTCAAGAGCTGGCTAGCTAGCTGGCTGGCTGGTTACAAAAGAAATTCACTTGGCTTGTAATCAAAGCGCGCCAGACAAAAAATAACCAAAGACACGAACTCGAGAGCTTTGCGGCGCACGCGCGCGTTTCCGTTAACGTTCTGCAACTGAACTGAGCACGCGCACCGGATGGCGTTTTTATATCAAGCCCCAAGCCCGCCAAAAACAAATAACAAAAAACAAAATCCCCAAGAGCCGAGCTCGGATCCAAGTCGAGAGCCGGCCGAGAGCTTCGTTGGCGCTGCACTTGTCGTTAAGAACAAGAAATGGCAATGCCGGCAGCGAAAGTTGAACAGCTGTGCTTGGGACCAGCCCAGCTGGTAAACCGGTCCAATCCTAAGCGTTATATGATCTTGATCAGCTCGTGGCGATGGTCGCTTCGCAGCCTTTGATAATATACATACATATTTTTAGCCCAAACGATCCCCCAGCTGTTCGGCCCGTGAATCATGTTGAAAACGCGTCCAAATTTGCATTAAAGACCAAAAACTCACACTCACACGAGCGAACCAAAACGTCAGAAGTGTCCATTCATAATGCTCGTATAAGATGCGGGGGATTAACCCCTTTTGTGCGCAGCTGGCATAGTCGACTGACTCACAGCCTCCTCATCAAAAGCCCACCACCCAAAAATAAAGGTTAACTGAAATCAATATTATTAATCAACAAGAAACAAACAAAATATATATATTTTACAGAATTGTGTTGTTCAGATATCGCATACGTTTGCGTAATTTGTGGTATCTGGGGCTATCTGGTAACTGACATTTGCCCAAATTATTATGCGAAACATCCAAAACATGTTTTCATATCCAGAACATATTGTAAATGATTTAAAACTGAGAATAATTCTTTTTTTTTTAGTGTAAAAGGTAGCTTTACTTATAGATATAGATGTAGATGTAGATGTAGATGAAGATGTAGATGTAGATGTAGATGTAGATGTAGATGTAGATGTAGATGTAGATGTAGATGTAGATGTAGATGTAGATGTAGATGTAGATGTAGATGTAGATGTAGATGTAGATGTAGATGCAGATGTAGATGTAGATGTAGATGTAGATGTAGATGTAGATGTAGATGTAGATGTAGATGTAGATGTAGATGTAGATGTAGATGTAGATGTAGATGTAGATGTAGATGTAGATGTAGATGTAGATGTAGATGTAGATGTAGATGTAGATGTAGATGTAGATGTAGATGTAGATGTAGATGTAGATGTAGATGTAGATGTAGATGTAGATGTAGATGTAGATGTAGATGTAGATGTAGATGTAGATGTAGATGTAGATGTAGATGTAGATGTAGATGTAGATGTAGATGTAGATGTAGATGTAGATGTAGATGTAGATGTAGATGTAGATGTAGATGTAGATGTAGATGTAGATGTAGATGTAGATGTAGATGTAGATGTAGATGTAGATGTAGATGTAGATGTAGATGTAGATGTAGATGTAGATGTAGATGTAGATGTAGATGTAGATGTAGATGTAGATGTAGATGTAGATGTAGATGTAGATGTAGATGTAGATGTAGATGTAGATGTAGATGTAGATGTAGATGTAGATGTAGATGTAGATGTAGATGTAGATGTAGATGTAGATGTAGATGTAGATGTAGATGTAGATGTAGATGTAGATGTAGATGTAGATGTAGATGTAGATGTAGATGTAGATGTAGATGTAGATGTAGATGTAGATGTAGATGTAGATGTAGATGTAGATGTAGATGTAGATGTAGATGTAGATGTAGATGTAGATGTAGATGTAGATGTAGATGTAGATGTAGATGTAGATGTAGATGTAGATGTAGATGTAGATGTAGATGTAGATGTAGATGTAGATGTAGATGTAGATGTAGATGTAGATGTAGATGTAGATGTAGATGTAGATGTAGATGTAGATGTAGATGTAGATGTAGATGTAGATGTAGATGTAGATGTAGATGTAGATGTATATGTAGATGTAGATGTAGATGTAGATGTAGATGTAGATGTAGATGTAGATGTAGATGTAGATGTAGATGTAGATGTAGATGTAGATGTAGATGTAGATGTAGATGTAGATGTAGATGTAGATGTAGATGTAGATGTAGATGTAGATGTAGATGTAGATGTAGATGTAGATGTAGATGTAGATGTAGATGTAGATGTAGATGTAGATATAGATGTAGATGTAGATGTAGATATATAGTACGCTGCTCGCATTACAGGGCATCTGCAAGTCGTGCACTCCCGACTAGACTACTCTTACATGTTTTTCGTTCTTATTACAAGTGCGAAAGTTGTTAAACTCCGCTCTAAATCCAGTTAAAGCCAGTTCTAGTTAGGCTGTTTATATTTTTATTTCATTTTAATATATTTTATTTTTCTTATTTATTTTTTTTTCAGTTACAATTCGCTAGTTCTACGCGCATTTAATGTTTTAATTAGCACCGTTCGCGGCGCGGCCCAAGGACAATAACATTTAGTTTGCGTCTCGGTCTCGGTCTCAAATGGGTTCATAGCACCCCGCACTTGAATAGAATCGAGTTTGAGTTGTGAATTTTGAGCTTGAAATCGAGATTGAGATACAAATCGCATCGTTCGGCTAATTTGATTTGGCTTTGTGCGTTTGTCTGTGGGCCAGGTGTCATTTGATATATTTGCTTTGAACGTTTTTTTTAGAAAGTTCATAATACGCTTTTATTTCAACCGATCTCGTAATTATCCGGCTAATTATCGATTAAATATGTGACGGCTAATTCGTGTCCAGGAAAAATGTCAGCAATTAAGCCCAAAAACAGCTGTTTTATTATTGCATGTGGTATTTATTTAAGGTTTCCCTTAAATTTATGATAAAGTATTTTTCGTTTGACACAATTTATTAAACTTCGTACAGCTCTTAAATACGCAGCTCCTTGCACATTTTTCTTTTTATTTATTTATAATTATATTTTTAATAATGAATTAAAGGTGTCGCTTTTTTTTTGATTTATTACAAACATATTTTTTGCAAAAGCTCGTGTATAAAATGCAAATTAATTTGTTGAACATATTTTTGGCTGTGTTGCCTTTTTCAGAAAAAGAATGTAAATAAAATAATGTAAAGAAAAATAATGTATTTTTATTAAATATTTGTAATCTAGGAATTAAGTACTATTATAAAATATTTTGCACAGAAAATTATTTGTTTAAAATTATTGAACACTTAAGCTTGTCTCTCCAAAGGTTTTTTTTGCGGCTAATGGATCCCAAGAATAAAAATATTAGTACGGAATATCAAATAGTTTTATTGATAAGAATTAATGTAGATAATTGTTGATCCTAAGATTTGACTCATTGTTAAGATAATTGTGGATCCCAATAATTGAAATTGTATAACGGAATACAACATAAATTGTATAAACAAGGGATATGCTTAGTTAATAAATGATTTATTCATTTAATAGCTTAAGCATGAATATATTTCAGACATTTTTAACACTCTTAAATTTTTATTAAATCCTCCCTAGCTTTAAATTATATTATATCATTCTCAAAAAGAGCTCTACCTCTGGATCTTGACTTTCATAGAGCATAACCCAGCCGTCTTGAGTTCTTTCTTTTTTTTTCTATGTACTTAGATTAATTCAACCTTCAATTGAACAAATAAATATTATTTCAATAAAATCATTTCCGTTTTAATTCTTGGGTTTGCATAGTTTTGCTGTTCAGCTCGAATGTTGCTTATTAGTATTAATGTTATTATTGTTTTTTTTTTTTTATACGCCAGCATAATTATAGTTATGTGTGTGTATGGGAGTTATAATGAGTTAACAGCAAAAACTGTTTAATTAAATGTGCATTAAATTTAAGTGCTAGGAAGTGAAGTGCATCTGAATGTGCGAATGTTCATAATAAATATCATATTGTCTCTATAGTTAGCTGCACTGCTAATTAATAGAATATTTATTTCAAATTTATAAAAAACAAAACTACAATAATAATCTTTGGAGATATGCTAAGCATATTAATTATTAACAATTTAATTTAATTTAATTTAATTTTCAAGTCTTGCTCTTACGTTCGATTGTGAAATATTCAATCACTTAGCACTTTGAAACGTTTTAAAAAAGTTCAAACATGTCGTCAAACGAATTAGAACATTTTGATAACCAATATTTAATTGTTCGAGTTATTTAACCTGGGTAAAAACCATTAAGCCATATCGCTGATCATTTGTTCTTGACCCAAACAAAATGATAAGCTGACGAAAAGACCCTAAAACGGTTCAGATTAAAGTTGCTCCCAAGGAAAATCCCAGGCGTATAGACGTGGCTGATTAGATTGTCCAAGATGTAAGGTAACCTCGTCTAGCGATAAAAGAGTTAAGCCTTGGCCAAGAAGCTTCAGTTGAAATCGCCATGAAGTTCATTTGCGCATCAGTACTACTTCTCTCCGCCGTACTCGGCATCAATGCCGTGCACTGGGATTCCTTGAAATTGCTGGACATTGACCCCAAAGCCCGTCGTCATAATGCGCCCACTGGACGTATTACGTAGGGCGAAACCGCTGCACGCAATCAGTTCCCCTACCAGGCGGGTCTCATGCTCTACACTCCCGATGGTGCTGCCTGGTGCGGAGGTACCCTGATCGGCACACGCCATGTGGTTACCGCCGCTCACTGCACGGACAATCTGAACACCGGAGTGGATGTCTATCTGGGCGCCTAGGATCGCACCAACGCGAAGGAGGAGGGTCAACCGATCATCTTTGAGGAGAAGAAGTACGTGACTGTTCATGAGGCGTGGGACAACAAAACCCTCAAGAACGACATTTCCATCATTAGGCTGCCCGAGCCCATTGAATTCAACCAGTTCATCCAACCCGCCAAGCTGCCAGTCAAGTCCGACAGCTACGAAAACTACGCTGGGGAACAGGCTGTTGCCTCCGGCTGGGGCAAGGTCTCCGATTGTAAATTCTGCGTGAAACCCTTTTGGGGAACCTCAACTAATTACGGATTCCTTTTGCAGCTGAGACAGGAGCTACCAACATTTTGCAATACATTTATGTTCGTTGTCCTCTCATTTATTTTATTGAAGGTAACCCAAAAACCCTTTGTGAGCGTGTCACAGATACTGGACAGTACATGTTGCTCTAATCGTTAACCCCACATGATTTGATCTAGTCCTTCCATCCCAACATGGGCTACATTAGTTTGTCTTCAGCTTCATAGGTATCCGGACGCTATCCTCTCCAACAAAGGATTTCATCTGTCTCGCATCCCCTACGGATCTTCGCAGATGTCTTAAAGATAGGCAATCGAGTGGAAGATGGGGTCATCGGCGTAAAACCTAGTCACAGAAAGTCGTTTAGACTTTCTGATCAATGCAATGCCAAGTGAAGGTTAGTGCAATCCATCTGATAATGGGCTCAAGAAGCATAGGTGTTAACAGCTGCCGCAAATCTCTTCAGGAGATTGGAATTCGCAGTCTAGTTATTTACTTATTACCTATTATTTGCTTATTACCTTAATTGAGTTTCTCTGCTCTTGACCCAAACCAACTGATAACTTATCAAAAAACCTTTAAATTCAAGATTAAAGTTACTCATAGAATAAATCACAGACAAAGACGTGACACCATCCGCAGGGCAGCACGCGCCCTGCTATTTTTATCGCCGACAGGAATAATCAATGGATTAGCTCTAGAAATAACAGCAATCAGTTTTTAATCGTAAATCAAATGTATTTACGAGCCCGATTTGAGATAAGCGATTGCCCAAGATATATGGTAGCCCCGTTTGACTCTCCGGCTATAAAAGCGTGTCCACTAGGCCAATTGGTTTCAGTTCTAATCAAAATGAAATTCGTTTGCGCATCGGTGCTGCTCCTAGCCGCCATTCTCGGCGCCAATGCCGTGGATTGGCAATCCCTGAAATCGCTGGACATTGAGCCCAAGCTGCCCATGATTCGTCGCCACAATGCGCCTGCAGGACGTATCACGAGCGGCCAAGATGCTGCTCGCAACCAGTTTCCCTACCAGGCGGGTCTCTTGCTGTACGTTGCCGGAGGCGCTGCCTGGTGCGGTGGCACCTTGATCAGCGACCGCTATGTGGTTACCGCGGCTCACTGCACGGACAGCCTGACCACCGGTGTGGATGTCTATCTGGGCGCCTGGGATCGCACCAACGCCAAGGAGGAGGGCCAGCAGATCATCTTTGTGGAGACCAAGTACGTGACTGTTCACGAGAACTGGGACGCCACCACCCTCAGCAATGACATTTCCGTCATTAAGCTGCCCGTGGCCATTGAATTCAACGAGAACATTCAGCCCGCCAAGCTGCCAGCCAAGTCCAACACCTACAACACCTACGCCGGCGAACAGGCTATTGCCTCCGGCTGGGGCAAGGTCTCCGACTGTAAGTTCTATCTGGGAACCGCAATTGACGGGTCAGTTAATAATTTTTTATTATTTTAGCCGCGACTGCCGTCCACGACATTCTGCAGTACATTACTGTGCCCATCATGAGCAACTCGGGCTGCTCTCCCTGGTACGTCGGTGCTGTGTCCAGCACCAACATCTGCATCAAGACCACGGGCGGCACTTCCACCTGCAACGGCGACTCTGGTGGTCCTTTGGTGCTTGCCGATGGCAGCAACACCTTGATTGGCGCTACTTCCTTCGGTATTGCCCTTGGCTGCGAGGTTGGCTGGCCAGGTGTCTTCACCCGCATCTCCTCCTATGTGGACTGGATCGAGGAGCACACCGGTGTGGTTAACAAGGGCGTCTAAATGTTGCAAAGCATAAATTAAAATGAAATTAAATGCATAATCCTACTTGGGGACTTGAAATACGATCGTAGCAACCTCTGATACTTCCTATTATAATTTCTTAAAGCCAGGTGCTCAGATAAGGTCCATTAAAAGAATTACTAATACGGATTTATTTACGACTTATTTTTGCAACAACAACTTGGCCATGTTAGCAGCGCTTACCGCTCTGTCAAAAGAAATACTTACTTGGTTATGATAAGTATTCAGGTAACTTTAATTATTTTTAAATTTACAATGCAATATATTTTCCAATGGAATTCTCAAAGTCATGTATTAGACTTTCAGCAGTGACCCATTGTGAAGGACGCGCTTAAGGAAGTTTTTAAATGTCCAGATAGAACAATTCAATTATATATCAGTTCCTCTTGATCGAAAGCAATTGGTAAGCTTATGTGAAAACCTTCTACCACGTTATTTTTATCGGCAATGTAATTATTAATGAATCAGTAGGAATTGGTAGTAGAAGCAGAAATCAGTTAAAGTGTGTCTTCTAGTCTGATTAAATATAAGCGAAATTCCAATATATATGGGACCCAATTAGCTAGCTGTATATCTCTGAGGCTATAAAAACGTTGGCCAATTGTCCAAAAGCTTCAGTTATAAAATATGAAATTAATTTGCGCATCGGTGCTTCCTCTCCTCGCCGCTGAATATTGAGCTTAAGGTTTGTGAGACGAGGTGGTGCAAGGCGGTGTCCTCTCGCCTGGAAGGAAGCGATCGATGGAAATCTTGTCGCATTTTCCTATGAGTCAGACAGAGCTATCGCACTTGAGAAACTCCAAAAGCCTTGTATAAGATTAAAGAGATATATTATCCAATTGGACGTCATGTGTTCTTCTGGGTGTCAGCTCCTGATCCAGTCCTTCAACCCCTGACATCCCATTTGTCCATTGGTCATACTTATTTCTCATCAACCTCACGCTATCCTTTCCGTCCACTCCAACAAAGGGTTTGATCTCTCTCCCTCATTGGAATTTAATCCTCCTGGATCCACTAGACCTCATGAGGATTTTCACAGACGTCTCTAAGGTCGACAACCGAGTGACAGGCTGAGTCAAGCAGGGGATGATAAAATGGAAATAAACAAAACATATCTCAGCTTAAAGTAAAAGTTTATTTTGTTGAAGCTACAAGAAATAAAAGTCGTATTTGGATTTGGAATGTGGCCGTCGGCTGACATCCTCGGACGTGTCCTCGTCGGACAGTGGGGGATGCACGTCCAGCTCGTCGGGCACATCATCGTCGGGCTGGTGGTCGGTTCGCAGTTTGCGCTTTTGGTGCTCCTTGCCGTAGTTCTTGATATACTGATCGAAGAAAATGGCCTCCGTGGTGTCCTGGTGCGAGTGAACGCCCGTCTCATCGCTAATCCAGTCCAGGTACGAGGCAACCTTGGTGAAGGCCGCAGGATAGCCACGATCGCAGCCATAGATGCTGCCGAACGAGGTGACGCCCACCAGGACGCGTTTCTTGGAGTGGCGCCGCTGCAACACCAGCGGCCCACCAGAGTCGCCATTGCAGGTGGATCTGGCGTTCCGACCGCTCGTACAGATGTTCGTGCCTCGAAAGGACAGCGGAAAATTGCGCTTACAGGTGCGATCGTCGATGATCTGGAGCTGCACATAGCGCAGGACATTGCTAATGGCGTGGACGCCCGTGGCATAGCGGCCCCAGCCTGAGGCAATGCCCAGCTTGTTCTTGAAGCTGCGGTACTCATAGTGCCGCTTGGGCAACTGTATGGGATGGATGCGTTCTGGAAGAGACAGCGGAATGAGCTGCCCATCGACCTAGCTCGGTTCGCGACTCACCATTGAAGCTGACCGCGTGTGGCAGTCGTACAAGCGCAATGTCGTCCTTCAGACGCTTGGGATTCCATGTGGGATAGATGTGAAAATTGCTGCTGGGCACCATTAGACGCACCTGACCCGACTCCTTGGCGTTCTTGATCTCATTGGCGCCCAGAAAGACCAAGGCGCGTTTGGCCCTGTGTATAAGAATGAATGATGAATATGAATTCATTCCGGGTTTCATTTATGGTCTGCCTACATGTCCACGCAGTGGGCGGCTGTTAGCACATGCTGATCAGAGATTAGGGAACCGCCGCACCAGTATAGACCCTTGGGACGCTGCAGCAGCATGCCCACCTGATAGGGAAAACAATGGGGATTGCCCACATCGCCGCCGAAGATGCGATCCATGGCCATGGCACCCTCCGGCAACATGCTGTCCAGCAGTGGCGTCGTCTCCAGGTTCAATACCAATGGCTCGGGCTCAGCAGCGACGGCGTCGGCGGCGCTGTCGCTAATTCGACTCTCATCATTGCTGGCGCTCATTTCCGCGTCCAGTTCGGCGGACAGCGAGGTGGCGGATGGTGTCTGGGACAAGGCCATGCCGAACGGGCCCGGATACATGGACACTAAATACATTGGCTTAACCTGTTGCCAGTCCAGCGCGTCGGCGAAGCCGCCAACATGTAGCAGCGACAGCGACAGCGCAGCGACGCAGGCCAGCAGCAGCCTGCGCGCTGTCAATGTGGCAATAATTGAAAAACTTGCCGATTGTAAAAACATTTGTGTTGCTTTTTGTTGCTGCTGCTTGTTGGCACACGCATTTAATTTTTAATTTAAACTTAATTAACACACACACACATACGCACACGCACACACACACTGCTTCCTTCTTTAATTTAAACTCGTTGCAGTAGCCATCTACGTTTCCCGTTTGGTTTGAAAAGCCGTTACGACTGCCACGACGGGCGCGTAAAATTTTTTATTGTTGTTGTTGTTGTTGACTTTCGTTGGACTTGGACTCTCGGTGTGTCGGTCAGCGTCTCGCTTACAACTGTGGCGGCGCGCGCATGTTGCAAGCATTTTTATAAACTATTGTTTACTACAATTTCTTGTAAGCCCACTTTAATTATTTCGTCTATTTTGCTGCATTAATTTGACGTCGCTGTCGACAGCGACAGCGACAGCGACGTCGCCGCCAATTGCATTAATTTCGATTCGCAATTTGCCTCTTTCATATTTGCATGCGCGCTCTCTTTGCGCTCTTCAGCCACCCACTCGCTCTCACCACTCTCACTTTATCTTCCCCCTCTCTGTTACGCCTGCGCTTTTGTCGCATTTCTTTTCGACCTTTGATTCGCCCAAAATGATGCTGCCCTTTGGCGCGGCTTTTCGTTTAGTGTGTGTGCGTTATTCGCGTAGTGCGTGTGCTAGCAAAATTTTGGCTAGCGTTGTCGTCGGCTCGCGGTCCGTTGTTGTTTTTACCATTTAAATATAAAAAGCCAACATAACTGTAACTCTAGTTACTTATCCTCTACTTGCTTTGGTGCTATTACATCACGCGTGTGTATAAGTTTCTGTGTTCGTGTGTGTGTGTGTGTGTGAGTGTTTATTGTAGGCTGTGTAATGCGCAGCATGCGGCAAAATGCTTTCATTCAGAAAAAAACATATGAAGTTGTTGTTATTGTTGACGGCAATGGTAAGTGAAACAAAAAGCATTACACGATACATTTGTCTTTTGCATTGTTTGCCCCCGCCAGCCCCTGCTACTGTCCCGTTAACCAGTGCATACCGCAAGCACTGATTACATGCATATAACGAGCCAAACAGTGGGCAGTGCTCGGTTAATTTAGCTGCAATTTGAATGAACCAGCAAGCCCTACATTTTTGACGCTGTGCTGCTCCACTGTGCGGCTACATCTTCTTCTTATTATTTTTCTTTTTTTTATGCCATATGCCAAGGTTATTGCCAGGGCACCGCGCAGTCGTAGGCAAATTAACAGCATTGTTGCATTCGTTGCATGCGGCTAGCTGAAGAATTTTCCTAGCAGGAAATCAAAAAATAATACCCCCACCCCTTCTCACCACTTCTCATGCTAACTTGTTGCATGTATTTATAATTAAATTAATTCGTTGAAATAACTTTAATTTGGTGTTGAAAGTATTTCTTGGTTTGCTGTTATTGTTTTTGTCGATTTAGGAAATTGCGGGGCTCATTTTGCCTGCCTAGCGAAGCAAATAAATCAAATCGTCTCGCGATCGGTGATATGTTCGAATGTAATGAGGCTACAAAAACAATAAACAATCAGCACCAACTGCATCAGCAGCAGCAACTACAATAACAACAACAACAACAGTAGCAGCGGTTGGTGGCGTCGATTATGCAAATGTTTGCACCCCTCGCTTTGGTTCGCCTTTTTGCGGCTACCGTTGTTTGTTGTGCTGCTTACTTACTTTATACTCTTACAGTGGGTAGTCATATCGTTTATGCATGGCATTTGTTACTTAATTACAAATGTGGCCTATACTATTGTATTACTATTACTATTAAGTTAAGATTCACATTTTTTTTGCATCTATTGGGATATTTTCTTTAATATAATACAAAAAATATTTGAGAAAATATCCAAAAACTAAAAATTCTTTAAGACAATATTTTTTATAAAGTTTTATATCAAAGGGTCTTTTTGTATTAAACAAGTAATGAGGTTACCATTTTCATTTAACTTTTAACTGAAGTTTAAGCTGGCTGGACGCTTTTCTTTGATAAAAACCTACAAACATAAAAAGGTGAGCAGTTCGTCTAATAATAGCTGTGAAAGTTATTTAAAAAAAAACTATTGACTGCTATTGCTGAGAGGTTTTCTATTAACCAAACGCCTTGAAGTATTTCGCAGCATAAGCTTGTTGGGAATAACAACGAGTCAAGCGAAACGAAAAACTGATAAAAGCTGGCAACTTTTGAGTACATTTTATGTGTGCTAACAACTTTTGATAATTTAAAATACAAACACAAAACCTTATTTATTGGATTAATTTTGCATAATGTATAATTTATGAAATTAAATTTTACATAATGTTCAATAAGAATCTACAGCGCAAATGTGCGTCTCTCATTATAATTTTCAAATCAAAAAAGTTTCACTTAGAAGATAACATTTAATGTAAGAGCATAGAAGAGTCGGTGTGTTGTATAAAACATATTTCTTTTCTTGTTTTGTTTCTCTGCTTCGTTTGAATTTCGTGCTGTGCGTCGATATTTAATGCATAATCGCGAATTATGATTATCGGCTCTTGCATGTTGTGTGGACGTACTTATGTACATATTTATTAATAATATTGTTTTATTTTATTGCACTTGCTAATGCATTTGCCGTTATTCAATTTAGCACCACGATCACATTATTTACCAACTGATTAGTATTAGTGACTGCGGCTATGTCTTTCCACTACGTTTAATATAAACTTTGCGTTTTTATTCAATGGTTTTTATTCATTTATATTTGTTTTCCTTTTGTGCTAGTGAAATACGCGAGTTATTTACGCAGTTCCTAGTTGCAAATATTGGGAATTTAAAATTGTGATACATTTACAGTTTTGGTACAATTCTAATCCATTTAAACGAGACTTTGCCAGAATCGTATTCTTGCTTAAATTAAATGAACTACATGAACATAAATTAGATTTGTGGCACTCGACGCCAAATGATTAAATTATTTTCACGCTCGACGGTTACTTCCTATAACTAGCTTAAATTTAAAATCTTATGTAAGACTTGCTAAATTGGTATCAGTGCAATTCGACAAAAATGCCAACGGGTGGGGGACATAGTGCATGTGGTCAACAGAGCCACCTCCTCCTCCTCCACTATTTGTCGAACCGTTTTTCAGTCTCGGTGGGCTACTCGAATGCCGGCGTATGCCGCGCCAGCTGCATGTCATCCATGAATGTGTTGACGGCCGGTTTGAACTCCATGCTGCCGCCGGCGGGCGGCTCCTCGTCGCCATCGAACATGGCGCTGTCGAGACTCTTGTTGAGACGATCATGGAACTCGGTCATGGAGATCTTTTTGAGTGCAAATCTCTTGCCAAATGTCTTCTTCACCTTCAAGCGGCGTTTCTTGATCAGATTCTTGTTCTTGTTGAGGCCATCGTTGAACGAGATGGCACGACGCATCTTGCGCGCACCAAACTTGACCAAACGCACCTGGCTGGTGATGGCGGCGCACTCCTCGCTGTCATCCTCAACATCTGCCGCATTCTCATCGCTGGGCTCCTCGAATATGGTCTCCAGATTGGCGGGCGTAAACTTTTTCATACGTTTGCTCGTGTAGATTTTCTCGATGCTGCGCAGCATCTGCTCGTTGGTCTGCAGCTCCTTGCGCTTTTTCTTCACCTCGGTGCGCATTATGGCGCTGCATACCCGATTGAAATTGTCCTTGGAGGCGCGGGAGGGCATGCGTCGGCGGGCGGCAACGCCGCCGCGACGACCATTGCGATAACTGCTGGTGCTGCTGTGGGCATCGCTGTCGTCGTTGTCTTCGCCGCGGCTTTGCTGGGAGTCTATCTCGTCCGATTGATCGGTGTCAGCACTTTCCGAGTCTAGCATTGCATCGGATGCATTTGTTGCCGCCGCCGCCGCCATTGGTTTCAGATTCCAGGAGAATTTGCTCGCGGCGGTGTGGAATGGGGCAGTGCTGAAAAGTATTTTTTTTCTTTTTGTAGTTTTGCGCTGGTTTTTTCGCTTTCTCTGACTTACCGATTCTCTGTTAAAACAACCTCTTTTGGCTGAAAACTTATCTTCGCGAATTTGTGCACAATATTTTCCATTATTCAATTTGTAACATACTGTTTTGTTTTAAGATTTATTCAGCTCTTTTATCGCTCTGTTTTGTTATTTACACTTTTTTTCGTTGTAAAAGAGGAAGAGAATGTAATACCAAGCGCAAATGTTATTTAACATAACAGCCGGGACGCAATACACATCTGTTAAGCTTAACTGTCATTAACAGTGCGCTGTGATTAAATTATTTAAATACTATCGATATTTTTTTTCAAATCATTTTCCGCACCTCAAATGACATATTTTATTCAAAGGAATCAATAAAAATATTATTTTTTCCATGTTGGCTCAAAAAAAAAAAATTACATAATTTGAATTTTGCAACCGGCAGCGTGCCTTGCTGTTAGCTGTTTATTCACTGCTATTAACATAGCCCGATAACTGTTTGGCTTGCATGTGTACATACGTTGTTTTCCAACAGATGGCGCTATTAAATGGCGCCTTTTAAATTTCAAACAAAATATTTTGCTGAATATTCCATTAAGTCGAAAAGATTTAACTAAAATGAATTTTAGTGCAATGTGTTTTGTAAAATGTGTTTCTTTTGTATTAATTAAGCAACTAAATGAATACTTTATACATAAAAGAAAAAAAAAAATATTGCGTATTAAAAAATTAATTAAATAAGTTGGACTTTCCTTTTTAAAATTTAACTTTTACTTGAATGTTTCTCGCGATTATTGGTGGTAAGACAATCTCTTTCTTTATAGATAGCTTATTGAGTGGGTGCTAAAATATAAGATAAGGTTAAAAATTGAAAAGAGGATTGTGCAATGACTATTGGCTTATCTGTCCATGTTTATAAGTGTGCGCATATCCGCATACGTTTACGGTATAAGTGCGTTTCCTATAAAAGACCTTACTTTAATTGAATCCGTATGAGTTCATCGTGAAACGTGAAAGTAATCATTCTATTGGCTTTGGCGCTATCCGCCGTCTCTGCGGAGTTCTTGAAACAAGAACATCCCAAAGACTTCCCCAGGTCGACCAAGATAGAGGGACGTATTACCAATGGCTATCCAGCCTATGAGGGCAAGGCACCTTACGCCGTTGGCCTTGGCTTCAATGGCTGGTGGTGCGGTGGTTCCATCATTGCTCACGATTGGGTGCTGACTGCTGCTCACTGCACCAACGGTGCAAGCTCTGTGACCATCTACTACGGTGCCACCTGGCGCACCAACGCCCAGTTCACCCACACTGTTGGCAGCGGCGAGTTCAGACAGAATAACAAATGGCCCAACGAGAACGGCAATGACATCGCTCTGATCCGCACTCCCAATGTCGATTTCTGGAGCATGGTCAACAAGGTTGAGCTGCCCAGCTTCAACGACCGCTACAACATGTACGATGGCTCCTGGGCTGTTGCCTGCGGCTGGGGCATTACCTCCGATGGTGGCTCTCAACCCGATTGGCTGCAGTGCGTCGACCTGCAGATCATCAGCAATGGCCAGTGCTCCCAAAGCTATGGAAGTCTCCCTGATGGGATCCTCTGTGTTTCCACACCCGACGGCAAGTCCACCTGCAGTGGTGATTCCGGTGGCCCCTTGGTTCTCCATGACGGTGGCAGACTGGTTGGTGTTACCTCTTTCGGTAGCAGTGCTGGTTGCACATCTGGCGCCCCAGCTGGATTCACTCGAGTCACCAATCAGCTGGATTGGATTCGCGACAACTCTGGCGTTGCTTACTACTAAACTTTCTAATAAATGACTTACGATGAGCAAGAGACTGTATTTTGATAGGCAAGGAAAAGTGGAAGTGTACTGATCAATGTACTGATCACTTCTTCTAAAGTTCGGACAACACTGTTTTCGTCTCGCTGGCCCCTTTCTTAGCGAAATCGTATATCTTCCATAGTTTTAGAGCTACGGTAGATACATTTTTATGCAGATGGTGTTGTCGGTCACATAGATATTGTAGCGGTCGTTGTAGTTGGGCAGCACCACCTTGTTGACCAAACTCCAGAAGTCCACAAGGGGTGTGCGGATCAGGGCAATATCATTGTTTGTTTAGCTGATCATTATAGTTCTGATAACGGATCTGGTCATTGCCGCTGACTCAGTGCATGTACTGAGCCTCAAGGCAGATGTCAGTCAAGAAAGGATCAGTGGTTCGGATCATATTTGGTACAAATACATAATCTTGATTCTGTTACTGTTTCAGTTTGAAGGGGCAACTAATACTTAAAAAGTAATTGGATTAATTAGATTTGAACCGATTCGTTTTCAAACGTTGCAAAGGATATATAATGGATACCTTCATTGCCTTCTTTCTGCAGATGGAATAATATTTTTCTACCTATTTCAAGATACTCTCGATATTATGATTTTTCAAATCATGTTCATGAATCAATAACAAATTGTTTTCTATTTTGCCTCAAAAAAAAAATAAAAAATTCGGAATTTGGATTTTGTAACAGTTAACTTTACATGGGCCGGCAGCGTGCCTTGCTATCAGCTGTTTATTCGCTTCTATTAACATAGCCCGAGAACTGTTGGGCGTGTGAAGATAAATTACTTTCCAACAGATGGCGCTATCAAGTGGCGCCCTATGAATTTCAAGAAAAATGTGTTTCTGATATTTCCCTTAAATAGGAATGATTTAACAAAAATGTATTTTAGTGCACTGTGCTTTTAAAAATATAATTCTGTTGTATTTATAGTACAACTAAATTATTAGTTTTTGCTAATAATTATTTAGTTGTTTGCCTCTGCGAAAATAACTTTGCATATGAATATTCCATACATAATAGTTGAAAATATGCATATTGCGTATTAAAAAATAAGTTAAACATGTTGGACTTACATTTTTAAAATTTAACTTTTACTTGATTGGTTCTCGCGATTTTTGGTGGTCAGACAATCTTTTTCTTTATAGATAGCTTATTGAATGGGTGCCAAAATATAAGATAAGTTGAAGAATGGAAATAGGGATTGTGCGAAGGCCATTTGCTTATCTATCCATGATTTTAAGTGTGTTTGCATATTCACATACGTAAGTGGTACAATTGGGTTTCTTATAAAAGCCCTTACTTCAATTGAATCCGTATGAGTTCATCGTAAAACATGAAAGTATTCATTCTATTGGCTTTGGCGCTATCCGCCGTCTCTGCGGAGTTCTTGAAACAAGTACATCCCAAGGACTTACCCAAGTTGACCAAAATCGAGGGACGTATCACCAATGGCTATCCAGCCTACGAGGGCAAGGCTCCCTACACCGTTGGTCTGAGCTTCGATGGCTGGTGGTGCGGTGGTTCCATCATTGCTCACGACTGGGTGCTTACTGCTGCTCACTGCACCCACCAGGCCAACTCTGTGACGATCTACTACGGTGCCACCTGGCGCACTAACGCCCAGTTCACCCACCATGTTGGCAGCCACGAGTTCAGACAGAACCATAACTGGCCCCATGAGAACGGCAATGACATCGCTCTGATCCACACTCCCCATGTCGATTTCTGGCACATGGTCAACAAGGTCGAGTTGCCCAGCTTCAACGACCGCTACGAGATGTACGATAATTGGTGGGCTGTTACCTGCGGTTGGGGTCGTACCTATGCTGGTAGCCCACTGCCCGACTGGCTGGAGTGCGTCGATCTGCAGATCATCAGCAATGGCAAGTGCGCTGAGACCTATGGACACCTCCCTGATGGAATCCTCTGTGTTGCCACACCCGACGGCAAGTCCACCTGCAGTGGTGATTCCGGTGGCCCACTGGTGCTCCATGATAACCCCAAATTGGTTGGTGTTACCTCTTTCGTTGGCAGTGAGGGTTGTACATCTGGCGAGCCAGCTGGATTCACTCGTGTCAGCCATCAGTTGGAGTGGATTCGCGAACACTCTGGTGTTGCTTACTACTAAACTTTCTAATAAATGATATTACGATGAGCAAGAGACTGTATTTTGATAGCCATAGAAAAGTGGAAGTGTACTGATCTATGCACTGATCACTTCTTCTAAAGTTCGAACAACAATGTTTTCGCCTCGCTGACCCTCGCCCCTTTAAAAACGAAACCATATATCTTCCATAGTTTTAGAGCTACAGTAGATAAATTTGGTGTGACCCCCGATGACGACCCCTGGTCAGCTTTTCTTCATCCAGATGGTGTTGTCAATCACATATCTATTGTTGAAAACGCCGCGACACTCGTCATTGCTGATGATCTGGATATCCACGCAGTTCAGATAGGCCTGCATGCCACTGTCGTTCGAGTTATATCCCCAGCAGGAGGCAACAGCCCACCAGCCGTTGTAGTTGTTGTAGCAGTCGTTGTAGCTGGGCAGCTCCACCTTGTTGACCAACCTCCAGAAGTCCACATGGGGTGTGCGGATCAGGGCAATATCATTGTTTAGCTGATCATTATAGTTCTGTTGCTGGCTAGCAACACCAACCCAAACCCGGTGTTGAACCGCTTTCCTGACGTTGAGACTGCCATTGACACGTAAACTAAAAATACTCACAACAAAAAATAACAGACAGAGGAATCCATCTTTGGAGCCCCAGATTGCTGAGCTTCTCCACGAAAAACGGAGACTCAGGCGTGTCTGGTTTTCTTCAAGGAACCCCAGGGACAAGGCAGCGCTGAATAGAGCCACCAAGGCTTTAAAGCAGAAGCTCTAAATTCTAAGGAGGAGAGCTTTTGACTCTTTCTTTGAGGAACTGGAACCCGGTGACCCCCACCACAACCTATGGCAAGTTACTAAAAAGATTAAGAGGCCAATAAGGAGAGCAGTCCCAGTTAAAAACACAGGTGGCAGCTAGTGCAGATCCGAGGCGGACAGGGCCAATGCGTTCGCAAATCATCTGAAAGGCGTTTTCGCACCTTTGTCCAGATGCACTCCTGAGGAAACGGCCGAAGTAGAGCAGCTACTGTCTCGAGAGCATCAAGGCAGCAGCCAAATACCCCCGGTCCTTGTGGAGGAAGCGTTTGAATGCATTGAGGCGCTGAGAAATGGCAAAGCCTCAGGCGATGATGCTATCAACGCAATTGCGTTAAAACTACTCTCTCCAGTTTGCATCGAACTTATTACTAAGCTCTTCAACAGACGCCTCGATCTCGGGCACTAGTAATAATACTTAAACCTGGCAAACCCGAAGCTAATCTCGCCTCATACCGTCCGATCAGCTTGCTAACAATACTCTCCAAAATTCTGGAAAGCGTGTGAAAGAAAATACTGCTGCGCCGTAATGCTTGATGTTAAGCAGGCATTTGATAGAGTGTGGCATCCTGGGTTTCTACTCAAAATCAAGAGCAACCGCAGGCACACTATGCATTCCTCGCCTCATATTTAAAAGACAAGCAGTTCCATGTTAAATGTGGAGAAGCTATCTCTGCAATTAAGGTCATAAGAGCGGGCGTTCCTCAGGTAATGCAAGGCCAATTGGACACACTTAATGAATGGCAGAGGATATGGAACATGATAGTGAATAATGAAAAGTCCACACTTTCTCTCGCAGGCCTGGTAACTGCCCTCCTGTCTACCTAGGCGGAGCTGTAATACCAGTAGAGACGACATCAAAATACCTTGGCATGACTCTCGACAGGAGGTTAACATGGAGAACTCACCTTTTAAAGAAAAGGAAACAAGCGGAGGACAAGTTGAAGTCCTATTACTGGCTTATTGGCCGCAAATCTAAGTTAACTACTCGGTCAAAGCTCCTTGTCTACAAGGCAATTATTAAACCGATGTGGACTTACGGCATTCAGCTATGGGCTACTGCCATTCGAAGCAACCTAAAATTAATTCTAATATTTCAAAACAAGGCAATCCGCATCGTTTCCAATGCACATATTTTCCAGCAACACCACCAGAAGACTCAAGAGAGCGCAACCGCTGGATCTTCCAATGTACCAGATCACTTAATCTAATTATACCCGCACCCGCCACATTGTTTACAATGAGAAATTACTACAAATGAAACACACCCTGCTGAGTATCCACGAACAAATTTAATAATTGTCAAAGCAAGACAGATTTTAAATAAAATGGTTTTTCTCATGCCATTAAAAAAAAATAATAATAAAAAAATTATAGTTCTGATAATGGATCTGGTCATTGCCGCTGACCCAGTGCGTGTACTCAGCCTCATGACAGAAACTGGCGCCGTAGTAGATAAATGTCAGACAAGAAAGAATCAGTGGTTCGGTTCATATTTGGAACCAAAACATTATTGTAACTGTTTCAGTTCAAAGGGGCAACTAATCCTTAAAAAGTAATTGGATTAATTAGATTTGAACCGATTCGTTTTCAAACGTTGCAAAGGATATATAATGGATACCTTCCTTGCCTTCTTTCTGCAGATTTAATAATATTTTTCTACCTATTTCCAGATACTCTGGATATTAGATTTTTCAAATCATATTCAGCAGATCAAATGATATATTTATTTAATAAGGAATCAATAACAAATTGTTTTCTATTTTGCCTCAAAAAAAAATAAAAAATTCGGAATTTGGATTTTGTAACAGTTAACTTTACATGGGCCGGCAGCGTGCCTTGCTATCAGCTGTTTATTCGCTTCTATTAACATAGCCCGAGAACTGTTGGGCGTGTGAAGATAAATTACTTTCCAACAGATGGCGCTATCAAGTGGCGCCCTATGAATTTCAAGAAAAATGTGTTTCTGATATTTCCCTTAAATAGGAATGATTTAACAAAAATGTATTTTAGTGCACTGTGCTTTTAAAAATATAATTCTGTTGTATTTATAGTACAACTAAATTATTAGTTTTTGCTAATAATTATTTAGTTGTTTGCCTCTGCGAAAATAACTTTGCATATGAATATTCCATACATAATAGTTGAAAATATGCATATTGCGTATTAAAAAATAAGTTAAACATGTTGGACTTACATTTTTAAAATTTAACTTTTACTTGATTGGTTCTCGCGATTATTGGTGGTCAGACAATCTTTTTCTTTATAGATAGCTTATTGAGTGGGTGCCAAAATATAAGATAAGTTGAAGAATGGAAATGGGGATTGTGCGACAGCCATTGGCTTATCTGTCCATGATTTTAAGTGTGTTTGCATATTCACATACGTATGTGGAACAATTGGGTTTCCTATAAAAGCCCTTACTTCAATTGAATCCGTATGAGTTCATCGTAAAACATGAAAGTATTCATTCTATTGGCTTTGGCGCTATCCGCCGTCTCTGCGGAGTTCTTGAAACAAGTACATCCCAAGGACTTACCCAAGTCGACCAAAATCGAGGGACGTATCGTCAATGGCTATCCAGCCACCGAGGGCAAGGCTCCCTACGCCGTTGGCCTGAGCTTCAATGGTGAATGGTGGTGCAGTGGTTCCATCATTGCTCACGACTGGGTGCTGACTGCTGCTCACTGCACGCACGATGCCAGCTCAGTGACCATCTACTACGGTGCCACCTGGCGCACTAAAGCCCAGTTTACCCACCATGTTGGCAGCAGCGAGTTCAGACAGAACCACAACTGGCCCCATGAGAACGGCAATGACATCGCTCTGATCCGCACTCCCCATGTCGATTTCGGGCACACGGTCAACAAGGTGGAGCTGCCCAGCTTCAACGACCGCTACGACATGTACGATAACTCCTGGGCTGTTACCTGCGGCTGGGGTGGTACCTATACTGGTAGCCCACTGCCCGACTGGCTGCGGTGCGTCGATCAGCAGATCATCAGCAATAGCAAGTGCTCCCAAAGCTATGGAGGCCTCAATGATGGCATCCTCTGTGTTTCCACAACCGACGGAAAGTCCACCTGCAGCGGTGACTCTGGTAGTGCATTGGTCCTCCATAACGGCCACAAATTGGTTGGTGTTGCCTCTTTCGTTACCAGTGGAGATTGCTCATCTGGCGCCCCAGATGGATTCACTCGTGTCACCCATCAGTTGGAGTGGATTCGCGACAACTCTGGTGTTGCTTACTACTAAACTTTCTAATAAATGATATTACAATGAGCAAGAATTGGTATTTTGATAAGCATGGAAAAGTCGAAGTTTCAATTTACTGATCACTTCTTCTAAAGTTCGAACAACAATGTTTTCGCCTCGCTGACCCTCGCCCCTTTAAAAACGAAACCATATATCTTCCATAGTTTTAGAGCTACAGTAGATAAATTTGGTGTGACCCCCGATGACGACCCCTGGTCAGCTTTTCTTCATCCAGATGGTGTTGTCAATCACATATCTATTGTTGAAAACGCCGCGACACTCGTCATTGCTGATGATCTGGATATCCACGCAGTTCAGATAGGCCTGCATGCCACTGTCGTTCGAGTTATATCCCCAGCAGGAGGCAACAGCCCACCAGCCGTTGTAGTTGTTGTAGCAGTCGTTGTAGCTGGGCAGCTCCACCTTGTTGACCAAACTCCAGAAGTCCACATGGGGTGTGCGGATCAGGGCAATATCATTGTTTAGCTGATCATTATAGTTCTGTTGCTGGCTAGCAACACCAACCCAAACCCGGTGTTGAACCGCTTTCCTGACGTTGAGACTGCCATTGACACGTAAACTAAAAATACTCACAACAAAAAATAACAGACAGAGGAATCCATCTTTGGAGCCCCAGATTGCTGAGCTTCTCCACGAAAAACGGAGACTCAGGCGTGTCTGGTTTTCTTCAAGGAACCCCAGGGACAAGGCAGCGCTGAATAGAGCCACCAAGGCTTTAAAGCAGACGCTCTAAATTCTAAGGAAGAGAGCTTTTGACTCTTTCTTTGAGGAACTGGAACCCGGTGACCCCCACCACAACCTATGGCAAGTTACTAAAAAGATTAAGAGGCCAATAAGGAGAGCAGTCCCAGTTAAAAACACAGGTGGCAGCTAGTGCAGATCCGAGGCGGACAGGGCCAATGCGTTCGCAAATCATCTGAAAGGCGTTTTCGCACCTTTGTCCAGATGCACTCCTGAGGAAACGGCCGAAGTAGAGCAGCTACTCTCTCGAGAGCATCAAGGCGGCAGCCAAATACCCCCGGTCCTTGTGGAGGAAGCGTTTGAATGCATTGAGGCGCTGAGAAATGGCAAAGCCTCAGGCGATGATGGTATCAACGCAATTGCGTTAAAACTACTCCCTCCAGTTTGCATCGAACTTATTACTAAGTTCTTAAACAGACGCCTCAAGCTCGGGCACTTTCCAGCGCAATGGAAAAGGGCTCAATTAGTTATGATACCTAAACCTGGCAAACCCGAAGCTAATAGTCATGGAACCCCGGAACAATGCCGGCTTTTGATAGAGTGTGGCATCCTGGGCTTCTACTCAAACTCAAGAGCAACCGCAGGCACACTATGCATTCCTCGCCTCATATTTAAAAGACAAGCAGTTCCATGTTAAATGTGGAGAAGCTATCTCTGCAATCAAAGTCATAAGAGCGGGCGTTCCTCAGGTAATGCAAGGCCAATTGGACACACTTAATGAATGGCAGAGGATATGGAACATGATGGTGAATAATGAAAAGTCCACAGCCACCACTTTCTCTCTCAGGCCTGGTAACTGCCCTCCTGTCTACCTAGGCGGAGCTGTAATACCAGTAGAGACGACATCAAAATACCTTGGCATGACTCTCGACAGGAGGTTAACATGGAGAACTCACCTTTTAAAGAAAAGGAAACAAGCGGAGGACAAGTTGAAGTCCTATTACTGGCTTATTGGCCGCAAATCTAAGTTAACTACTCGGTCAAAGCTCCTTGTCTACAAGGCAATTATTAAACCGATGTGGACTTACGGCATTCAGCTATGGGGTACTGCCTGTCGAAGCAACCTAAAATTAATTCAAATATTTCAAAACAAGGCAATCCGCATCGTTTCTAATGCACATATTTTCCACGACAACGCTTCCATCCACAATGTTCTAAAGATCCCATGGGTTAGTGAGGAGATCTTCAAAAGCAGTAGCAGATACCTGCATAGGCTACGCCTTCACAACAACAACCTAGCAGTAGGCCTGCTGGACAACAGCAACACCACCAGAAGACTCAAGAGAGTGCACCCGCTAGATCTTCCAATGGACCAGATCACTAAATATAATTATACCCGCACCCAACGTACATAAAAAAAATTTAATTATTGCCCAATAGCGGGCAGATCTTAAATTAAAATAATAATTATGTTATCTTCAAAAAAAAATAATATGTTTCTGATATTTTCCTTGAGTAGGAATGATTTATCAAAAATGTATGTATATGCACTGTGCTTTGTAAAATGTAATTCTGTTGTATTTATTGTACAACTTGAATTATTTAGTTTGTTTGGCTCTGTTTGGCGAAAATAACATTGCATATGAATATTCCGTAAATAATAGTTGAAAATATGCATATTGCGTAATAAAAAAATTAATTAAACAAGTTGGACTTTCATTTTTAAAATTTAACTTTAACTTGATTGGTTCACGCGATTTTTGGTGGTCAGACAATCTCTTTCTTTATAGATAGCTTATTGAGTGGGTGCCAAATTATAAGATAAGTTGAAGAATGGAAATGGGGATTGTGCGATTGCCATTTGCTTATCTATCCATGATTTTAAGTGTGTTTGCCTATTCACATACGTATGGGGTACAATTGGGTTTCCTATAAAAGCCCTTACTTCAATTGAATCCGTATGAGTTCATCGTAAAACATGAAAGTATTCATTCTATTGGCTTTGGCGCTATCCGCCGTCTCTGCGGAGTTCTTGAAACAAGAACATCCCAAGGACTTTCCCAGGTCGACCAAGATCGAGGGACGCATCACTAACGGCTATCCCGCGTACGAGGGTAAGGCTCCCTACACGGTTGGCCTGGGCTTCAGTAGCGACGCCGGTGGCTGGTGGTGCGGTGGTTCCATTATTGCTCACGACTGGGTGCTGACTGCTGCTCACTGCACGCACGATGCCAGCTCAGTGACCGTCTACTACGGTGCCACCTGGCGCACCAACGCCCAGTTTACCCACCATGTTGGCAGCCACGAGTTCAGACAGAACCACAACTGGCCCCATGAGAACGGCAATGACATCGCTCTGATCCGCACTCCTCATGTCGATTTCTGGCACATGGTCAACAAGGTCGAGCTGCCCAGCTTCAACGACCGCTACAACATGTACGATAACTCCTGGGCTGTTGCCTGCGGCTGGGGTGGTACCTATGATGGTAGCCCACTGCCCGACTGGCTGCAGTGCGTCGATCTGCAGATCATCAGCAATAGCAAGTGCTCTGAGTCCTATGGACACCTCCCTGATGGAATCCTCTGTGTTGCCACACCCGACGGCAAGTCCACCTGCAGCGGTGACTCTGGTGGTCCATTGGTCCTCCATAACGGCGACAGATTGGTTGGTGTTACCTCTTTCGGTAGCAGTGCTGGTTGCACATCTGGCGCCCCAGCTGGATTCACTCGTGTCACCCATCAGTTGGAGTGGATTCGCGACAACTCTGGTGTTGCTTACTACTAAACTTTCTAATAAATGATATTACGATGAGCAAGAGACTGTATTTTCATAAGCATGGAAAAGTCAAAGTTTCAATTTACTGATCACTTCTTCATGTGTTCTTCTTAAGTTCGAGCAACATTTGTGTTGCCTCGCTGACCCTCGCCCCTTTAATATCGTAACCTTCCTCTTCCATAGTTTTAGATCTACAGTCGTTAATTTTGGGGGTGACCCCCGATGAGGACCCCTGATGAGCTTTTCAGAATCCCCCAAAAAATCTTGCGTGCCTTTAATTTATTTTATTTGCGTGATTTCCATTTAGTAGGAGATACCAGTGTTGTCACGAATCCAGTCCAAGTAGCCAGTGACACGGGTGAAGCCAGCAGGTTGGCCGGCAGTGCAGCCATCCCAATGGCCGAAGGATGTGATGCCGATAATGCGGTTACCTTCGTGTGTGACCAGAGGGCCGCCAGAATCGCCGCTGCAGGTGGACTTGCCGCCGGATGTGCTGATGCAGATGGTGTTGTCAATCACATAGCCACCGCCGTAAACGTTGCGACACTGGTCATTGCTGATGATCTGGACATCCACGCAGTTCAGATAGGCCTGCATGCCACTGTCGTTCGAGTTATATCCCCAGCCGGAGGCAACAGCCCACCAGCCGTTGTAGTTGTTGTAGCGGTCGTTGTAGCTGGGCAGCTCCACCTTGTTGACCAAACTCCAGAAGTCCACATGGGGTGTGCGGATCAGGGCAATATCATTGTTCAGCTGATCATTGTAGCCGTGATGACGGATCTGGTCGCCCCCGCTGACCCAGTGCGTGTACTGAGCCTCATGACGGAAACTGGCGCCGTAGTAGATGGTCACGCCCGAACCATCCTTGATGCAGTGGCCGGCAGTCAGGACCCAGGTGTTTCCAATGATCGAACCACCGCACCACCAACCGCCATCGAAGCTCAGGCCCACAATGTAGGGCACCTTGCCCTCGTAGGCTGGGTAGCCATTGGTTATGCGTCCTTCAATGGATTGCTTTGGCATGTCCATAACCTTCAGGGGTTTGTTCATGCCGGTTGGCACAGCGGTGGCTGCGGCAACAGCCAAGGCCAGGAATACGAATAGTTTCATTCTCGAATGTTTACTCTGGATTTTGCAAATATTTTTTCTGCTTTTATACAATTCGAATCTTATCAAAGGGGACTCCAAGTCACACTACTCTAATCGCGGCTCATAAATTTGTTTTGCGTCTAGTCCTAGTCTGGCCGATAAGTAAGGGGTCTAGATGTGGGCCTGTCCACTGAAAATATTGTTCATATCATTCGATAATGTTTTGGGTTTTTCGTAAAATTATACCAATTGAACGAATTTTATTTACACTTTCTATTAATGAAAAAATTGTTATTTGAATAAGGAAATAATATTATCGAGCCATTTTATGCATTATTTTTTATGTTGTACTTTATAGTTATGATAGTAAACAGGGTATCTGCTCTGCATTTACGAGAATTGATCTTTGCTCGGGTCAGATTTGACAAAGCTATGGAAGCCTTTAGTCTGAGAAGAGCATTTACTATTAATTTCGGAACTTAAACTTAACTGAAGAATTATTATTAAATCTTTTTAGGCACAGAATAACATAACTGCGACCCCATACTGTATATACATATATTCTTGATCAATATTAACGCCCGAGTTGATAAAGCCATGCAATCTGTCCGTCCGTCCATCTTTCTGCTTCTATGCAAATGAGACTCTCAGTCTCTAGTTACCATATTTTTATTGAAGGTGGAATTGCCGCATTGGACCTCTATATCAAATAGGAATAATCGCTCAAAAGTTAAGTTCTTATAGCACCTTTTGTTTTTCTAGAAATCTTAGCAAATCTGGAATTAATTTCTTTGACTACGCGTCTTATATATATGTGAATAAAATATATCAACATCGGACCACGATTTTTCCGAAGTTCGGACCGATCTTTACAGAAGGTCACGGCTTTCCTTGTGGGTGTGTCTAAAAAGAAGAAGATATTATCTGAACCGGTTAGATGCGAGTATATATTCCAAGTCTAAGGTCTCCAGCTTCAGGGCTATAAGAATTGCAAGTCAATTGACTAATGATCGGACAGCAAGACAGACATTGCACAAACCCAATAAATTCCTTTATGCGCTTTAAACTCACATCTTTTTATCAAAACTGAACCGATCTTCATGTTCGATTCCATTTCGATCTTCGTTCGTCATTTAGATTGATTCTGCATCTAAATTGCCTCTAAAATTTATAACAGCAGGCCAACACAACTTCCTGTTGAAACTTTACAATTTGCCATATTTTATGCTTAAAGCAAATTTGAATACGGTTTTGTATTCGACAAAGCAGACACTCTGTAAAGTAGCGTGAATTTGGCATCGGAAATAAAAAAGATTGTTAGATTTTAAATGGGCAACTAATACAAGCTAATACAACAAAAAAGTAATTGGATTAATTTTATACGAACCGTTTCGTTTTTCATTTATTATGGCCTCCTTTATGGATATGGTTTAATAATTTTTTTACTATTTCAAGATATTTATAAGGTTTCAATCAAAATAAGCTCTGTACAGGGTATATTGGTAATTCAATTCAAATAAATTTCACAATCACCTTAAATAAAATCGTATGATGCGAACATTATTATTAGTTGGCAGCCCCACATCTATTTCTTATCGGCCAGACTAGGACTAGACTCGAATAAAATTTATGAGCCGCGATTAGAATAGAGTGACTTCAAGCACCCTTTGATAAGAATGGAATTGTATAAAAGCAGGAAAAATATTTGCAAAACCCAGAGTAAACATTCGAGAATGAAGCTGTTCGTATTCCTAGCCTTGGCTGTTGCCGCAGCCACCGCTGTGCCAACCGGCATGAACAAACCCCTGAAGGTTATGGACATGCCAAAGCAATCCATTGAAGGACGCATAACCAATGGCTACCCAGCCTACGAGGGCAAGGTGCCCTACATTGTGGGCCTGAGCTTCGATGGCGGTTGGTGGTGCGGTGGTTCGATCATTGGAAACACCTGGGTCCTGACTGCCGGCCACTGCATCAAGGATGGTTCGGGCGTGACCATCTACTACGGCGCCAGTTTCCGTCATGAGGCTCAGTACACGCACTGGGTCAGCGGGGGCGACCAGATCCGTCATCACGGCTACAATGATCAGCTGAACAATGATATTGCCCTGATCCGCACACCCCATGTGGACTTCTGGAGTTTGGTCAACAAGGTGGAGCTGCCCAGCTACAACGACCGCTACAACAACTACAACGGCTGGTGGGCTGTTGCCTCCGGCTGGGGATATAACTCGAACGACAGTGGCATGCAGGCCTATCTGAACTGCGTGGATGTCCAGATCATCAGCAATGACGACTGTCGCAACGTTTATGGAGGTGGCTATGTGATTGACAACACCATCTGCATCAGCACATCCGGCGGCAAGTCCACCTGCAGCGGCGATTCTGGCGGCCCTCTGGTCACACACGAAGGTAACCGCATTATCGGCATCACATCCTTCGGCCATGGGGATGGCTGCACTGCCGGCCAACCTGCTGGATTCACCCGTGTCACTGGCTACTTGGACTGGATTCGTGACAACACTGGTATCTCCTACTAAGTGGAAAACGCGAACATAATAAACATTTAAAAGCACACAGGACAATATATTTTTGGGGATTTGTGAGTTTCGACTTAAGAATTACGTACATGACGTTTCTCCTTGGTGGGGGTGGGGTGAGGCTCATCTTAGAACTCTACTTGTCTATGGGTTCAGCAACCGGTTAAAGGGGCATAGAATTGTTATAAGAAGGACTTGCCAATCTCCAACATGTGCCGCATGCACTGTCAATTAAAAATCTTGTTATCTACGAACCGCTCAAATAGATTAATATATATATACATATTCGATTTTAATGAGTGCCTCCTATCTCTCGAAGTGAAGAAGATATGATACGATAACAATATAAAAGCCGTGCTAAGGTACTGAATGGGCACCAATCGTGTGTTGAACATGAAAGCTTTTCTAATATTAGCTCTGGCCATCGCTGCCGTCTCTGCGGGGACCGTCGACCAGGTCCATCCCAAAGACCTTCCCAGGTCTGTTAAGATCGAGAGTCGCATCACCAATGGCTATCCAGCCTACGAGGGCAAGGCACCCTACACCGTTGGCCTGAGCTTCAATGGCTGGTGGTGCGGTGGTTCCATCATTGCTCACGATTGGGTGCTGACTGCTGCTCACTGCACCAATGGTGCCAGCTCAGTGACCATCTACTACGGTGCCACCTGGCGCACCAACGCCCAGTTCACCCACACTGTTGGCAGCGGCGAGTTCAGACAGAATAACAGATGGCCCAATGAGAACGGCAATGACATCGCTCTGATCCACACTCCCCATGTCGATTTCTGGAGCATGGTCAACAAGGTTGAGCTGCCCAGCTTCAACGACCGCTACAACATGTACGATGGCTCCTGGGCTGTTGCCTGCGGCTGGGGTGGTACCTATGATGGTAGCCCACTACCCGACTGGCTGCAGTGCGTCGATCTGCAGATCATCAGCAACAACCAGTGCTCTCAGACCTATGGCCACCAGCCCGATGGTATTCTGTGCGTTGCCACACCCGACGGCAAGTCCACCTGCCAGGGTGATTCCGGCGGCCCACTGGTGCTCCATGATGGCGCCAAATTGGTTGGTGTTACCTCCTGGGTATCTGGCAGTGGTTGCCAATCTGGGGATCCATCTGGCTTCACTCGTGTCACCAATCAACTGGATTGGATTCGCGACAACTCTGGCGTTGCCTACTATTAAGTTGGTATCTTGAACAAATATATATGAATTGCTTGATAACTTCGTATGTGATTAGTTACTCACAGACTAAATAAGATAACGTTTGGCGGGCGTGTCGGTTCGTCTGGTCAATAAGTACAGACGATCTACGTTAGAGGTATAGACATATACATTTCTTATCGGGTATAGCTCTTTATCAGCTTTGCACAGCAGTTTTATGAATGAGTTGAGCTACGTGCTTAGGGTGAGTAAAATCAAAATTGAAGGTGATATATCCTTCTGCTTCGGTTATCAGAAATACCCCCAACATTGTCAAATTTTTTGCCAGTCAGCTTTGAATACCATTTCCGTTGATCGAGCGATTAGATAATGAACTCAAGTGAATTGAACTTTTAAGTAGGTAATATGGAAGAAAGTATAAAATAAGCGATAAAGAAAGGATATTTAAGACCCTTGTAGACAGTTGCTTTACAGATTTGCAGATATGAGAGAATAGTAAAATTATCTTGGAAAACAGAATATTTTGTCATACAAGAACCTACTTTTCGACTGATGGCATCTATATGATTCAGTTGTCCGATGTTGATCAGATTTTGCATATATATATTGCATAAATATGGTCAAGATATTTTGATAAACAAAAAGTTTTCCATAAAAGAAGCTTAATTGCGACCGATTGATCCTATGGCAGCTTTATTATATAGTTGTCCGATCCGGCCGGTTCTGACATTTTTACTGCCTGCAACAAAAAGACGAACCTATGCAGACAGACGGACGGACTCGGCTATATTAACTCGTCTGTTGATGATGCGACACAGTACTCAGCTCTTCGAAGAGTACGAAAGGAACAACCTGTGTACAGATCTGTTACACAGTACTCAGCTCTTCGAAGAGCACGAAAGTAACAACCTGGGTACAGGCCAGTGACACAGTACTAAGCTCTTCGAAGAGCACGAAAGTAACAACCTGGGTACAGGCCAGTGACACTGTACTCAGCTCTTCGAAGAGTACAAAAGGAAGTCTTAATAACACTTCAACTATACAACAAGTATAATAATAGATAAGCAGCAACAAGGCAGCAACCATAAAAATTAAAAAAACTGCAAGTTTTTTAAATGTATAAAAAATTGTTAAAAGTATATCTTCTCTACGAAAAACGGAGACTCCGACGTGTCTGTTTTTTTTTCAATGAACCACAGGGACAAGGCAGCGCTTAATAGAGCCACCAAGGCTTTAAAGCAGACGTTCTTAATTCTAAGGAGGAGAGCCCTTGACTCTTTCCTTGAGGAACTGGAACCCGGTGACCCCCACCACAACCTATGCCAAGTTACTAAAAAGATTAAAAGGCCAATAAGGAGAGCAGTCCCAGTTAAAAACACAGGTGGCAGCTAGTGCAGATCCGAGGCGGACAGGGCCAATGCGTTCGCAAATCATCTGAAAGGCGTTTTCGCACCTTTGTCCAGATGCACTCCTGAGGAAACGGCCGAAGTAGAGCAGCTACTCTCTCGAGAGCATCAAGGCGGCAGCCAAATACCCCCGGTCCTTGTGGAGGAAGCGTTTGAATGCATTGAGGCGCTGAGAAATGGCAAAGCCTCAGGCGATGATGGTATCAACGCAATTGCGTTAAAACTACTCCCTCCAGTTTGCATCGAACTTATTACTAAGTTCTTAAACAGACGCCTCAAGCTCGGGCACTTTCCAGCGCAATGGAAAAGGGCTCAATTAGTTATGATACCTAAACCTGGCAAACCCGAAGCTAATAGTCATGGAACCCCGGAACAATGCCGGCTTTTGATAGAGTGTGGCATCCTGGGCTTCTACTCAAACTCAAGAGCAACCGCAGGCACACTATGCATTCCTCGCCTCATATTTAAAAGACAAGCAGTTCCATGTTAAATGTGGAGAAGCTATCTCTGCAATCAAAGTCATAAGAGCGGGCGTTCCTCAGGTAATGCAAGGCCAATTGGACACACTTAATGAATGGCAGAGGATATGGAACATGATGGTGAATAATGAAAAGTCCACAGCCACCACTTTCTCTCTCAGGCCTGGTAACTGCCCTCCTGTCTACCTAGGCGGAGCTGTAATACCAGTAGAGACGACATCAAAATACCTTGGCATGACTCTCGACAGGAGGTTAACATGGAGAACTCACCTTTTAAAGAAAAGGAAACAAGCGGAGGACAAGTTGAAGTCCTATTACTGGCTTATTGGCCGCAAATCTAAGTTAACTACTCGGTCAAAGCTCCTTGTCTACAAGGCAATTATTAAACCGATGTGGACTTACGGCATTCAGCTATGGGGTACTGCCTGTCGAAGCAACCTAAAATTAATTCAAATATTTCAAAACAAGGCAATCCGCATCGTTTCTAATGCACATATTTTCCACGACAACGCTTCCATCCACAATGTTCTAAATATCCCATGGGTTAGTGAGGAGATCTTCAAAAGCAGTAGCAGATACCTGCATAGGCTACGCCTTCACAACAACAACCTAGCAGTAGGCCTGCTGGACAACAGCAACACCACCAGAAGACTCAAGAGAGTGCACCCGCTAGATCTTCCAATGGACCAGATCACTAAATATAATTATACCCGCACCCAACGTACATAAAAAAAATTTAATTATTGCCCAATAGCGGGCAGATCTTAAATTAAAATAATAATTATGTTATCTTCAAAAAAAAATAATATGTTTCTGATATTTTCCTTGAGTAGGAATGATTTATCAAAAATGTATGTATATGCACTGTGCTTTGTAAACTGTAATTCTGTTGTATTTATTGTACAACTTGAATTATTTAGTTTGTTTGGCTCTGCGAAAATAACTTTGCATATGAATATTCCGTACATAATAGTTGGAAATATGCATATTGCGTATTAAAAAATTAATTAAACAAGTTGGACTTTCATTATTAAAATTTAACTTTAACTTGATTGGTTCTCGCGATTTTTGGTGGTCAGACAATCTTTTTTTTTATAGATAGCTTATTGAGTGGGTGCCAAAATATAAGATAAGTTGAAGAATGGAAATGGGGATTGTGCGATGGCCATTTGCTTATCTATCCATGATTTTAAGTGTGTTTGCATATTCACATACGTATGGGGTACAATTGGGTTTCCTATAAAAGCACTTACTTCAATTGAATCCGTATGAGTTCATCGTAAAACATGAAAGTATTCATTCTATTGGCTTTGGCGCTATCCGCCGTCTCTGCGGAGTTCTTGAAACAAGTACATCCCAAGGACTTACCCAAGTTGACCAAAATCGAGGGACGTATCACCAATGGCTATCCAGCCTACGAGGGCAAGGCTCCCTACACCGTTGGTCTGAGCTTCGATGGCTGGTGGTGCGGTGGTTCCATCATTGCTCACGACTGGGTGCTTACTGCTGCTCACTGCACCCACCAGGCCAACTCTGTGACGATCTACTACGGTGCCACCTGGCGCACTAACGCCAAGTTCACCCACCATGTTGGCAGCCACGAGTTCAGACAGAACCATAACTGGCCCCATGAGAACGGCAATGACATCGCTCTGATCCACACTCCCCATGTCGATTTCTGGCACATGGTCAACAAGGTCGAGTTGCCCAGCTTCAACGACCGCTACGAGATGTACGATAACTGGTGGGCTGTTACCTGCGGTTGGGGTCGTACCTATGCTGGTAGCCCACTGCCCGACTGGCTGGAGTGCGTCGATCTGCAGATCATCAGCAATGGCAAGTGCGCTGAGACCTATGGACACCTCCCTGATGGAATCCTCTGTGTTGCCACACCCGACGGCAAGTCCACCTGCAGTGGTGATTCCGGTGGCCCACTGGTGCTCCATGATAACCCCAAATTGGTTGGTGTTACCTCTTTCGTTGGCAGTGAGGGTTGTACATCTGGCGAGCCAGCTGGATTCACTCGTGTCTCCCATCAGTTGGAGTGGATTCGCGAACACTCTGGTGTTGCTTACTACTAAACTTTCTAATAAATGATATTACGATGAGCAAGAGACTGTATTTTGATAGCCATAGAAAAGTGGAAGAGTACTGATCAATGCACTGATCACTTCTTCTAAAGTTCGAGCAACATTTGTGTTGCCTCGCTGACCACCTCACCTGTAATAGCGATACCATATATCTTCGATAGTTTTAGAGCTACAGTAGTTAATTTTAGGGGTGACCCCCGATGAGGACCCCTGATGAGCTTTTCAGAATCCCCCAAAAAAGTAATTGGATTAATTTTATACGAACCGTTTCGTTTTTCATTTATTATGGCCTCCTTTATGGATATGGTTTAATAAATTTTTTACTATTTCAAGATATTTATAAGGTTTCAATCAAAATAAGCTCTGTACAGGGTATATTGGTAATTCAATTCAAATAAATTTCACAATCACCTTAAATAAAATCGTATGATGCGAACATTATTATTAGTTGGCAGCCCCACATCTATTTCTTATCGGCCAGACTAGGACTAGACTCGAATAAAATTTATGAGCCGCGATTAGAATAGAGTGACTTCAAGCACCCTTTGATAAGAATGGAATTGTATAAAAGCAGGAAAAATATTTGCAAAACCCAGAGTAAACATTCGAGAATGAAGCTGTTCGTATTCCTAGCCTTGGCTGTTGCCGCAGCCACCGCTGTGCCAACCGGCATGAACAAACCCCTGAAGGTTATGGACATGCCAAAGCAATCCATTGAAGGACGCATAACCAATGGCTACCCAGCCTACGAGGGCAAGGTGCCCTACATTGTGGGCCTGAGCTTCGATGGCGGTTGGTGGTGCGGTGGTTCGATCATTGGAAACACCTGGGTCCTGACTGCCGGCCACTGCATCAAGGATGGTTCGGGCGTGACCATCTACTACGGCGCCAGTTTCCGTCATGAGGCTCAGTACACGCACTGGGTCAGCGGGGGCGACCAGATCCGTCATCACGGCTACAATGATCAGCTGAACAATGATATTGCCCTGATCCGCACACCCCATGTGGACTTCTGGAGTTTGGTCAACAAGGTGGAGCTGCCCAGCTACAACGACCGCTACAACAACTACAACGGCTGGTGGGCTGTTGCCTCCGGCTGGGGATATAACTCGAACGACAGTGGCATGCAGGCCTATCTGAACTGCGTGGATGTCCAGATCATCAGCAATGACGACTGTCGCAACGTTTATGGAGGTGGCTATGTGATTGACAACACCATCTGCATCAGCACATCCGGCGGCAAGTCCACCTGCAGCGGCGATTCTGGCGGCCCTCTGGTCACACACGAAGGTAACCGCATTATCGGCATCACATCCTTCGGCCATGGGGATGGCTGCACTGCCGGCCAACCTGCTGGATTCACCCGTGTCACTGGCTACTTGGACTGGATTCGTGACAACACTGGTATCTCCTACTAAGTGGAAAACGCGAACATAATAAACATTTAAAAGCACACAGGACAATATATTTTTGGGGATTTGTGAGTTTCGACTTAAGAATTACGTACATGACGTTTCTCCTTGGTGGGGGTGGGGTGAGGCTCATCTTAGAACTCTACTTGTCTATGGGTTCAGCAACCGGTTAAAGGGGCATAGAATTGTTATAAGAAGGACTTGCCAATCTCCAACATGTGCCGCATGCACTGTCAATTAAAAATCTTGATATCTACGAACCGCTCAAATAGATTAATATATATATACATATTCGATTTTAATGAGTGCCTCCTATCTCTCGAAGTGAAGAAGATATGATACGATAACAATATAAAAGCCGTGCTAAGGTACTGAATGGGCACCAATCGTGTGTTGAACATGAAAGCTTTTCTAATATTAGCTCTGGCCATCGCTGCCGTCTCTGCGGGGACCGTCGACCAGGTCCATCCCAAAGACCTTCCCAGGTCTGTTAAGATCGAGAGTCGCATCACCAATGGCTATCCAGCCTACGAGGGCAAGGCACCCTACACCGTTGGCCTGAGCTTCAATGGCTGGTGGTGCGGTGGTTCCATCATTGCTCACGATTGGGTGCTGACTGCTGCTCACTGCACCAATGGTGCCAGCTCAGTGACCATCTACTACGGTGCCACCTGGCGCACCAACGCCCAGTTCACCCACACTGTTGGCAGCGGCGAGTTCAGACAGAATAACAGATGGCCCAATGAGAACGGCAATGACATCGCTCTGATCCACACTCCCCATGTCGATTTCTGGAGCATGGTCAACAAGGTTGAGCTGCCCAGCTTCAACGACCGCTACAACATGTACGATGGCTCCTGGGCTGTTGCCTGCGGCTGGGGTGGTACCTATGATGGTAGCCCACTACCCGACTGGCTGCAGTGCGTCGATCTGCAGATCATCAGCAACAACCAGTGCTCTCAGACCTATGGCCACCAGCCCGATGGTATTCTGTGCGTTGCCACACCCGACGGCAAGTCCACCTGCCAGGGTGATTCCGGCGGCCCACTGGTGCTCCATGATGGCGCCAAATTGGTTGGTGTTACCTCCTGGGTATCTGGCAGTGGTTGCCAATCTGGGGATCCATCTGGCTTCACTCGTGTCACCAATCAACTGGATTGGATTCGCGACAACTCTGGCGTTGCCTACTATTAAGTTGGTATCTTGAACAAATATATATGAATTGCTTGAAAACTTCGTATGTGATTAGTTACTCACAGACTAAATAAGATAACGTTTGGCGGGCGTGTCGGTTCGTCTGGTCAATAAGTACAGACGATCTACGTTAGAGGTATAGACATATACATTTCTTATCGGGTATAGCTCTTTATCAGCTTTGCACAGCAGTTTTATGAATGAGTTGAGCTACGTGCTTAGGGTGAGTAAAATCAAAATTGAAGGTGATATATCCTTCTGCTTCGGTTATCAGAAATACCCCCAACATTGTCAAATTTTTTGCCAGTCAGCTTTGAATACCATTTCCGTTGATCGAGCGATTAGATAATGAACTCAAGTGAATTGAACTTTTAAGTAGGTAATATGGAAGAAAGTATAAAATAAGCGATAAAGAAAGGATATTTAAGACCCTTGTAGACAGTTGCTTTACAGATTTGCAGATATGAGAGAATAGTAAAATTATCTTGGAAAACAGAATATTTTGTCATACAAGAACCTACTTTTCGACTGATGGCATCTATATGATTCAGTTGTCCGATGTTGATCAGATTTTGCATATATATATTGCATAAATATGGTCAAGATATTTTGATAAACAAAAAGTTTTCCATAAAAGAAGCTTAATTGCGACCGATTGATCCTATGGCAGCTTTATTATATAGTTGTCCGATCCGGCCGGTTCTGACATTTTTACTGCCTGCAACAAAAAGACGAACCTATGCAGACAGACGGACGGACTCGGCTATATTAACTCGTCTGTTGATGATGCGACACAGTACTCAGCTCTTCGAAGAGTACGAAAGGAACAACCTGTGTACAGATCTGTTACACAGTACTCAGCTCTTCGAAGAGCACGAAAGTAACAACCTGGGTACAGGCCAGTGACACAGTACTAAGCTCTTCGAAGAGCACGAAAGTAACAACCTGGGTACAGGCCAGTGACACTGTACTCAGCTCTTCGAAGAGTACAAAAGGAAGTCTTAATAACACTTCAACTATACAACAAGTATAATAATAGATAAGCAGCAACAAGGCAGCAACCATAAAAATTAAAAAAACTGCAAGTTTTTGAAATGTATAAAAAAAAGTATATCTTCTCTACGAAAAACGGAGACTCCGACGTGTCTGTTTTTTTTTCAATGAACCACAGGGACAAGGCAGCGCTTAATAGAGCCACCAAGGCTTTAAAGCAGACGTTCTTAATTCTAAGGAGGAGAGCCCTTGACTCTTTCCTTGAGGAACTGGAACCCGGTGACCCCCACCACAACCTATGCCAAGTTACTAAAAAGATTAAAAGGCCAATAAGGAGAGCAGTCCCAGTTAAAAACACAGGTGGCAGCTAGTGCAGATCCGAGGCGGACAGGGCCAATGCGTTCGCAAATCATCTGAAAGGCGTTTTCGCACCTTTGTCCAGATGCACTCCTGAGGAAACGGCCGAAGTAGAGCAGCTACTCTCTCGAGAGCATCAAGGCGGCAGCCAAATACCCCCGGTCCTTGTGGAGGAAGCGTTTGAATGCATTGAGGCGCTGAGAAATGGCAAAGCCTCAGGCGATGATGGTATCAACGCAATTGCGTTAAAACTACTCCCTCCAGTTTGCATCGAACTTATTACTAAGTTCTTAAACAGACGCCTCAAGCTCGGGCACTTTCCAGCGCAATGGAAAAGGGCTCAATTAGTTATGATACCTAAACCTGGCAAACCCGAAGCTAATAGTCATGGAACCCCGGAAAAATGCCGGCTTTTGATAGAGTGTGGCATCCTGGGCTTCTACTCAAACTCAAGAGCAACCGCAGGCACACTATGCATTCCTCGCCTCATATTTAAAAGACAAGCAGTTCCATGTTAAATGTGGAGAAGCTATCTCTGCAATCAAAGTCATAAGAGCGGGCGTTCCTCAGGTAATGCAAGGCCAATTGGACACACTTAATGAATGGCAGAGGATATGGAACATGATGGTGAATAATGAAAAGTCCACAGCCACCACTTTCTCTCTCAGGCCTGGTAACTGCCCTCCTGTCTACCTAGGCGGAGCTGTAATACCAGTAGAGACGACATCAAAATACCTTGGCATGACTCTCGACAGGAGGTTAACATGGAGAACTCACCTTTTAAAGAAAAGGAAACAAGCGGAGGACAAGTTGAAGTCCTATTACTGGCTTATTGGCCGCAAATCTAAGTTAACTACTCGGTCAAAGCTCCTTGTCTACAAGGCAATTATTAAACCGATGTGGACTTACGGCATTCAGCTATGGGGTACTGCCTGTCGAAGCAACCTAAAATTAATTCAAATATTTCAAAACAAGGCAATCCGCATCGTTTCTAATGCACATATTTTCCACGACAACGCTTCCATCCACAATGTTCTAAAGATCCCATGGGTTAGTGAGGAGATCTTCAAAAGCAGTAGCAGATACCTGCATAGGCTACGCCTTCACAACAACAACCTAGCAGTAGGCCTGCTGGACAACAGCAACACCACCAGAAGACTCAAGAGAGTGCACCCGCTAGATCTTCCAATGGACCAGATCACTAAATATAATTATACCCGCACCCAACGTACATAAAAAAAATTTAATTATTGCCCAATAGCGGGCAGATCTTAAATTAAAATAATAATTATGTTATCTTCAAAAAAAAATAATATGTTTCTGATATTTTCCTTGAGTAGGAATGATTTATCAAAAATGTATGTATATGCACTGTGCTTTGTAAACTGTAATTCTGTTGTATTTATTGTACAACTTGAATTATTTAGTTTGTTTGGCTCTGCGAAAATAACTTTGCATATGAATATTCCGTACATAATAGTTGGAAATATGCATATTGCGTATTAAAAAATTAATTAAACAAGTTGGACTTTCATTATTAAAATTTAACTTTAACTTGATTGGTTCTCGCGATTTTTGGTGGTCAGACAATCTTTTTCTTTATAGATAGCTTATTGAGTGGGTGCCAAAATATAAGATAAGTTGAAGAATGGAAATGGGGATTGTGCGATGGCCATTTGCTTATCTATCCATGATTTTAAGTGTGTTTGCATATTCACATACGTATGGGGTACAATTGGGTTTCCTATAAAAGCACTTACTTCAATTGAATCCGTATGAGTTCATCGTAAAACATGAAAGTATTCATTCTATTGGCTTTGGCGCTATCCGCCGTCTCTGCGGAGTTCTTGAAACAAGTACATCCCAAGGACTTACCCAAGTTGACCAAAATCGAGGGACGTATCACCAATGGCTATCCAGCCTACGAGGGCAAGGCTCCCTACACCGTTGGTCTGAGCTTCGATGGCTGGTGGTGCGGTGGTTCCATCATTGCTCACGACTGGGTGCTTACTGCTGCTCACTGCACCCACCAGGCCAACTCTGTGACGATCTACTACGGTGCCACCTGGCGCACTAACGCCAAGTTCACCCACCATGTTGGCAGCCACGAGTTCAGACAGAACCATAACTGGCCCCATGAGAACGGCAATGACATCGCTCTGATCCACACTCCCCATGTCGATTTCTGGCACATGGTCAACAAGGTCGAGTTGCCCAGCTTCAACGACCGCTACGAGATGTACGATAACTGGTGGGCTGTTACCTGCGGTTGGGGTCGTACCTATGCTGGTAGCCCACTGCCCGACTGGCTGGAGTGCGTCGATCTGCAGATCATCAGCAATGGCAAGTGCGCTGAGACCTATGGACACCTCCCTGATGGAATCCTCTGTGTTGCCACACCCGACGGCAAGTCCACCTGCAGTGGTGATTCCGGTGGCCCACTGGTGCTCCATGATAACCCCAAATTGGTTGGTGTTACCTCTTTCGTTGGCAGTGAGGGTTGTACATCTGGCGAGCCAGCTGGATTCACTCGTGTCTCCCATCAGTTGGAGTGGATTCGCGAACACTCTGGTGTTGCTTACTACTAAACTTTCTAATAAATGATATTACGATGAGCAAGAGACTGTATTTTGATAGCCATAGAAAAGTGGAAGAGTACTGATCAATGCACTGATCACTTCTTCTAAAGTTCGAGCAACATTTGTGTTGCCTCGCTGACCACCTCACCTGTAATAGCGATACCATATATCTTCGATAGTTTTAGAGCTACAGTAGTTAATTTTAGGGGTGACCCCCGATGAGGACCCCTGATGAGCTTTTCAGAATCCCCCAAAAAATCTTGCGTGCCTTTAATTTATTTTATTAGCGTGATTTCCATTTAGTAGGAGATACCAGTGTTGTCACGAATCCAGTCCAAGTAGCCAGTGACACGGGTGAAGCCAGCAGGTTGGCCGGCAGTGCAGCCATCCCAATGGCCGAAGGATGTGATGCCGATAATGCGGTTACCTTCGTGTGTGACCAGAGGGCCGCCAGAATCGCCGCTGCAGGTGGACTTGCCGCCGGATGTGCTGATGCAGATGGTGTTGTCAATCACATAGCCACCGCCATAAACGTTGCGACACTGGTCATTGCTGATGATCTGGACATCCACGCAGTTCAGATAGGCCTGCATGCCACTGTCGTTCGAGTTATATCCCCAGCCGGAGGCAACAGCCCACCAGCCGTTGTAGTTATTGTAGCGGTCGTTGTAGCTGGGCAGCTCCACCTTGTTGACCAAACTCCAGAAGTCCACATGGGGTGTGCGGATCAGGGCAATATCATTGTTCAGCTGATCATTGTAGCCGTGATGACGGATCTGGTTGCCCCCGCTGACCCAGTGCGTGTACTGAGCCTCATGACGGAAACTGGCGCCGTAGTAGATGGTCACGCCCGAACCATCCTTGATGCAGTGGCCGGCAGTCAGGACCCAGGTGTTTCCAATGATCGAACCACCGCACCACCAACCGCCATCGAAGCTCAGGCCCACAATGTAGGGCACCTTGCCCTCGTAGGCTGGGTAGCCATTGGTTATGCGTCCTTCAATGGATTGCTTTGGCATGTCCATAACCTTCAGGGGTTTGTTCATGCCGGTTGGCACAGCGGTGGCTGCGGCAACAGCCAAGGCTAGGAATACGAACAGCTTCATTCTCGAATGCTTACTCTGGATATTGCAAAAATTTTTCTTGCTTTTATACAATTCGAATCTTATCAAAGGGGACTCCAAGTCGCACTTCTCTAATCGCGGCTCATAAATTTTATTTGAGACTAGTCCTTGTCTGGCCGATAAGAAATGCCTCTAGCTGTGGCTGTGTTGTTGGTTATTCTACATTTGTTTGAATTGATTTGTAATATAGGTATATTGAGGAATGTACCCTGTAATTTGAGTTACACATTTTTTTTATTACAATCTTTCAAATAGCCTGAAATAGGCTTAATTATCGAGTCCCTAAACAGACTCAGTTGCAAGAAATATTATTATTTTATTAGTTTCTTTTATGTTTCAAGAAATTGATACATTTTATATTCAGTACCAACAGGGTATCTGGTTTGTTGAATACATCCCAAAAAAATTATTAAATTTTCACTAAGCATGATTTATGGTAAATTGTTTAGCCCTCAGCAGGAAGTAGTGCTGGTCTTCTATTATAAATCTTAGAAGTAAGCAATCAGTCAAAAATCTAAATTCAACTCTTATTTCTGGAACTTTGCGAGAATCAATAGAAGGACAAAAGAACGAACACGTTATTGGTGGAACCAATGTCATAAAAAACGCTCGATATCTATTTCATTTAATGGTACAAATTAATGATATTTTAAATTATGTATACGATATGGGCATACGTATCTCTGGATACTCATCTAGTTTATTTGCATATGGAGTCCTTTTTAGCTTGAAGTTTCTTCAGTTGCATAGATCTTAGACCCGACTATCTCTAGCAACCGGATGCGAACATTTTTGATTGTCATGCACAACCGAAGCTCTGTTTTTTTTTTTGGCATATTAAAATTGATGCAAATCAAGCGGTATCTTATCAATGAAATGTACCCAAGGCCTGCCCGAGTTTTTACAATCGTCTTATCTGTGCAAATAAATTAAAGTATTTTCAAGTGATTCGAATAAGTGCCACACGCTACTCTAAAACTGTGAATGATTACAAACGAGTACATCCACTCCTAGTGAAATCATAAACTGAATTCTAGAAATGACGTCAATGATACGTGTGTTCAACTCACGCTTATCAAAGAAGCAAGAAAAAAACAAACTTCGTTAAATTTTAATATATGAATATGAAATCTGAAATACTTGTTTTCCTATTTTTCATTGTCGCCGCGTTCTTATCATTTGGATATTGTAAATATTTTAAATAACGTACAGATTTGGGGTGTCTGATTAAAAGAGACTGAAGCAAAGGAAGTTATAAATATTGAAAAGCCTTTAGGAATCTTTATTTTTAGATTGGACAGAAATTAATCTCTATATATAAAACTGTTTCTCCTGGTTAATCGACTGTCTGACTGATTTACTGACTGATAACCATAACCATAGCCATAACCTAAAGAGCAAGGAAGCTTAAATTCTTACTCAAGTAATCTTATGAGATGAAGGCGCACCCTAGAGCGGGGTTTTTGGAGTGTGAAACACAGCTAATTTACAAATATATATTTTTAAAAATTAATTTGAGAGGCGTTTCACGCTTTTCGGAAAATCCATACCTCCTTTGTGGAAAAGGGTGTCAAAGACTTAATGGGTGAATTTTCGGTATCATATTCATTTCCAATGATCTTTATGAAAATTAATTTGTCGCAAAATTGAATACTCCTCGGTGGAAATGCGAGTCAGTCATTTGGTTATGGTAGATGAAGGTTCCGCTTATTTCCTAGTCGTGTGGTATAAGTTGATAGCAAGTAGTTCGCTCAGCCTAACTGGGCGCAAGTTGGACACCGGCAAAGGGAAGTTTAATTTTTTTTTGTCAATTGCTTTTTATTATGGGTAGTATACGACTTTACCCATTAAATGGGCTTGTTAGCCCGACGCTTTGATACCTCAAACTTTCCTCCACATGGAGCTCGCATTTTCGGCTTCGCATCGAAGTCCTTAGTTTCCACCCAAATAAACGACCATATTCAGTTTTTGTTATCATGTTATGATGCGTTAATTAGCTGGAAGTTTTACAAGTTGTTTATTTAAACGGGTTGTTGCGATCCACATCAAGCTATTTACATGCTTTGAAATATATCAATATTTATATATATTGTTAAGCACTTAGAACAGTACCTACCTAAAGCTTTAAATGGGTTTCTATATTCTAGCTCGAGAGGCACTTAAATGTGCTAGCTCAAAGTATTACTAGACAAAATAGAAGCCTTAGAGTGCCCTCTTGAAAAATTGATAGCCAGACTCATGACGAACTTACAGCAAATGACAGCCAATTTATATTAAGGTGGGCCTCAAAAGTTTTTAATCTTAAATATATAAGTACTATTTTCATAAAAACTCAGTATTAATTGATTTATCAATATCTCGATTAACTATGCACTTATATAGAAATATATATATATATATAGATATATTCCTGCTCGAAAAATAGTATAAAAGCAACGTGGTTTTTGTGTACTGCTATGAATTGTTCATTAAACATGAAGGCATTCATAGTACTCGCTTTGGCTATCGCTGCTGTCGCTGCGGAGACCGTGGAGCAAGTCCATCCCAAGGATTTGCCTAGGTCTGCCAAGCTCGAGGGTCGCATCACCAATGGCTATCCAGCCTACGAGGGCAAGGCGCCCTACACCGTTGGCCTGAGCTTCAATGGCTGGTGGTGCGGTGGTTCCATCATTGCTCACGACTGGGTGCTGACTGCTGCTCACTGCACCAACGGTGCCAGCTCTGTGACCATCTACTACGGTGCCACCTGGCGCACCAACGCCCAGTTCACCCACCATGTTGGCAGCGGCGAGTTCAGACAGAACCACAGATGGCCCAATGAGAACGGCAATGACATCGCTCTGATCCACACTCCCCATGTCGATTTCTGGAGCATGGTCAACAAGGTTGAGCTGCCCAGCTTCAACGACCGCTACAACATGTACGATGGCTCCTGGGCTGTTGCCTGCGGCTGGGGCATTACCTCTGATGGCGGTTCTCAACCCGACTGGTTGCAGTGCGTCGACCTGCAGATCATCAGCAACAACCAGTGCTCTCAGACCTATGGCCACCAGCCCGATGGTATTCTGTGCGTTGCCACACCCGGCGGCAAGTCCACCTGCAGCGGTGACTCTGGTGGTCCATTGGTCCTCCATAACGGCGGCAGATTGGCTGGTGTTACGTCGTTTGTTGCTGGTAATGGTTGCACAGCTGGTCTTCCAGCTGGCTTCACTCGTGTCACCAATCAGTTGGATTGGATCCGCGATAACTCTGGCGTTGCTTACTATTAAGGTTTTCTATGAACTGCATTCAAAATAAATGAATTGTTCATCTCGTATTTAAATGGAATATTTATTGGGATAGGATTACTCCTAGTGTAAAATGTGAAAGCCACAAAACAGATCCCTCCTAAAAACTTGGCCTCTCTAGTGATTCCTGCAGTTATAAATAGGAAGTATTCATATTATCATCAAATGCGCATAAATTCAAAAGACTTTGCATAAATCGTGACACGTTATCGGCTTGTAAAACTCATTTTTTATGATCGGATTATATATTGAATTTATGAACCACTCAAATTAAGATAATGGCGGATAGAGGTTGTGCTTGATTTTCGTATAAAAGCAACAAAAGGGTTCTTCGAGGCTCAAGTCGTTCCTGCAATATGAAGGTGTTCATTACAATTTTGGCTTTGGCTGTTGCCTCCGCCACTGGAGCTGCGGTGCCTGCCGCCACGCAGAAAGCTGTCCATATGAAGGACATGTCTAGCCGTATCACCAATGGCTACCCAGCTACTGAGGGCAAGGCCCCCTATACCGTTGGCCTGGGCTTCAGCGGTGGCTGGTGGTGCGGTGGTTCCATCATTGGAAACACCTGGGTCCTGACTGCCGAGCACTGCACGGGCTCTGACGTCACCGTCTACTTCGGTGCCACCTGGCGCACTAACGCCCAGTTCACCCACTGGGTCAGCCGTAATAACATCATCAACCACCACAACGCTGATATCGCTCTGATCCGTATTCCCCATGTGGACTTCTGGCACATGGTCAACAAGGTGGAGCTGCCCAGCTACAACGATCGCTACAACGACTTCAATGAACGCTGGGCCGTTGCTTGCGGCTGGGGTGGTACCTACGATGGCAGCCCACTGCCCGACTGGCTGCAGTGCGTCGACCTGCAGATCATGCACAACTCCGAATGCCAGAGGACCTACGGCTCTTCCGTTGTAGGAGACAACATTCTCTGTGTAAGAACTCCCGGCGGCAAGTCCACCTGCGGTGGTGACTCCGGTGGTCCATTGGTTACACACGACGGCAACAAATTGGTGGGCGTTACCAACTTTGGCACTTCCTCGTGCACATCTGGTGCTCCAGCTGGCTTCCAGCGTGTCACCTACCACTTGGACTGGATCCGTGACCACACTGGCATCGCTTACTAATAGATTTAAAATTAATCATAAAATAAAATTGATTTGAATGCATTTGATAATCGTTTCTTAAGAAACCAGAACAGATTTTTAAATGTATAAGGACAAAGTTTTATGGTTCTTGGGATCAAAACAGTTGTAAGCCAGTGCTCCTGATTAGTGCTTCACTTATATTCCATGAAGAATACTTTGATTTAAAAAATTTCCTTAATTCCTATTATGTTGTGTCTACATCTTTAAAAACTTTTTATAAAGTACACTGAAACATCTCAGTGACACTCTGTCTGATTGACTCAACGGCTAACTGAGTAACTGCTGATCAACGAGTCTTAGCAGGAAGCTGAAACTAGTTACGTTCCGTTATGTTTTCTTACGTAAGTGAACACTGGGTTTTGGAAATTACCTCTCCCCAGGGTTTAAAATGGTCGTCAAAGAAGACAAACGAGTATAATGTATTCATTTTATATATGTATGCTTTATTTGGGTCATTTTGGAAGCCATAGCTTATTAGTAAGAAATGCCAGTGTGGTCACGAATCCAGTCCAAGTGGTAGGTGACACGCTGGAAGCCAGATGGGTGTCCAGATTGGCAACCGGCAGAAGAAACCCAGTTGGTAACACCCACCAGTTTGTTGCCGTCGTGTGAAACCAATGGACCACCGGAGTCACCACCGCAGGTGGATTTACCGTCGGGAGTTCTAACACAGAGGATGTTGTCAGTAACAGTTCCAGAGCCGTAAGTCTGCTGGCACTCGGAGTTACCCATGATCTGCAGGTCGACGCACTGAAGATAGTCGGGCAGTGGGCTGCCATCGTAGGTACCACCCCAGCCGCAAGCAACGGCCCAGTTATTGTTGTAGTCGTTGTAGCGTTCGTTGTAGCTGGGTAGCTCCACCTTGTTGACCATGTTCCAGAAGTCCACATGGGGAATGCGGATCAGAGCGATGTCAGCGCTATTGTGGTTGATGATGTTACTGCCGCTGACCCAGTGGGTGAACTGGGCGTTGGTGCGCCAGGTGGCACCGAAGTAGACGGTGACGTCAGAGCCCGTGCAGTGCTCGGCAGTCAGGACCCAGGTGTTTCCAATAATGGAACCACCGCACCACCAGCCGCCGCTGAAGCCTAGTCCAACGGTATAGGGGGCCTTGCCCTCAGGGGCTGGGTAGCCATTGGTGATACGGCCTTCGATCTTGTTGACCTTGGGAATGTCCTTAGGATGGACGACCGACTCGAATGCCGAGGCGGAGGCAACAGCCAAAGCGAGAATTGTTAGAAACACCTTCATGTTGTAGGTACTACTTGTAGTTCCATAGGTTCCAAACCCCTCTTTTATACTTGTGCTGTTTCGATAGAATTGCGATTTGGCTTATCTTGCTGTCGAAGGGCTCATAAATATTCCTTGAGTTCCATAAAACGCTCAAAGATAGTTCGTCGTCATTCTGTATATGTATGTTAAAGAGATTGTCCTGACTAACTGATTGGTAAGACGCACAGCCCAAGTCGTAAGAGCTACGAAGCTGAAAGTCTTAAGTTCGGACGAAAGTGCAAGTCGCTTTGACCTGCAGGCAGTTCGATAATGATGGTCAACCAATGTATACCATAAATTTGTACTTAGCCAACGTGATATCAAAGCAGAGCGTGGGACTAACAAGTAGAAGATCGGCGGTTCCAAGCCCAAAATCGGTTTCGTAGCATGGTGACCCCAAAATGTATATATATTCTTGGTCATCATCAACAGTCGAGTCAATCTATATATATCCATCTGTCTGGCCTTCTGACCGTGCTATGAACGACCGATATCAAAACATGTGTTATCACCAAATATTCCTAGAAGAAATAAAAGCTTTTGAGTGCCCTCTTGAAATATTGATTGACGATTTCACACGGACAGCAAATTTATATTTTGTTGGGCATCCTGGGCTGTTACCTGCGGCTGGGGCATTACCTCCGATGGCGGTTCTCAACCCGACTGGTTGCAGTGCGTCGACCTGCGGCAAGTCCACCTGCAGCGGTGACTCTGGTGGTCCATTGGTCCTCCATAACGGCGGCAGATTGGTTGGTGTTACGTCGTGGGTTGCTGGTAATGGTTGCACAGCTGGTCTTCCAGCTGGCTTCAATCGTGTCACCAATCAGTTGGATTGGATCCGCGACAACTCTGTCGTTGCTTACTATTAAGGTTTTCTATGAACTGCATTCAAAATAAATGAATTGTTCATCTCGTATTTAAATGGAATATTTATTGGGATGGGATTACTCCCAGTGTAAAATGTGAAAGCCACAAAACAGATCCCTCCTAAAAACTTGGCCTCTCTAGTGATTCCTGCCGTTATAAATAGGAAGTATTCATATTATCATCAAATGCGCATAAATTCAAAAGACTTTGCATAAATCGTGACACGTTATCGGCTTGTAAAACTCATTTTTTATGATCGGATTATATATTGAATTTATGAACCACTCAAATTAAGATAATGGCGAATAGAGTTTGTGCTTGATTTTCGTATAAAAGCAACAGAAGGGTTCTTCGAGGCTCAAGTCGTTCCTGCAATATGAAGGTGTTCATTACAATTTTGGCTTTGGCTGTTGCCTCCGCCACTGGAGCTGCGGTGCCTGCCGCCACGCAGAAAGCTGTCCATATGAAGGACATGTCTAGCCGTATCACCAATGGCTACCCAGCTACTGAGGGCAAGGCCCCCTATACCGTTGGCCTGGGCTTCAGCGGTGGCTGGTGGTGCGGTGGTTCCATCATTGGAAACACCTGGGTCCTGACTGCCGAGCACTGCACGGGCTCTGACGTCACCGTCTACTTCGGTGCCACCTGGCGCACTAACGCCCAGTTCACCCACTGGGTCAGCCGTAATAACATCATCAACCACCACAACGCTGATATCGCTCTGATCCGTATTCCCCATGTGGACTTCTGGCACATGGTCAACAAGGTGGAGCTGCCCAGCTACAACGATCGCTACAACGACTTCAATGAACGCTGGGCCGTTGCTTGCGGCTGGGGTGGTACCTACGATGGCAGCCCACTGCCCGACTGGCTGCAGTGCGTCGACCTGCAGATCATGCACAACTCCGAATGCCAGAGGACCTACGGCTCTTCCGTTGTAGGAGACAACATTCTCTGTGTAAGAACTCCTGGCGGCAAGTCCACCTGCGGTGGTGACTCCGGTGGTCCATTGGTTACACACGACGGCAACAAATTGGTGGGCGTTACCAACTTTGGCACTTCCTCGTGCACATCTGGTGCTCCAGCTGGCTTCCAGCGTGTCACCTACCACTTGGACTGGATCCGTGACCACACTGGCATCGCTTACTAATAGATTTAAAATTAATCATAAAATAAAATTGATTTGAATGCATTTGATAATCGTTTCTTAAGAAACCAGAACAGATTTTTAAATGTATAAGGACAAAGTTTTATGGTTCTTGGGATCAAAACAGTTGTAAGCCAGTGCTCCTGATTAGTGCTTCACTTATATTCCATGAAGAATACTTTGATTTAAAAAATTTCCTTAATTCCTATTATGTTGTGTCTACATCTTTAAAAACTTTTTATAAAGTACACTGAAACATCTCAGTGACACTCTGTCTGATTGACTCAACGGCTAACTGAGTAACTGCTGATCAACGAGTCTTAGCAGGAAGCTGAAACTAGTTACGTTCCGTTATGTTTTCTTACGTAAGTGAACACTAAGGGTTTTGGAAATTACCTCTCCCCAGGGTTTAAAATGGTCGTCAAAGAAGACAAACGAGTATAATGTATTCATTTTATATATGTATGCTTTATTTGGGTCATTTTGGAAGCCATAGCTTATTAGTAAGAAATGCCAGTGTGGTCACGAATCCAGTCCAAGTGGTAGGTGACACGCTGGAAGCCAGATGGGTGTCCAGATTGGCAACCGGCAGAAGAAACCCAGTTGGTAACACCCACCAGTTTGTTGCCGTCGTGTGAAACCAATGGACCACCGGAGTCACCACCGCAGGTGGATTTACCGTCGGGAGTTCTAACACAGAGGATGTTGTCAGTAACAGTTCCAGAGCCGTAAGTCTGCTGGCACTCGGAGTTACCCATGATCTGCAGGTCGACGCACTGAAGATAGTCGGGCAGTGGGCTGCCATCGTAGGTACCACCCCAGCCGCAAGCAACGGCCCAGTTATTGTTGTAGTCGTTGTAGCGTTCGTTGTAGCTGGGTAGCTCCACCTTGTTGACCATGTTCCAGAAGTCCACATGGGGAATGCGGATCAGAGCGATGTCAGCGCTATTGTGGTTGATGATGTTACTGCCGCTGACCCAGTGGGTGAACTGGGCGTTGGTGCGCCAGGTGGCACCGAAGTAGACGGTGACGTCAGAGCCCGTGCAGTGCTCGGCAGTCAGGACCCAGGTGTTTCCAATAATGGAACCACCGCACCACCAGCCGCCGCTGAAGCCTAGTCCAACGGTATAGGGGGCCTTGCCCTCAGGGGCTGGGTAGCCATTGGTGATACGGCCTTCGATCTTGTTGACCTTGGGAATGTCCTTAGGATGGACGACCGACTCGAATGCCGAGGCGGAGGCAACAGCCAAAGCGAGAATTGTTAGAAACACCTTCATGTTGTAGGTACTACTTGTAGTTCCATAGGTTCCAAACCCCTCTTTTATACTTGTGCTGTTTCGATAGAGTTGCGATTTGGCTTATCTTGCTGTCGAAGGGCTCATAAATATTCCTTGAGTTCCATAAAACGCTCAAAGATAGTTCGTCGTCATTCTGTATATGTATGTTAAAGAGATTGTCCTGACTAACTGATTGGTAAGACGCACAGCCCAAGTCGTAAGAGCTACGAAGCTGAAAGTCTTAAGTTCGGACGAAAGTGCAAGTCGCTTTGACCTGCAGGCAGTTCGATAATGATGGTCAACCAATGTATACCATAAATTTGTACTTAGCCAACGTGATATCAAAGCAGAGCGTGGGACTAACAAGTAGAAGATCGGCGGTTCCAAGCCCAAAATCGGTTTCGTAGCATGGTGACCCCAAAATGTATATATATTCTTGGTCATCATCAACAGTCGAGTCAATCTATATATATCCATCTGTCTGGCCTTCTGACCGTGTTATGAACGACCGATATCAAAACATGTGTTATCACCAAATATTCCTAGAAGAAATAAAAGCTTTTGAGTGCCCTCTTGAAATATTGATTGACGATTTCACACGGACAGCAAATTTATATTTTGTTGGGCATCCTGGGCTGTTACCTGCGGCTGGGGCATTACCTCCGATGGCGGTTCTCAACCCGACTGGTTGCAGTGCGTCGACCTGCCGATCATCAGCAACAACCAGTGCTCTCAGACCTATGGCCACCAGCCCGATGGTATTCTGTGCGTTGCCACACCCGGCGGCAAGTCCACCTGCAGCGGTGACTCTGGTGGTCCATTGGTCCTCCATAACGGCGGCAGATTGGTTGGTGTTACGTCGTGGGTTGCTGGTAATGGTTGCACAGCTGGTCTTCCAGCTGGCTTCAATCGTGTCACCAATCAGTTGGATTGGATCAGCGATAACTCTGGCATTGCTTACTATTAAGGTTTTCTATGAACTGCATTCAAAATAAATGAATTGTTCATCTCGTATTTAAATGGAATATTTATTGGGATGGGATTACTCCCAGTGTAAAATGTGAAAGCCACAAAACAGATCCCTCCTAAAAAGTTGGCCTCTCTAGTGATTGGCTCTAGTGATTGGCTGCAGTTATAAATAGGAAGTATTCATATTATCATCAAATGCGCATAAATTCAAAAGACTTTGCATAAATCGTGACACGTTATCGGCTTGTAAAACTCATTTTTTATGATCGGATTATATATTGAATTTATGAACCACTCAAATTAAGATAATGGCGAATAGAGTTTGTGCTTGATTTTCGTATAAAAGCAACAGAAGGGTTCTTCGAGGCTCAAGTCGTTCCTGCAATATGAAGGTGTTCATTACAATTTTGGCTTTGGCTGTTGCCTCCGCCACTGGAGCTGCGGTGCCAGCCGCCACGCAGAAAGCTGTCCATATGAAGGACATGTCTAGCCGTATCACCAATGGCTACCCAGCTACTGAGGGCAAGGCCCCCTATACCGTTGGCCTGGGCTTCAGCGGTGGCTGGTGGTGCGGTGGTTCCATCATTGGAAACACCTGGGTCCTGACTGCCGAGCACTGCACGGGCTCTGACGTCACCGTCTACTTCGGTGCCACCTGGCGCACTAACGCCCAGTTCACCCACTGGGTCAGCCGTAATAACATCATTAACCACCACAACGCTGATATCGCTCTGATCCGTATTCCCCATGTGGACTTCTGGCACATGGTCAACAAGGTGGAGCTGCCCAGCTACAACGATCGCTACAACGACTTCAATGAACGCTGGGCCGTTGCTTGCGGCTGGGGTGGTACCTACGATGGCAGCCCACTGCCCGACTGGCTGCAGTGCGTCGACCTGCAGATCATGCACAACTCCGAATGCCAGAGGACCTACGGCTCTTCCGTTGTTGGAGACAACATCCTCTGTGTAAGAACTCCCGGCGGCAAGTCCACCTGCGGTGGTGACTCCGGTGGTCCATTGGTTACACACGACGGCAACAAATTGGTGGGCGTTACCAACTTTGGCACTTCCTCGTGCACATCTGGTGCTCCAGCTGGCTTCCAGCGTGTCACCTACCACTTGGACTGGATCCGTGACCACACTGGCATCGCTTACTAATAGATTTAAAATTAATCATAAAATAAAATTGATTTGAATGCATTTGATAATCGTTTCTTAAGGAACCAGAACAGATTTTTAAATGTATAAGGACAAAGTTTTATGGTTCTTGGGATCAAAATAGTTGTAAGCCAGTGCTCCTGATTAGTGCTTCACTTATATTCCATGAAGAATACTTTGATTTAAAAAATTTCCTTAATTCCTATTATGTTGTGTCTACATCTTTAAAAACTTTTTATAAAGTACACTGAAACATCTCAGTGACACTCTGTCTGATTGACTCAACGGCTAACTGAGTAACTGCTGATCAACGAGTCTTAGCAGGAAGCTGAAACTAGTTACGTTCCGTTATGTTTTCTTACGTAAGTGAACACTAAGGGTTTCGGAAATTACCTCTCCCCAGGGTTTAAAATGGTCGTCAAAGAAGACAAACGAGTATAATGTATTCATTTTATATATGTATGCTTTATTTGGGTCATTTTGGAAGCCATAGCTTATTAGTAAGAAATGCCAGTGTGGTCACGAATCCAGTCCAAGTGGTAGGTGACACGCTGGAAGCCAGATGGGTGTCCAGATTGGCAACCGGCAGAAGAAACCCAGTTGGTAACACCCACCAGTTTGTTGCCGTCGTGTGAAACCAATGGACCACCGGAGTCACCACCGCAGGTGGATTTACCGTCGGGAGTTCTAACACAGAGGATGTTGTCAGTAACAGTTCCAGAGCCGTAAGTCTGCTGGCACTCGGAGTTACCCATGATCTGCAGGTCGACGCACTGAAGATAGTCGGGCAGTGGGCTGCCATCGTAGGTACCACCCCAGCCGCAAGCAACGGCCCAGTTATTGTTGTAGTCGTTGTAGCGTTCGTTGTAGCTGGGTAGCTCCACCTTGTTGACCATGTGCCAGAAGTCCACATGGGGAATGCGGATCAGAGCGATGTCAGCGCTATTGTGGTTGATGATGTTACTGCCGCTGACCCAGTGGGTGAACTGGGCGTTGGTGCGCCAGGTGGCACCGAAGTAGACGGTGACGTCAGAGCCCGTGCAGTGCTCGGCAGTCAGGACCCAGGTGTTTCCAATAATGGAACCACCGCACCACCAGCCGCCGCTGAAGCCTAGTCCAACGGTATAGGGGGCCTTGCCCTCAGGGGCTGGGTAGCCATTGGTGATACGGCCTTCGATCTTGTTGACCTTGGGAATGTCCTTAGGATGGACGACCGACTCGAATGCCGAGGCGGAGGCAACAGCCAAAGCGAGAATTGTTAGAAACACCTTCATGTTGTAGGTACTACTTGTAGTTCCATAGGTTCCAAACCCCTCTTTTATACATGTGTTGTCGCTATAGAATTGACTTATAGCTCATAAATATTCCTTGAGCTCCACAGGCAAAGATTAAAATACGCTGTTTAATATATTTTAATATACAATTCTATAAAAGTTACCCTTATCAGATTTCTATACTGTTGCTTCCTTTACTAAAGTTCATATTCATAAAAGGTTTCATTCACAATAAATATTTCACTGTAGAAGCGATATAATTGATACTAAATATAAATGCTTGTTTACGCTTTTGGGTTAATTCATAAACTCGACGGGGGGCTATTATTGTTTTGATGGCGGGATTGTACTGACCTACTATTGAAAATGCCTGACGGGTCTTCCGTGTTTCATCTGAGGCTTAACCAATTCATTCCACTTTGCGTTCCAAATATTTATTTATTCCATCTATTCATTTTACCTAGTCACTTCGCCTAACCATTCCACGTTTTAATTGTTCATGTCTCTATTTCTTCTTCATATTTATTTCGTTTATGCTTTTCGCCATTTTATACTATTTACTTGTTCCAGTTATCCATTCCAGCAGTTGAATCGCATTTATTCCTTTCATTTGTGTTTGTACTCTAGCGTTGCATCTAGTTATTTAACTTTTCAATTCAACCTTTTCGTTTTCTTTGGTCAAGCGGATTTGTTTCCACCTTACAAATTGTTTCGCATAATCATTCCCAAAATAATTCCAATTTAATAACTTAATCATAAACCCCTCTGAAGAGCTTAGGCTCGGTATTTCGTTATCTTCGATGCATTTATATATAGAACTGTCCGAGAATATTTATAAGGCAATTCAATTTACAAATACCTAAATACTTGAACATGTGAGTGTAATCAATGCTCTGGATTATAAAAGCTCGTTGAAAATATATTCGCAAATCAAGAAGTGTTTGAGACATGAAACTGTTCGTAGCTTGTTTGGCTTTAGCGATTGCTGCCGCCACGGCAGCACCTAGCGAAACTGTAGTGCATCCCAAGGATCTGCCCAAACCTAACAAGATCGGGGGTCGTATTACCAACGGAAATCCAGCATATGAGGGCCAAGCACCTTACACTGTTGGCCTGAGCATTAACATTCCCGGTGGTACCACCTGGTGCGGTGGCTCCATTATTGGACACACCTGGGTCCTGACTGCCGAGCACTGCACCAGCAGCGCAGAGGCCGTGGGCGTTCACTTCGGTGCCACGTGGCGCACCAACTCCATATTTACCCACTGGGTTGGCCGCAACGATATCATCAATCACCATGCCGCCGATATTGCTTTGATCCGTATTCCTCATGTGGACTTCTGGGATTTGGTCAATAAGATTGAGCTGCCCAGCTATAACGAGCGCTACAACGACTTTAATGGTTGGTGGTCCTTTGCCTGCGGCTGGGGACGTACATATGATAACAGCGGCTTGCCCGACTGGATGCAGTGCGTCGATCTGCAGGTGATGCCCAACCACGAGTGCCAGCAGACTTACGGCTCTAGCGTTGTGGGGGACAACATTGTTTGCGTACGCACTCCTGAAGGCAAATCGACATGCAGTGGAGATTCTGGCGGCCCCTTGGTTATCCACGAAGGCAAGAAACTTATTGGTGTTACCAACTGGGTTTCTTCTGCCGGTTGCCAATCTGGACATCCATCTGGCTTCCAGCGTGTCACCTACCACTTGGACTGGATTCGCGACATAACGGGCATTGCCTACTACTAAACGATCAGCTCTGAATTTAATTGAAAATAAAAAGAATTATGAAAAAGCTACTCCTTTTTTCAGAAGTATTATTTTATTAATATGCAGTAAATATGGTTTTTCGATTGCTCTTTTATAACGAAAAGTCATTACACCTATTTAAGAATGGTTTATGCTTTTCTAAATTAACCGTATTAAGGGGTATTTAACAAATTTTTATGGATTATTTGGCTAAGCAATACAAAATTGAAAAATGGCATTTGGTTTGCTCGAACTTCGCAATACAATTCAAATTCAATACTCTGTTATAAAATCTGAAAGCAGGTGGGGATTTTAAGACAGTAATCTGAATATTTGCACCAAGAATCACATATACAAGCAAAAATCGTTCACGTGCCCTCTATAAATAAGAGGAAGATGGATTAAAGTAAAAAAAAAGAAGTATAGTAGATACATGCATACATACATTCGGACACACATACATACATACACACATATATACATACATGCACACATATATACATACATGCATACGTGCATACATGCATACACGCATACATGCACGCATACATACATGCATACGTACATGCATACATACATGCATACATACATGCGTACATGCATGCGTACATGCATGCGTTCTTGTATGCATGCATGCATTATTGCATATATGCATGCTTTATTGCATACATACATGCACTATTGCATACATACATATGTACACTGGATGCCATACATAAATACATCCATGCATATGTACATACATAAATACATCCATTCATATGTGAAAATCCAAAATAAAGTGAAATAAATGACACACAACTTGATAATATCACAATTATTAGCAAGTCATGCACGCTTGCACGCCTTATGTGAATTCATGAGAATCGCATAGTAAAGCGCTATTCAATTTCAATTTCAATTTGCAACATAATCAAAAGCAGTAAAGTAAACTTGGTCTGCGCTTGACATAAAGACGAACATAGACATATACAAGCATACATATTTACGCACATTTAAAACTAGTTATATAATTGTTATTGATTTGTTGATCATTATTTTAAAATATTATATATATAAAACATGAACATATTTGCAAATCTTAAGAGACTCTTGGCATTATCACTGATTCTTCCTCTATCCGTTAAAACAAAATATTTACGATTCCACTTGTGTGCTGTAAAGATAATAAAAATAAATCACTCATATTTAAAGATTATTGAGTGCAGCACAGTTTGGCTATAAAATCGACAAACTTTAAGGCATAGCCCAAGTTGTGCAAGCGACATGAAGGTGTTCTTAACAATTTTAGTTTTGGCTGTTGCCGCCGCCTCAGCGGCCCCTTCGGCGGGTATTGCCTATCCCAAGGACCTGGCCAAATCCTCGAAAATCGAGGGACGCATCACTAACGGCTATCCCGCGTACGAGGGTAAGGCTCCCTACACGGTTGGCCTGGGCTTCAGTAGCAACGGCGGTGGCTGGTGGTGCGGTGGTTCTATCATTGGCAACACCTGGGTTCTGACTGCCGAGCACTGCTCTGGCAGCGCTGAGTCCGTGACCGTCTACTTCGGTGCCACCTGGCGCACCGACGCCCAGTTCACACACTGGGTCAGCCGCAACGACTTCATCAACCATCACGACTCTGACATCGCTCTGATCCGCATTCCCCATGTGGACTTCTGGAACATGGTCAACAAGGTGGAGCTGCCCAGCTACAACGATCGCTACAACGACTACAATGAACGCTGGGCCGTCGCTTGCGGCTGGGGTGGCACCTACGATGGCAGCCCACTGCCCGACTATCTTCAGTGCGCCGACCTGCAGATTATTCATAACTCCGAGTGTGCAAACTACTATGGAACGGGTCTGATCCAGGATAAGATTATCTGTGTGCGCGTTGTCGATGGCAAGGGTACTTGCAGTGGTGACTCCGGTGGCCCATTGGTCACACACGACGGCAACAAGCTGGTCGGTGTTACCAACTTTGTGGCTGCCGCTGGATGCCAATCTGGTGGACCAGCTGGTTTCGCTCGTGTCACTTACCACTTGGACTGGATTCGTGACCACACTGGCATTTCTTACTAAACTATTTTTGAATAAAAAATCATGCAAAGTTGAAAACTCTGGTTATTCTGCCTATTCTATTCGGATGCAATGTAAACTCAATGTTCAGGTTCTCTAATCTCTGATCTCTGGATGTGCTGAGTAAACAGATTAATGAGGTTTAGTTAGGAATATATTTAGTATAGGTATACTTCAATCTAAAGATGGAAAATAAGGCGAAAATTCTTTATAAAATTAAAGCACACCATAGCAGATTATTTCCATTTTATAGGCATACTAACTATTTGGGTTTAAGAGTACCGATAACATTATCGTGTGATAACATTAGGCTTAAGTATATATTCTGAAGCATACTTTAAAGCATGTGGTTTTCGCCAATTTTTTGATACCCTGCACCTATTGCAAATGTCTTTTGAGGAAATTTATGCAGCAGGCAGAAGGACGCATTTCGCACCTAAAAGTGCAATCATATATATTTATGTATGAATGCGTCCATCTCATTGACTATTAGAGCTTTTATTTACGTTCTTATTTTTTAGCTTCGGTACTTATTGTGCGATCCACATTAAAGTTCAATACATTTATATATATTTTTTATTTTATATATATATATATTTTTAACGGCAGCTCGTCGCTGGGTTCACTATTTCAGGTATTTCCTAGATGGGTGCTCCGGACTACAGCACTCTTACTTGTTTTTTTTAGAGCGCAAAAAGCTCATGAGTTATTTTCAAATGTATTTATTTATGTTTATAAATATGTCGGATGACAGACAAGTTCGTTAAAATGACTGGCAAATTCAAAAAACACTTGTTCGATTATCAGAAGCAAGATTAGTCTTTGGTTTATAGAGAGATAATTATTATTTATACCCTAGCTGAGGGAACTATAAATTTATCACAAGGCGCGTGGCACATATTCCCATTATCTTGCGGTGTATATTCTCGATCAGTACCAAAAGTCGAGGCGATATGTATATTCCAAATAATATCTCAGTCTTAATGTTCTAATAAATGAAACTTGGTGATGTCATGTCCATCGTTGTCCTACATAACCTGGAGCTATTGTCCGAAAAAAGCCTGAAGAGCTCGCAAAACTAAAAAGATGGTCAATGGAAAAGAAATTATAATACACAAAACAACCCCATTTTATGCATTTGAAATTACGAGACCAAAAACAACTACTAAAAGATCGATTTGGATTTAATGGAAGAGATGTATTCTGCGCTTATACATGGGAAGACACGATTTATCCTGTTAGAAAAGGATGAAGAGATTTCCGACAGTTGAATAATAAAGGGATTTGGATGAAAGAACACATGTCTAGACCTCTCGGTTCGAAAGGATTCCGAATAAGTTAACGGCTACAAATAATTCCTATTTAAATATTTTTAAAATTGAGCGCAAACGAAATGTTATATATTTTTTGGTAAAGCTCGGTTTATTTAGAGTATTTATAAATATTCCGTTGAAAGTGCATTTAGTAGGAAACGCCGGAGTTGGTCTTGATCCAGTCCAAGAAGCTGGTCACACGGGTGAAGCCAGCTGGGAGGCCAGACTCGCAGCCAGAGCTGGACACAAACGAGGTCACACCAATAAGCTTGCCGGAGCTCTCGAGGACCAATGGGCCACCAGAATCACCGTTGCAGGTGGAAGACTTGTTGGGAGTGGCAATGCAGATAACCTTGGAGCTGGCGGTCAAAGAGCCATAGGTGGCCTGGCATGTGGCGACAGACACAACATCAAAGGTCTGGTACTGCAGGACGTTGGTCACACTGGTAGCGCTATCGGAGGTCTTGCCCCAGCCGGAAGCGGTAGCCTTCTCGCCAGCATAGGTGGAGTAGCTGCTGGCAACAGCTGGCAGCTGAATCTTGTTGATGTAGGCGGTGAAGGCGACGGTGGGTGTCTGGATCAGCGAGATGTCGTTGGACAAAACAATAGAGTTGTAGCTGGTGTGCTGCTTGAAGTTGGAGCTGGAGACGGTCTGGGTAAGCTTGGCGTTGGTGCGCTGAAGAGCACCATAGTAGATGGTCACCGAGGAGGCACTGCAGGCAAGGATAGAAAACCGTTTAGCAATGGGTTAAGGCAAAGTCTTGGCTGGGAACACTTACCCGCTGGTGCAGTGAGCGGCAGTCAGCACCCACTGGTTGTCAATGATGGAGCCACCGCACCACCAGCTACCGCTGGAGCCGGAGAAGCTTAGTCCCACCTGGTAGGGGAACTGACCCTCTGTGGCGGTCTTGCCGTTGGTGATGCGTCCCTGAATCGAGGGCACGGCGGGCAAGTCACGAGGATGCACGGGTGCATTCTGGGGCATAATGCCAGCGGAGACGGTGGCAAAAGCCAGAGCAAGAACTACGAGTACTTTCATCTTGATCGTTGTTGAATGAACGAATGATTTCCCACTCATCACAGCTGTATTTTATAGTCTGTTCTAATCAGTTGTTATCTAGCCTTATCAAACGAAGCTTTTAAGATTATATATCAAGCAGGAGACATCAATGGGACATTCAGAACTATGTCTGGATGCCTGCCACCTTTATCTTTTTTTCCACTCAATACTAATGAATAATCAATACTCTTTAGTTCGAAAACTTTTTAATTCAAATGGATTTGCTAGTACTTGAACTTATCATATAATTTTTACCTGCAATTTAATTTTTTCATTTTATTTTTCAAGTGTCTGAAGATAGGATTTTAGAAAATACCCTGTACCAATTAGAACATACTTCTTTGCATAAATGACGGACTATAAGAGTATGTATGATTTTTGGGATGACACACTTTTCCGCCTGTTACAAACACTTTCACAACTCAAATATGCCTTTATCTTTATGGGTACAGGGTAGACGAAAACAGCTATAAATTTTCGCTAAACAAAATAAATCAAATTATGAACTTGATTAAATGAAAATTGATTGTGCTTCTAAACATTGCTATTATTATTGTTTTTGGGGAATTTCACCAAAATCATATTTCGCTTTCGCTTAATTCAAGTGTCGGATATTCCCAAAGATTGGGCACGGCCTTTAGAACATATTCTGCATACGCAACGTTGTTCCAAATGTTGCCATTTTATTAAAAAAAAAGGCGTGGGCGCTGGTCAGTTGAGCTTAGGAAAATTGAAATCAATTCACTTTACGTGCTAAGCATGCAAACATTCAAAATTTGCTGCTATCCCTTAAAGCCTTGGAAAGAATCGTAACATATATGAAATATTTATGCAGCTATATTAATGTTGATACTCTGCATTGGTGCATGAAGCGTTGACGTGTTACCCCTAACCTGCTTAAGTTTGTTCCTTAGTAATTAATGTTTTTGGGAAAATTTGTGAAATTAGTAAAATTTGTGATTCCTGCCCTGCCTTTAATATATCTTCTCGATTATTTATTTAACCTTCTTAACTGGATTCCAGACCAAGAAAACCATAAAGGTTCTCTTCGGAACTGCAGATTCTAAACCTATCCGGGTTAATGTCAAGCTAACCTTTTAAGCCTGAAGTAAATTGGTAACTTAAAAAAAAACTCTTTCCAGTATCTTTTTGATAGCCATGCCGTCATTCTTCATCATCAATTTAGAGACATACTTTTTGGGTTGTTAGGTAACGATATTTCGGATATAGCTTTTGCGTTGCAATTATAAAGCATACTTTTCAACGTGATATTTATTTCTATCTAAGTTCTCAACTGGGAATATAATCAATGGTTGAGAAATCCTAAAATATTTTTCTGTTTATATTTCTGTATTAAATGGCAAGGATTTTGAATTTTTGACAATCTTAAGACCAGAATAAAGCTGTAATGCTTTTTATACAAGATTCCGAGCCTGAAGATTATTTTGGGTACACGATCAGGATATTTTTAGTCTGCCATCAATTGCATCATTTAAAATCTCCTCTGTTTTTCATCCACAAAACTCTAAAGTTTTATAACTAAAACTTTTAGTGCGTTTTTTCTCGTGCTAAGTTGTGGAGAAAATTATTTAGAAAATTTATTAAGGAAAAATTCATGTAAATATGTTACCCTCAAATATCATATATAGACATAGGTCAAAATTTCCCACCCCCATAACTCGGTCAAATCTCATCCGATTTTCACGAGGTTTGGCTCTTTGTTCATGGTTTTGCCTATATATCAATTTGGCATCCAAATCTGGAAACATGTTTCCTGGTCAAATTTCATGTGGAAATGGTACCCTCAAATATCATATATAGACATAGGTCAAAATTTCCCACCCCCATAACTCGGTCAAATCTCATCCGATTTTCACGAGGTTTGGCTCTTTGTTCATGGTTTTGCCTGTATATCAATTTGGCATCCAAATCTGGAAACATGTTTCCTGGTCAAATTTCATGTGGAAATGGTACCCTCAAATATCATATATAGACATAGGTCAAAATTTCCCACCCCCATAACTCGGTCAAATCTCATCCGATTTTCACGAGGTTTGGCTCTTTGTTCATGGTTTTGCCTGTATATCAATTTGGCATCCAAATCTGGAAACATGTTTCCTGGTCAAATTTCATGTGGAAATGGTACCCTCAAATATCATATATAGACATAGGTCAAAATTTCCCACCCCCATAACTCGGTCAAATCTCATCCGATTTTCACGAGGTTTGGCTCTTTGTTCATGGTTTTGCCTATATATCAATTTGGCATCCAAATCTGGAAACATGTTTCCTGGTCAAATTTCATGTGGAAATGGTACCCTCAAATATCATATATAGACATAGGTCAAAATTTCCCACCCCCATAACTCGGTCAAATCTCATCCGATTTTCACGAGGTTTGGCTCTTTGTTCATGGTTTTGCCTATATATCAATTTGGCATCCAAATCTGGAAACATGTTTCCTGGTCAAATTTCATGTGGAAATGGTACCCTCAAATATCATATATATACATAGGTCAAAATTTCCCACCCCCATAGCTCGGTCAAATCTCATCTGATTTTCACGAGGTTTGGTTCTTGGTTCGTGGCTTGGCTTCAAGATCAATGTGGCATCTAAATGTGGAAACATGTTTCCTGGTCAAAATTCATGTGAAAATGGTACCCTCAAATATCCTATATAGACATAGGTCAAAAATTCCTCCACGAAATTTCGCTGCTTCTACGCTTCAGTGGCAATGCACGCATTTTTAAATCATATGGAAAACCCGTTCAAACTTGTTGAAGAGATGTTGGATAGTTGACTTAGAGAATTTGAACCTTAGGCCTTACTGTAAGGGTCGCTTTGGGACAATGTCCAGTTACCTCATAATGAAAGAATATCGAACCCGTTAAGCTTCTATGGATAATTTGAGTCGTTGTATAAGTAGAACGTCGAGGGAAATTACATTTTTTGGAAAAGTTATTTTATTTTCGGAGTATTTTGAAAGTGCATTTAGTAGGAAACGCCGGAGTTGGTCTTGATCCAGTCCAAGTAGCTGGTCACACGGGTGAAGCCAGATGGGAGACCAGACTGGCAGCCAGCGCTGGACACGAACGAGGTGACACCAATAAGTCTGCCGTTGCTCTCCAGGGCCAATGGGCCGCCAGAGTCACCCTGGCAGGTGGAAGACTGGTTGGGAGTGGCAATGCAGATGACCTTGGAGCTGGCAACGGTAGAGCCATAGGTAGACTGGCAGGTGGCCACAGACACAACGTCAAAGGACTGGTACTGCAGGACGTTGGTTACACCGGAAGCGCTATCGGAGGTCTTGCCCCAGCCGGATGCAATAGCCTTCTGGCCAGCATAGGTGGAGTAGCTGCTGGCAACAGCTGGCAGCTGAATCTTGTTGATGTAGGCGGTGAAGGAGACGGTGGGTGTCTTGATCAGCGAGATATCGTTGGCCAAGGTAGCGGAGTTGTAGCTGGTGTGCTGCTTGAAGCTGGAGCTGGAGACGGTCTGGGTAAGCTTGGCGCTGGTGCGCTGAAGAGCGCCAAAGTAGATGGTCACCGATGAGGCACTATAGGGAAGGATACAAAGTCGTAAGGGTAATGGAAAAGTCTTCGATGGAAACACTTACCCGCTGGTGCAGTGAGCGGCAGTCAGCACCCACTGGTTGTCAATGATGGAGCCACCGCACCACCAGCCGCCGCTGGAGCTGGAGAAGCTTAGTCCCACCTGGTAGGGGAACTGACCCTCGGAGGCAGTCTTGCCGTTGGTGATGCGTCCCTCAATGGAGGGCACGGCGGGCAAGTCACGAGGATGCACGGGTACACTGTTGGGCAGGACGCCGGCGGAGACGGTGGCAATAGCCAGGGCAAGAACTACGAGCACTTTCATCTTGATCGTTGTGGAATGAACGAATGATTTTCCATTGACCACTGTTGTTTTTATACTAAAATTTTTATCAGCCTGTCCACAACTTTTCTGTTATCAAATGAAGCTTTCAAGATTATATTTCAAGCAAGAAAGATCAATGGCACTCTTAAGAGCTGCCCCGCCTTGCAGCCTTCCACCTCCCCTGCCTGATAGACTTAACTGAAGCGCGTTGGCCAAAACATGTTCCTTATCTATGGTTATCTATTAAATTATTGAGATTATAAACCACAGGCCAGCAATTAAAGACGCTTGAGCTGCGGGCCGGACGGGACATATGTACGTGCGACACTTGAGTGTTCGAAAGTGATTTCTACTTATGACGGCAATTGAACCGCAAGATTTCAATTTCTGTTCAAAAGATAGTTAAGTGTTGTCTGTAGCTCAGCATTATTTTCGTACCTTTCGATTTATTTTGAGTAAGAAAATTTGATTTGTTAAAGAAAAACAACGGTTCGTTATGGCAAACTTTAGGCAACATAATCTTTGCTATCTATTATCTCAGGCCTAGCTGCCATATGTTATCGAAATATGCTCACAAATTTCTGGTATTATTATAGATTTTAATTAGTTAAAAGTTGAAAAGTTTCAACCAAAATTCCAATCGCTTTTGATAGATAAAGGAAACATATTCTATTAAAGCCCAAATGGATTTTCGTTTCACTTGAACTTTAGCTGCCTGCTGATATGATATTTTTAGCTGGAAGTTCATAATTTAGGTGCGTTCTTTTCGAGTATGCTCGACTAACAGATGCCCTGTAGCCAATGCACTTTTGTTAGCAGCCGTGTTTACATTTGATTCGTCTTTAATAACTTCCTTACTAATTGTTCGATATCTAAAACATCTTTATGGTCATCAACATAGCATTTATGTAAGTGCATAAACTAAGAGTCAAGTTTTTACCTTTTATATTTTATTTAATTTTTTGGGGAAGCGGAGTAGATATCCGATGAATAAAGGGTTGTTAACCTTATTGTTTCACAAACAAATTTTTTTGTATCTCTGAGATACAAAATTGGATTCTTAAAATTGGATAATTTTGGGAAAACGGAATGGTTATAGATAGTCTGAAAGAAGTTAAGTGTAGTATACGAGAGCCAAAAATTCAAATTTTTTTAGCCCTTATACTTTCAAGCAGACGAACATCTCAGATGATGAATATATATGTATATATATATATAAACTATATTGTATAAACTAAATATAATCTTCCTCCAAGATGTATATCTGCCTCAATATGCACGAACGCCTCTTACAGCCTCGGAGGACGAATATATATAGTTTCTATCAACGCATCTCTCCCTTCTTCCCTCTTTAACATATCTTTGCATAAGTCAAATATACCCATTAGGGACAGGCAGATATATAAGTAGTTTATACGAAGGCATTTCTCCGTTTTTCCATCGATTAAATACCTTTGCATTACTCAAATACACCCTTTGCTGACATTCAGATTTACATCTCAGATGAAGAATATATATAGTTTATATGAAGGCATCTCTCCCTTCTTCCAACTCAAATATACCCTTTGCGTCCATTTTATGGGTACAGGGTACTCGAAACAGCTTTCAATTTTTTGAACACAAAATAAATCGAAATACTTATGAATTTGATTAAACGATAATTGATTGTGTTTCTGTACATTATTTTTATCACTAGCCAAAATCGTTGCTTTACGCTAAGCAATTCAAGTGTGGGATATTCCCAGCGATTAGGCAAGACCCTTAAAACATATTCCGCATACGCAACGTTGTCCCAAATGTTGCCAAGTCATTCCGGCAAAGTAGACGCCTGGGCGCTGGTCAGCTGAATCTGGAAAATTGAAATCAAATCGCTTTACGTGCTAAGCATGCAAACAAATCAACTGGGACTGGGTTCACAAACAGGAACAGGCATTGCTTTGTTGGATGGGGGCATCTTGGGGAAGCGAAAAGCGGTCTGCTGCCATGCTGTGCATTAGCACATAAAAACAATTCATTGCCAGTGCTGCTGACACATGTAAGTTGTTGTCTTTGAATCTGGCTGGCTCATAAATGCCGACTCCAACAGGATGTGCGTGCGTGTGTGCGTGAGTTGGCTAAATTCAAATAGTTTACGGCCTGGCGACATTTTCGGCTTTAAGACAGCGCCTCAGCTTGGCAGTCATTCTCTTGGCTTATTAGCTCATTAATGTAAAGGACGCTTATTTCAAATTTACTCGCAGCTTGTTTGCATGCTAAATACCCTGCCAGAGGGTAGTGTGACTTTGCGACGTATCTTGATCTTGATCGCCTCTTACTCAACTTCAAGGCTCACTTTTTGATCAGCTTCAAATCTATAGTCATATATCTTAGCATAGGTCTGTCCTTCTCTTGTTGGCATAACATATGTCGCCTTCGGCCAGATCTGACCATCAAATAATATATACAACTTTTTAGTTTTACAAGATATCTTGACTAGACTTGGCATTTACGAGCTTTTGCATGCTTCATGAAAATAATGTAAGACGTATGTATATCGAACTATTTCATCATATAGTTTAATAGAGTGTATCGGTCGAAAAGTACATTTTTATTTAATATATTATTTTATTTTTCAAGATATCTTGCTGTTTGTCTTTTGAGGAAAGTCTTAACATATGGCGTCTGTAGTGTGTGTATAAGAATATAGATTGTTCGCAAATCTTTCATATATATATGAGGGTATTTAAATCCCATCATATTAAAGACAGATCTTCTTTTTATAGTTGGCCCCTTTTTTAAGCTGCGCTGTTTTTCCGCTGCCTGATTGCTGCGAATAGCTGCGCTTTTTTGTGTCTCCGTCTGTCGTCAGTTTGTCGAAACTAAAGAAACTGAATTGCTTGAAATATTTGCCTTGATTATAGCTAGCTGCTTAAAGTATGAAGGCGGCGCATCAATTTTCGCAGCGGCACTTTAAATTGCCAGGCAGCATTTGCTATATTACGTATACGTAATGCGCTTACTACTTACCCACTCGCTCAGAGGGACATACTCACACACGCTTATTAGACGCATATCCTGCAGCAATGGCAGCTCCAACAACAATGTCCAGTCGCAGCTCAAGTATCCTTGCCATGATATATATATAAATGTATGTTATATATATATATGTACGAGTGGCATTCGAAGTGTCCCCCAGCAGCAGCAGCTCCTTTGACGACGACAAACAAGATTGCAGCAATAAAATTTCGACAAGTGAACAACAAATGATAAACGAAGCAGCACACACACACGATAAAGTGGAGCAGTCCTGGCCAAGTCAAAGGCGCACTCGAAATGCTGGTGGCTGGCCAAAAGGACAACTCTCGCCCGGCAAACCTAATGTGAGCCGTATCGATTACGCTGCCCTCCGGACGAAGGAGATGCTCTTTTTTTTCGGGCTGCTTTTTCATTACATTTATTTGCTGGGTCCATTGTTAGCTGGCAAATGGGAAACTTTGCACACAGTTGCGTTAAATTGTCATGAAATCGCTGGCGCTGCGCTGTGGTCAGCTGCTGCTTGTTGGCCGAAAATTAATGACAACTGTCTCCAACAGCAGCAGCAGCAGGAACAGCAGCAGCTGACCTGTCTGGCATTTTCGTTGATGGCTTATCACATTGCCGCACATTAAATAGCTAGTCCCATTTCCGGCTATAATTCAAAATTTCTGAGATGCCTTCTCTCTTCGCTTGTCAACGGCAGCCGTTTCATTAATCATTACGTGTGTACAACTAGTCGTATGAGTAATGCGTTTGTCAACGTCGCCAGGATCTGCTACCAACCACTGCAGCTTGTCTCAAGTTGTTGCCCTGCTTGTAGCCGAGGCAAATGCATTTTTAAAACTTTTCAACAGCAATTTCTTGTCGCACATGATTTACCCACACACACACACACAAACAAGCATATACATATACATGTACATCTATCTCTGGCCTGATCTGGCATGCACTTGGCTCTCGGTCTGTGCAACTGGTCAAAGTTTTCAACTCGGTTTTTAATGCGCCAACGTATTGAAAAAGTTTTATTGGCACAGCTGGCTCGGACTCTAAAGCATAATACCTGAACGCAATTTTCATTAGCTGGCGTTGTCAATAAATTGATGTGGCAAGCTTTTCCATATTAAAGCCACATTTTACATGTTTAAGCTCTGGCAGTCGAGTAGCCGCAAGAAGCGTTATGCTTATCACTTGAGTGTGAATGCGGGCAAATATATTGCTTTTACTATAATAGGATTATAATACAAGATTTAAAAGATAATGAAAATAATTCCACAAAAAAACTCCAGCGAATACGTGGAATAAGCTAACATACTTGCTTCTTATTTCGCTTGCGGCTTTTTCTTTTTCTCTTACGTTTTTCTGTGTTTGCCTTTTACCTTTTCTTTTTGCTTTGTTCTTTGCTTCTTCATCTTTCTCGGCGATTCCGTAATTGCTTCTCTCTTTAGTTGGCTTCTCTATGGACCAATTGCTGCCTTACTTTTCTTCCTTTTTCGCTATTCTTTTATCGTCCCTGTTTGGTGCTTACTTTGCGACACTATTTAGTTTTTCTTCTTCACTTTCATTGCTTCTCCCTTTGTTTCTTTTTTTGTTACTACATATGCTTCTCCTTCGCCTCTCACTATTTTCTTTTATTTTCTTTTCTCTTCCTTGATTCTCACTTTCCCTCTGCTCTCTTTCCCTCTCTTTGTTAACTTCTCACTTCGCTTCTCTCTTAGCTTCTTACTCTGCCTTTCTTCTCTCTCAAATTCTTTCTTGTCGCCATTCAAGCAGTAGCTGAATAATACATTTGCAAATATTTGCAATGCTTATTGCTTTGCTTCTTGCTCAGCTTCTTGCTGCTACTTGAACCTCGTGCCGTGTTACATATACGTCCTGTTGTCGCCTGCTGGCTTGCAATAAGACGCCTCTGAATAACTGCCAATATTTTGACACAAATCCGTTGAACACAGACGACAAACACAAGTGGCTGGCATTAAATTTTATGGGCAGGGATCAAACTATGTAATATTCCATATAGCCAGGCTTTGGCACAGCGCGATGCCAGCAAATATTTGAGAGGAATTCACGACAAAAAGTTTTTTTTTTTCATTTTATTTTTGGCCTCTTCTATTTGGTATCAATAAGCTGACTTTTTGCATATGAAAAAGTTCTCGTCGTATAAATATAAATATATATATATGTATATGTATATATAAATTGCAGGCGCACCAACAAATCCCTTTCGATAGGTTGGTTTGCCTTTCGACTGCTTATTTTTTTTTGCTTGTATATTTTCTGTATTTTTTTATTGTGCTTTTTGTCTACTCGACAATTGGATTTTGGAGCAGCGCCTTGTGCCATAGCAATGCGAAATTGAAGGATTTGTTGGCATCGATTTCGAGGAAATAGCGAGACAAATACGTGTCCCAGTCTGAGACACTGCTCAGGCTTATTGGCGCATGCAAAATGATTGCGATGGAGCGTATCAATGGCTGCGATTGTGCTTTTCTCTTTTTCTGTCAGCATTTCTTTTTGGGCCAGCAGCAAAATTGCAATTTTTTTCTTCGTCTAGACTCTCGGCTGTTTAGCTGGCTCTGCTTTTGCCAGAGAGCCCGTGCAAATAGTTAATATTAAATATTATCAAAGAGCGCTTTCAGCTCTGCTTTCATTCATATTACCCTAACTATATGAGAAGTAAAACCTTTGTTACGACTTTATTAATGCGCCTGCATTTTTTTGAATACACATTCTCCACAAAAGGCTGCTCCATAAAATACAACTACTCATCAAATTTTAGCATGCAAATATATATATTTTATATGTACTCTTCTTTTTTGGCATCTGCGTCAGGGCAAATGCTTTATGGCTTATGAACATTTTGTTTGCCAATATTTTTCTTGCCTGTCGTGTGTTTGCTTTTGTTGTAATTTCGGTTTATTGTTTTCTATATATTTTTCTGCTTGAACGCACTAAAAGCTACTCGAATGCCAGTCAACCAAACAGTACCTTGCATGCGCTCCTCCCGCATATACTCGAACCACTTCTCAACTTCAGTTTTGCTTGGCAAGGCATTTGTTTGCTTTATGTCTTTATTTTGTGCCATGCTAGAGGAGTCAAGAGCGTACATGTATTATTTTTTATACTCTTTCATGGGGCATACTTAAATTTTGCCATCATATGTGCAATGCATCAACAGAGGCATTTTCAAAGCCATAAAGCATATGCCTGTATTATGTCTTAGAGCAGGGTATAATAGTCCCGAAGCCAGCCTATGCATTGTTCAATTAAGATTTTGTTGTATTTTATTTTATCTAGTCCTAAATTGTCTCATTGATATGAGAAAAAAGGGCTCGAGCCGGGTGCTATGATGTGAAAAGCCTCAAGAGATTGGTTGGGGCCTATTAGAGGATACATAACAAGTTTAATAACCAAATATAAAATTAAAAATGGCCACTAGATTTGAACCGGCGACCTCTCGCTTGGTAGTGCGACGCTCAAACTACTAAGACACGCGTGCTGAAGAGAGCAGATTCTTAAAGCACACTTGTTGCTTTTGTCCACAATTTTCCGCCCCTTGAAGGTCGATATTTCCAAAAACTTACCTAGTGCATAGGCTCAATCAAAAATAAAGTTTCCCTACAAATTTTTACCTCTTTCTGGGACTTAAAAAAAATACAGTTGTTGTAAGGTAAATCTTATTGATATAAATAATATTTAACATTTCAACCCTCTCTACATTGTGGTTAAACATAATATAGAGCATTCAATCTTCGGTGCAGCGCTTTTAGCGGTTCTTTACTGTATTTTCCTGTTTGTTGCAGTTATTTTTTTGTTTTTGTTGAATGATGGCTGCCATTCGGGGGAGTAATGGTATTGCAGGGTTGAGTGTGTGTGTGTAAGAGCTCGTTGAGCGGCTTTGTATATGCAGATGTATTTGTGTCCCTTCAGCTTAATACGTTTTCTGATAAGTGGCAACTTTTGAATATGGCCACCGAAAATGTTTCAATTATTGTCCAAGTGCTGCCAAATTTAATATAGATTCTTGTATATAGCTAAAGTTTACTCTGTAGTTCTGCGTCAGAGCACTTAAGCCATTAACTTTTGCTGTCAATCAATTGTCACTCGCAACAAACATAACAAAAACACGGAGTACAGCAGAAGAAGCAAGAGGAGCATGACAAGACATTTTGGGGGGGAAAGAAAGAAAAAAAGGAAGCGCAGAAATTGCAATCAGTTGAATTAGTTTGAAAATATTGGGGACTTAAGGCTATGAAATGCCCTATGCGAATGTTCAATAAGGTCAAACTATTTTATACCTATGAGCTGAGGTCTTTCTATGCGGTTATTACTAAGACCCAATTTACTTTTAATTTGTTTGCGGCCCTAAGCTGAATACAGAGTAAAGTATTTTTAAAGTGCTGCCTTTCTATGCGATTCTCATTTAATTGTATGCCAATTAATGTTTGTACTTTCCTTTGTGTGTGTAGTCATAACTTAATTTTGGTAATTTTGCGGCCTTTCTATGAGATTCTCATTAAAATTATAAGCCTTTGTTTTCTGCTTTCACGCCTGTCTTTCACTCACAGCTTCTGCTGCAATCGCTGTCTGCCGCTGTAGGGCATAAAACCAAAGGCGAGATATCCACAAAGACCAAAAAGTATTACCACTCAATCAGCAACAACACAAACCAAAACAACAACAAGAAAAGTCTTTGTCTTTGTGTGAACTGTTTGGGTAAAAGCAGCGAACTTTGCCGTCAAGTCATTGTTGTAGAAGTTGAAGTGGCGCAGCATGAACAGAGAAACAGAGAGAGAGAGAGAGCATGAGAAAAAGAGGGTATTGGGGAGGAGGGACTACCCTGCCTGGAAGGCAACCAGCCAGGCTGCCGCAGACAAGTCAAGCCAAAGTGTTGTTTGGATTTCATTATACAATTATCTTGTTACCAGAAATAATGGTGTCGAGCCGGGCAACATGCCAAAAACATTCAATGAGCCTGATGCGCCGTCATGTGGGTGTCACGAGTGCCACATGTGTGTGCGGGTGTGCATGTGTGTGTGTGTGTGGGTGGCAGCCGGAAGCTGAGCGCGTTGGCAAAAGCAGGAAGTCATTAGCCAAAAAAAAAGAGAAAAATGCTGTGCAATGGTTACGCTGGGGTAAAGTCAGTATAATGCGATAAATAAATGAAAATGTTTGAGTTAAATGAATTAAGTGTGCGATACTCTAAACGTGTGTGTGTGTGTGTTCGTTAGTTGTGTATTAGTGTGTGTAAGGACTTTGTTAGAAACACTTTCTGTGTTGGATGTCAGCGCAAGTGACAGCCCGTTAAATATACACAGAACTTGAGGGTAAGTGCTCTTGGCTAAGTGAGTCTCTTGCTAACCAACCCCCCTCTCACTCCCTCACTCACACACACTCTTTCTCTTTCTACTATTTGCTTTTTGTGTGGTAGTTAATTACCCAAACATCGCTCAATGTGTCACAGGCAAAAAGTCAGATACTCTGGCTTAGTTTTTCAGGCAAAACTTTGTTGGGTCATTCTCGCAATAGTTTTCTCTTCTTAGTTTTCGGCCAGTCATTGTATTTGATTAATCATTTAACGGTTGCTTTATGATAAGCAAGTTGTCCAGTTAAATTTGCCAATCATGTTACGTCAATATCATTATCATAATGATTATTAAAATTCAGATTGGGTTGGGTAGGCCAAGAGCTGCAGCTGCGGATGCACAGTGGCGCGGCTGAAGGGGGGTCGGCTTACATTTAAGTCTTTCTTAAGGAATGGAAATGAAGTCAACTTAGTTATTTACATATCCCAAGTTACTTAAAGTCTGTTAGGATAAAAATTTTTAGCTTAAATTTAAATTTTATATTTCATGATGGACAGCTAGATCGTAGGCTATCCACTCTAGTAAGTAAGGAGGAGAAGCCACAATTAGAATAATATATCTGCGAAATTGAATCTAACCATAACTTAGTATAAAGAATGTACTTTAAAGTTTTTGTCATGTGTGCCTGACTAATTTATTTACTGATTGGTGATCAACGCAAAGCGCCTTTTGTCACCCAACGTAAAATCCACTCGGCGGCGCGGAAAATAGGTGACTTACGTCCTGTGGACACTAGTTATATTATCGTCCAGACGGGGCTAAGATCATATTTTAAGCTGAACACTATAAAATAATAAAAATATGTTGCTGGATTTTACACCTTGTATACAATCCGCTACCCTGGGTGAAAAATAGGTGGCTTATGTTTTTTGTTCTCAAATTTCAAGCTTATTTTCAAATCTATGCGGAAAGTCTGTGGAAAATGATTATAAATTTGAAGTGTATTATTTCGCATATAGTTAAATAAAACTTGTTAGCAATGGTTAAAGTTCAACAACGGATCTTAATTTCTTGCAATTTATATAAAATAAAAGCTTCACAGAAAAAAAATTATACGCACCCTTTGCCTACCCGCCACTGCATCTAATTAGCAATGCTTGCCTCTAACTCTCTGTTTGCATGTGTGCTTGTGTGTGTGTGTGTGGGTGTGTGTGTTGCTTGCGCGTGTGTTAACATGAGCTGTCCTTTCAACTTTCATCTCGCTCGTACAGACATATTCCCCCGCTTGGGTCCTTTTTTTTTGCCTTTGCCCGACTTAATTAATTATGTAGCCGACTAGTTGGCCAACCAAAAATCGTTAATTAACTTGATTGCTTTGAATCGCCTGCGATTTATTAGCCGGCATTGCATTGACTCTTGAGTCAAAAAGTTTTCAAACACACACACACATTTAGACACACACACACACACACATATAGACACCTAACATATGGCAGGCTGCTTTAATTGATGAGCTGCCTCTTTGTTAATTGATTTTGCTGTGCGGCAACAACTTTATAACGAATCCAAATTGGTTTTATTAGCTGACTAAATAATTGATTGGCTTGGCATTCGAAATATTTTACATTTTGATTTTTGTGTGTCAAATGTGCTGACCCGAATGCTACGGGTCCCACAGGTGACAGACAGAATGTCTCTCTGTGTGTGTGTGCATAAATAAATTGAATTGCCTGGACCAGGCCAAATAATATTAAGTTCAAGTCTCTAAGTTGGCTGAGCCAAAGCACAGCCACAGAAACTGTCAGAAGAAAATTCAAATGAACTTGTTCAGCAGTCAGCTAGACAAGTTTTCTGTGGACCAAAACTGAAATGTGTAAATTCGAAATTCCAAAGTGGAATTTAAATACAAAAAAAACTTTGGCAATAAACGCTCGACCCACGCGGCGTATGTGCAACCAATTGAGAATATGTTCCGTCAACTTGGCTGCTTTGACATTTTAACTAACTTTCCACACACACACACACACACACATATACACACATACACACAACTGTGGTATGACAAAAAAAACTGTGCATATTGTAACTTTCTGATTGTATGTGCACTATTTTGTCATATCTCTAAGCCACAGAAATACGAGCGCAACTTTTTGCTGCTGTCATAAATTTGTGGAACGCAAACATTTATCAGCCTGACTGGATACGCAGCCAGTTAGGAGCATTCGCTGCTTTTGATATTTAAAGTTACCAGTCCCTGAGTGTTACCAGGATCCGCTCAGTATTCACGCTCTCAAGTTCAGCTGCTTCACTTTGGGATAGAGATGGTCGCGTGTCTCGACACGACATGCAATACACTTTGGAGAGCAGGGGCTAATAAATTCTAGTCTCAAACGGGAGTATAATTGAATATAATATTTATAATTGAAGAATATTTCTTATATAAATTTTTCATCCCAAACCTACATTCAAAGACCTTTGTATAGAATAATTTTAGGTGTATTTTCCCGTTTTTCAATAGAAGAAAATTTATGGTCGGATTCGACTTTATGCACGGTAGTTATATTTTCGTCTGATTGAGCTTTAGTTTATCGTAATGTCTAAAAGATTGGTCCATGCTTAAATATGCTGAAACGGTTAAATATCGTTTTAACAACTATTCACCACGATGAGCGTAAAATGGGTGGAAAACATACTAAAGGCCGGACAAGGCTTCATCATTGAACTTTGAAACGTTGTGAATAAAGTAAAAAGAAGTATACAAAAATAAACTAGATAATTCATTCCATTAATATTGATAATATTGTAAACTTATATGATGTGATGTTGTTGTTCGTGTCACGAAAGCAAGAAGCAAATAATATTAAGAAATAATTTAATTAATATAATATATTCCAATATTGTTATAATTTTGAAGGAAATATACTAAACATATAGAAATTATAGTTATGATATCGAGAGTCTATGATTTTGTGAGTCGTGCCTGCTCGTGCAAACAGTTGCAAAAAAATAAGTACTAGAAAAGTATACTTATAAATGCCCCTAAAAATACTTATTTATTTATCAAGATGAATGTTATTACCAATTATTGTTTGATTATGATATTTTATAAGTCGTGTTCCTCGTTTGTTCTTCGTGTCACGAAAATAAACACGACCCAACTCTAATTTGGACATTGTTGAACAAATGGTTTCTATGCGAACCGCAGCAGCATATGCGTTTGCAAGTTCCAGCTCCTTGTGTGTGTGTGAGTGTGTGTGTGTGTGTGTGTGTGTGTGGGCCACTTCATTGTTGGACAGTGTTTTTCTTTGCATATTCATGCGCGCTTTTATGAACATGCATGAGATTGCGAAATTTGAATATACGAATATATGTATATATATATTTTGTACTTAATTTTATGAATCCCACTTCTTGAAGCGTTTGTGTGGAAAACTTCGGAGTTGGGCTTCACAAAATGTGCCCTGCAATTTTCCAGCTCAATGGGAAAACTTTGTACAAAAAATAAATGCTCAGAAAAAATAAAACAATCATAAAAGAGAAAACTCAACAAAACATAAAAAAAAACGAAAACTTTTGCCATTATTTAAATGCGTTGTAATAATTTAAATGTTGACATATTGTCAGCAGGCCACGCCCACACAGCAAACGCCCACTTTCACTTGAATGAATAACTTTTCGCTGTTGTTGCTGCCATTTTTCTCGAGTGTTTTTTTATTATTTTTTTTGCTTCTTTTATTGTGTCGCCGCGTAAATTTAATGAATTTTAATGAAAACTTATGTGCTGAGCGCTCGTAACAGCTGCTGCCGCGCCCACTTTTCACAGCCCCCTCCCCCCCCCCCCCCACCACTTTGCATGCCCAAAACACTTGCAATTGTCGTTTAATGTCAATTTAAACTTTTGATGCGAACGCCGAAATTTTGTGAATTCATTGCGCGAGTGGGAAAATAAGTGAAAGCGGTTTGAATATTTTGCGAAATGAGTTGACAAAGTTGGAGGGATGCGGGCTCGAATGCCCGGTCTGAGACGAAGGCCTCGGCAGCCAGTTTATAGTTTACAACCTTATCCTGAGCAGGTTGTTTAACAGAATAAAGAGAACAGAATAACAGAATCAGGAGCATTTTGTAGCACCTCGAGTCCTCTTCTGCGCTTTAACCTTTTGGGAATTGCAACAATAACAAAATTAATAATAACAACATAAATATTTAGTTAAAGCTTTTATTGGTTTGAAGTTGAAGTTCCTGATATTTAGTAGGAGACGCCAGTGTTGGACTTGATCCAGTCCAAGTAGCTGGTCACACGGGTGAAGGCAGCTGGGTAGCCCTTCTCGCAGCCAGCGGCAGCGCCGAATGAGGTCAGACCAACCTGGACACTGTTGTCCTTCAGCACCAATGGGCCGCCGGAGTCGCCGCTGCAGGTGGACTTGCCATTGGTGGTGGACACGCAAATGTTAGTGGCGGTGACAATGCTTGAGCCGTAGGTCGAAGCGCAGACGGTGTTGGTGATGACGCTCAGATCGACATACATCAGATCGGAGGCAACAGAGCTGGCGGAGTCGCTGGTGAGGCCCCAGCCGGAGGCGACGACGGTCGAACCGGCATAGGTCGAGTAGGAGCTAGCGATGGCGGGCAGCTTGGCGACCTGGATCTTGCTGGAGAAGGCAACAGCTGGGATCTTGATCAGAGAGATGTCGTTCTTCAGGTTGTTGCTGTTCCAGCCGGAGTGAATGATGATGTCGGAGCTGGGAACGGTGTGGCTAACCTCGGGGGAGGTGCGCACGGTGGCGCCCAAATAGACGGTCACAGACTGAATACTGCAAGCAAATAAGAATGAGCCGAGCTGCACCCAGAACCAGATAGTCGAGCACTTACCCTTCGGTACAGTGAGCAGCGGTGAGCACCCAGGTGCTGCTGATCAGGGAGCCGCCGCACCAGGCAGAGGACAGAGCGCTAACCTTCAGGGATAGACCCACCTGGTAGGGGAACTGGCCAACGGAGGCCTTGTTGCCATTGGTGATGCGACCCTCAATGTCATCCGACACGACGGGCATCGCACGGCTGCGGTGCACCAGCTCGCTTTGGGGGAAAGCCGAAGCGGCCACGGCGAGGGCAAGAACGATCAGGAACTTCATGTTGTTTTAGTTACTTGGAACTCAACTGGTTGTTTACCCGGCCACAGTGCCACTTTTATAGCAATTCACTAAATATTGCTCGCCAAGATTAGGCTACGTTTCAGGTATTAGACCAGATAAGATATGCCCGACTTGGGCACACGTCACGTCTGGTCACGACGTCCAAGTCGAAGTCTAGTCTTATCTAAATTTTCAGCACCAATGTTTTTTTCCGAGCTGCCTGATCGACAGATACAGTTTATTTGCGACAAAAATATTAACAGGCAGCTGCTGTTTTTAATCAAAAATCTCTTGGGTTTTATTTATAAATTTAACAAATTATGTTTTTGAAAATTAATCGATTGGGTTTTTTTGCTGTTGACTTTTGCCCGATAGGATCCAGTTGCTCGAGAGGGGAAACAAGCACTCGCTAATTAATTCGATTTTTGGTTGGCTCTGCTTGCGAGTGCTCACTGTATTTTCAATGATGTGCATTAAAAGGTCTCAGATTTAATTCCCATCTATCTTATCGATCGATTTTTATCAGCTAAGGAGTTGAGCTGGCGGTTCCGCTGGACTTGTAAGATCGACAATAAGTATTTTGTAAGATCCGCAATTCAAATAGTCTTAACTACGTTTTATCGGTCAGTGCGCCTCAAAATGTTAACTTTTTTGGCATACTTGAGCATTGAGATATCAAAACTAAAAATTATTATTACGTATAAGTTGTTTTCAAAACATGTAGACTTCTAAGAGCTAAGATATATAGGCGAGCGGGGCATTCATAGCTTTGTTTCTTCGAGAACTCCATCAATAAGTGCATAAACTATAGTTGATTAATCTATTTATACTCTTGTAAAGAATATTATAATTTTTCCGTAAAATGTGTAATGCATTAAAGGAAATATCTTCGAGCCCATTAGGTATATACATATTCTAGATCAGCATCAACAGCCAAGTTGATAAAGTCATGTCCGACTTTCTGTCCGTCTGTTTTTTTGCGAACTAGTCTCTCAGTTGTAAAATCGTCCTAAAACTATGCATAGATCCGTCTTTCTGTTGCAGGCAAGACACATGTCCGCATCGGCTGGATCGGAACTCTATATCATATACTTGCCATAGGAACGATTGGTCGAAAAGTAGGTTCTTGTCTGAAGAACTTTTCTGTTTATTTAGATATCTTTTACTAAGCTCCTGGCATATATGCAAAGTTCTATCAATATCGCACTACTATATTATATAGCACTATTGGAAGAATCGGTCGCAAAATGAGTTTTTGAATAGCGAAATATTCAGTTATCGAAGATATTTTCATTAAACTTTTTACGAGCTTCACTATTCTCACATCTCTGCAAAAGGCAATGTCTAGAAGAGTTTTAGTCTCCTGTTAAACTATTTATATTTTCTCAATTTTTTTATGAAACAATGCAAGCCCAGCTAACCTCACTAAAAGTTCAAGCTCTATAGCTCAAAGCTCAAAATGTAATCTGGGTTTGAACTTCAGTGGTTCGAACCCTGCAATACTCTTTATAGATCTGGCATTTTGGACCCCTCAAATTTAGGCAGCTTACAGCTAAGGCATTACAACATGCACACAATATGTAAACGGAGATTTGAGCTCGTGTCCTTCATAGTGCACATGCCCTCATTATTTTAGTACTTTCAGAACAGAAATCAGTGAGACTTCGTGCCGCATTTACTGGTATCAAACGACTGTCTGTCAATAATTGATATTATTTATAAAAATAAACCACAGTTGCGCTTAGCTGACCACAACAATTGTTTTCGGTCATTCGCATTTATCAACAGTCGCCGCGTGATTGCGCGAGCTGAGACTTTGATTTGCTTTTTCCAAAGGGGTTGGCACACGAATTCAGGGGGTTTGAACTGGCAAATGGAAGTGCACTTGATTGGCAATTGAAAATGCTCAATTAAAGGCGATTAGCAAATGTGCAGAATATGAAAAAAGTCAGCAATTGCGAAATTAGCTGCGATTCAAAAGAAAAAAGTTCGATTGGCTTTACTTTTTTTTTGTTTTTGGTGCCATTTTTATGGTCATGTTGTCAAGTATTTGGCTGCCATTTGATTGTTTGTTTTAATGTTTTTTGGATTGTTATTTATAGCTGACAATTTCCATTTGGCAGCAAAGAGCCCATAAAATGGCACCCCAAGGCAAAGTAAAACTCTGTCCGTGGACTCGATTTCATTGTTAGTGTTAAACTAATTGGTTTTATTGTCAGGACATGCCAGCCAGCCAGCCAGCCAGAGTCCTGGCTATATTGTTAAGCAATTAATGGCCAACAATTAGGCGTTAATTGCATTTAGTTGACTGTTGACTGCTGCTCTGTTCGCTTGCCACGCCCACGCCCATGGCCGTTTCGCCCGCAATCCAGTCCAAATAGGCAGCGACGCGCGTGTAGACAGTCGGCGCGCCCAGCTCACAGCCCGTTGTGCTGCCAAATGCGGTTACTCCAATCAAATAGCTGATGTTGCGCCACAGATAGACCAATGGACCACCGGAATCTCCCTGGCAGCTGCCGCGTCCATTTCGCCCGTCCGTGCAAATGTGACGTCGCGTGCTAACCAAACCGGGCAGAAAGTTGCAAATGCATAGCTCCTGCTCCAGCACCGGCACATCCACATAGTGCAGCAAATTGGACTCCCCCTCGAACGGTGACTGGTTATTCAGCTCATCATCATCCCCCAGGGCGCCCCAGCCGGAAGTGCTCACCAATTGACCCTCCAACAGGGGCGGCTGCATAAAGTCCAGCGCCAAAGCAATCGGACCCCAAAGCCCGGATAGCCGGGATAAACCTTGAAGTTCGGCTGTTGCACCTCAAACACCTGACCGGCAACTGCGGCATCTGCATATGTATTGCTGCCCAGATAGACGCCTGCACTCTCCGCATCGAGCAGGCAATGCGCCGCGGTCAGCACAAACTCCAGGCTGATGAGCGAGCCGCCGCACTGCCGGCCGTCGCCCTGGCGCAGCCGGAGTAGCAGTCCCGCCTGGTAGGGAAACATGCCCGGCTCGGCCAGTTCGCCGCGTGCGATGCGTGTGCTCACCGCTGGCTGCTCCTGTTGCTCCTCGGGCAGCTTATACTTCTCGCACAGACGCTGCCAGCGCTCGTAGCCCAGCTGCCAGCGTATGGACATCAGTTCCTCCTCCCGATCCGGGCTGGCATCGTGCTTAGTGCTCCACGCCTGCGCCAGGCCCAAGACGGCCAGACAGAGCTGCCAGGCGTGCGGGTAAAGCATCTCAGTGCTGCTGAGTGTGCTCTTCACTCGAGTAGTTTGTTGTTTTTATAGACACGGCACGTGTCCGGGCCCCTTGGTTAATTGAATTTGCGAATTACACGCCGAGACACACAGAAAATCAGCAGCTGTTTGGCATTCAATTTTAGCCAGTTTCATGTAATTGCCACACGTTTCAGCGATTATGTTGCTTAGGCCTTCGTCTTTAACTACAACAAAAGACAAGTCGGACAAGTGTTCTAGCCGAGGTAGATACCCTGCACACAGCTTCGTGCTGTCTTAGCATACGTTCGTACTCAATTCTAGCCGTACTGTACACATCTGATTTACACGCCAACAACATTTTTCCATCTTGAATAACTACTAACTTCTAAAAAAATAAAGTATAAACCTAATCAAATTCTCAAAGCTTAAATAATACATCTAAATGTGTGGGTATATCAATGATTTTCAGCCTATCTACAATAAGACCCGATCTTTATTGAATTTCACGGGCTTAAATGTGACATCCAAATATGTGTAAGAATTCATAGATGGGAATATTCTTCATCTCTGTGTTTTCTTCTTCTTGCTCTCAAAATCTCTGAGACATAGATTAAAAATAGGTCAAGCTAAAATCGATATATATCGATATTCTGGAAATGCTTGAGTTATCGATATATTTAATCGACACTTTAAAATGAAACTCTTCAGCTCTTATACTTTCTAGTCGTATAGTCCCTATATAATAGAGCTGGAACGTATATAGATATACACAAATACCTTCCGAATATGTTTTTCATCTCCTTCTACAGGCAATATACCCATTTTCACTAGAAACAGGGTATTAACTATATGTATGTAACCCTCAACAGCAGCATTTCCATACGTATTGAATAGAACTTGTCTTCGCTGCAGTTGGGTTAATTACACGACGGCTCATTGAGGCGGCTTTCAATTGCATGCCTTAACCCCTGATTTGGTGGTGGTTTTAGCAGCATTTATCAACGCTTTGCTTATTGTTTATTGTATTTTATTTAATTTCCTTTGTATGCCATAAAATAGTACCAGACACTGAAAATGGTTGCTCCAATCGTAAACGCATTATATTATATATATGAGTTTTTATTTAATGAATGATATCGCGGGGAACTAATCAATGGGTTTTGAGAGCCTATCGTCTGTTTACATTGTTTTGGTTCCGGGTATAATTGAGTAATGCTTTTATCAGACAGTGCAGCAGACAATCTCGAAATATATATATTTCAAGTATTCGCTAACACGAGCAATCGAATGCTTTGATTTGTTTAATTGAATGGTACTTGAGACCTTAAAGCAGTATGAAAACCCCATGTAATATTGTTAGAAATATATATACATTTTAGGTTTTGATCTATATATTTTTCAAAGATATGTCGTGAATTTTTAAGGTACTTCTAAAATGTCTTGGGATTAAAATATGTGATATACTCTGTAAACGATTTGGAATCGAACTGTTTCGTACTTGAAATTCTAATATATTTTACTAAAAAGAAAATCCGACAAACTTTTGAACACTTTTATTTGCTTTTTAAAGTTTAATAGGCCTAACAAATAGTTGAATCTCATCTTGGCAGACGGTTTGAAAATTGTTTAACTACCTCCACAATGTTGGCGACTTCAATGAACTTATTTATGCCCCATTCCCCAGCCTTTCCCTATGGCCAATTTTATTGGTTTTCATTTGTTTGCGTGCTTCAATCGCCTTTCTTGTTGTTGCCGCTTGAAGCTTAGCTTTGCTTCTTCTGCTTTCGCCCGCCTCTGTTTTTATGTTTATGCGGAAATCTGCAGAAATTGTGTCAATATCAATAAAATTAGATTAGTATCGACGGCAGCAAACAAGCAAAGTGTGTCAGGCAGTCAGCCAGGCAACAAATAACCCCCACGCCTGCCCTCATGTGTGCGTGGGAGCCACTTGGAGCATCCACATCCGCTGTCTGTGTGTGTGTGTGTGTGTGGAAGGGTGAGGAGGGTTCACATCCGGCCTGCGGCCTACACAGAAACTGCCTCTGTGTGTGTGTGTGCGACAAATGCTTAAATGCCTTGAAATTGTTGTAATTTCGAAGGAACCCTCCTCCCAAAAAGGAAAAAAAGAAACAGAAGGGACAAGAAAAAACTTTCACTCAGTTAAAACATGCGCCACACTTAATCTCAGTTAATTTTCTTAATGGAAAAGTTTTCACGGCTTTACTCGTTGCCACATTCTATTTTTATTTTCCTTCCTTCTTTTCGCTTTGTGGCATTTTTGTCGCCTTTCGCGTAGGCTCAAGGAACCCGAAACGTTGAAGGGCAGCCCTTCAAAATTACATTTGCCGAGCCGTAGCCTTTGTTGGAATTTTTTTCGTTTTTTTGGCTGTGGCTATGCAGATAATTTTCATAATGCGAAAATTAGAAAAGTTTGGCAAAAGTTTTTCGCTGTTCGGGTTTACAATTTTATGGCAATTGGTTTTTTTTTTTTTAGATATTTTGTTGTGATTTTTCATTAAAGCTGTTTTCCTATTGATTTCGCATTGACAACATTTACGTGCCATTATCGCATCGCTTACAAAGCCGGCGATAGCCCAAAGCGACTCCATTTCCATTGCGGATGCTGCTCTTGTTTTTGCCGCTTTTCAGCGCTTTTCCACCCAACTCTCGCCCTCGTTTTTCTCACTCTCTGCTCGAGGACAATGACGTAATCTTTTATATAAACACAGTCGCGCTCCAACACTTTTCCAGCTGCTGTCCGGCAGTCGCATTTGCAGCAGCACTTGCCTGGCACTCGCCCCTCTCCGCCCCGATTCGCCCCGCCCGTCACTTATCCAGCCATCATTTGTGCTCGTTGGGAACTGGCTGGGAATCACGTGACGAGTGATTGAGTGCACTTCTCTGTGCGCTTTTTCACTTAAAAATGTGCGATTTCAATCACTAAAAGCAAAGGTACACATCGCCCAAATCGAATCAGCGACGGCTGAGTGATGTCCTCCCCCTCCTACCTCGAATAGGTGGAAACTAACCGCAAAAGGTGAACGCTGAAACAAAAGAAAAACCACGCCAAAAACATGCAAAAGGAAGTTGGCAATAAATGTTAAAACAAGTTATGTGCAAAATGTCCGGGACACGTGACAGGCCAGCGAAGCGCTCCAAAAATCAAAAGCGAGTCTAGCAGAAAGACGAGACTGGCAGATACCCTGTAATACGGTTTAAAGTAGGTTAAAATGCTTTGAGATTGAAATATGCCATTATGTATATTCATAAATGCATAGACAGGGCTTTTAAACGGGTTTGAATGGAACTGGTTCGAACCCGGAAATTCAATATATATATATATATATATATTTAAAAGAGGCAAGAACCAAAGCGAACCAAAGAAGGAAAAAAAACTGAATTATGAAAATATTTTATATGTTATTTATAAATTGAATTGTTTCATAAAAATATACGACCAAGCAAGGTCTACAAAAAATCCTGGGTTCATAGATGGAGAACCAGGCTCAGGTACCGAACCTAAAACCTGGTTTGAGCCGTGAACCGATCCTTTGACTATTTTTATAGGGGGTTTGATGTGTATAAATACTCAGTGAAAAATTACATTCTAAGATCTGCCCGAGTAAGAGAGAGTTTTCAATGATATTTTATTCTTTCTTTAATCTTAAATTCAGCAAAACAAACGCAAAATATGTTTTTTTTTTCTAATTTTCATACAATTAGGAACACAGTTTTTTTGACGGACTCATTTTCTTTCCATTTATTCTACGGCTACAGGGTATAAAAAAAGAAGAAAAATATGTATATGCGCATTTGCTGCTTACTTACATTTAGTTACATATATATCTATATATATATATAAACATATATATATATATTTGGAGGAGCTGGCGCGTGGGCAGCAGGGTGTTGCACATTCCGCACATCAAAACGCCACGCCACTTAACAAATCCCAAGTTGTCGTTGCGTGCCACGTGACTGGAATAGACGAGCTTCAGGTTGAGAAACAATAGCTTTGCTTTGGCCAGTTGGAATTTGGGTTCGTGTGTCCGTTCCGCAGTTGCTTTATGGCCAGGACTGCTGGAGGAGTCGGATTGTTGGTTGTTGGTTGTGCGGGCTGCCGGGAAAACGGGAAAACGCTTTCACGCACGCTCGCCTTGAAGCGTCGCCTGGCGACCTGCCGCGCTTAATTTCCGCTTGTAATGGACGCACGATAAATCTTGGCCAGCATTTCCGTTGCCCGCAATCTAAGACCCGAGAATCTCAAGCGGCACGCTATTGAAATACATCTTTTGTTTGAACTTCTTGTTTTGCTTACACCTGAGCGTGTACCATCCTGCCATCCAAGAGTTTTCAATTTCTGCAGTTTAAGTTGAGGCATATTAAACTTTTGGGGCATGGCAACGAAGGCGGCAGTCTATAGGCCTCCAAATTAGCAGCATAATTAGGAAACTTTGCCTTGTGGGGTTTTATTTAAACCTTAAAAGACTGAATTTTAGGTTGAGGAAAATTTAAGATGTGTTGAAGAACTTAGTGCATGGCTTTCTAATAGGCATTCATCACAGAAATTTGTTTGTTTTTGTATAGTATTTTGTAAGCTTTTAAAAGTATTCTAATTTCTAGATAATTTACAATTCTTTTATGCATAAACTATGTGTAAAATGGGAATAATATGAGTTCAACAGGTTATGTGTAATAGATAATAAGTCTAAGGCGCGAACTGGCAAGTGAGAGGTCGTTGGTTCAAATCCCACAGCATTTTAAAAATGTGAATAATTGTTTTTATATTTAGCAATTACTTGCTTAAACATCATTTTCTATCTGATAATTCTTTTTTAATTTATTATTACATTAAAAGTTGTTCAACCTGAAATAGAAGTTCCTCATGAACTGAATATTGTCCATCTCTAAGCCACATGTGCTTAGTTCTCCCATTGTTAACCTCTCCATTTTATGCGCTTCGTCCCATATGATACCATAATTTAAAATGGCAAATCCCTTTTAACTTGCCACCGCAATGTGCCAATTGCCAGGGCAATTTTTATTGTCGCCTCGTTAGTCAGGCGAGAGTGTCCGGGAGAGAACTATTTTGCCAAATCCTCGACTGTCTCCCGCTGGATGTGCGTCTCGCTTAAGCCGGGCGATAAGGTGTGCACATTCGAAAGTCCCTCCTCCCCCTCCCGACCACGGCCCCTACAGGCAGCAGCCAGAGTTGTCGGTACGTGCCTTTCTTTGCTGCTGCGATAAATTGCTATTGGTTTCCTGTGTTTAGGGCGGGGCTGGGGCTCAAAGGTAAAGCTGCTAATTTATTAGAGCGAGCGGCAAACAAAACGCCAGAAAAACATAAATAAACGAATGGGTGAAGCAGTTGGCAGTGTCTGACCTTAACATTCTTGAAATCGAGCAAAGTTGGCAGCGCTCTATCACACACACGCACACACACAAACACACACACACTGTGTAGCTGTGGCTCTTTGGCTTTAATGTGCGGCTCGGCAATGTGTGAAAGCGGCGTATAAATTTCAATGGTCAAAATGCGCGCTAAGCTGCACCTTTGTTTGCAGTGCCTGGCCTAAAGTGTGTGTGTGTGTGTGTGTGTGTGTGTGTGTGTGTGTGTGCATGTGTGTGTGTGTGCCAACAATGGGACAACGGCAACGCATATTCAATAATGTCCTCGCTTTCAACTTTTGTGCCATGGAAATGCAAAATCTGCATGCCATAAACCGATAGAAAGAGATAGAGAGAGATAAAGAGAGAGAGAGAGAGAAGAGTGCGACTGAATAGAGATAGCAACAATTTAACAATGTTGCCAAAGCCTGTGGACTAAAGTTCTTGCCTGTGAACAATAGAAAAACGAATTAAACAAAAAGCCCGGCTAGCTTTCTATGAGTATGTAAATGTGTGTGGCGGTGTATGAGTGTGTAGGTGTGTGTGTGTGTGTGTGTGTGTGTGTGTGTGTGCTGGCACAACAACAATAGAGTACAGCAGCAACAATGGCCACGTCATGAGCAGCTGCAACAATGGCGAAGAGCAAAAATGAATGCCAGTTCGCGCGCGCGTGTGTGTGTGTGTGAGTTTGTGTGTGTGTGTGCTACTCTTTCTATATGTCAGCATGTGTGTGTCTGCGTGTGCGTGTGTGTTAGTGTGTGGCTGCTAAGAAGGCAGCTACTGTTGCTTTAACTGGCTTTTGTTTGCAGTCGCCGACACTCTGTCAACAACTGCCCCCACAGCTCCCACAAGCTCTTGATGTTGTTGTTGTTTTTGTTATTGTTGTTTTTGTTATTGTTGTTTTTGTTGCATTAGCAAACGTAGTGCATTAATGCCGCACGCTGTGAATGAGTGTTGAGTATGCAGCATATGAATATAGTTCAGCGTTATTTTTGTTTGTACTCCCTGCAGCACTTTGACGCATTTACTGATTGAACCGATTGCCCTATCCGACTGCTGCAATCATAGATAAAGCATTGTAATGGCAACAGATATTATAATACTAGTTCACAGAGTGAAAAGAGTGTATATTGGCTTTGTGCATTGTTCGCCTGGCTGATCGCTTTTGTGAACATGTCGAACTCGGATCTAGAAAAGTTTATATTTATAGTTTATATTCTCCTAAACCATATGCAGTACTATGTTATCATGGCTTTTCGAATTCTGCTTTCAAAAACATAATATCGATAAATATCGATCTTCAGATATGGTTTTCAAGGCATAACTCGAAGAGAATAAGAGCTAGATACATTCAAATTGGTGTGTTGTCTCTCGTATTGTATATGCAAGTTAATTGGGGCTTTCCCCCATGCCCCTCAACATTCGACAAAAGAGATTGTTATAGGGTGTGAGCTCCGGGCTTCGGCATATAAAAATGCAAATTTTAATAAAGATCGGACTATAAACCCGAAGATAATTTAGACTGAATGGCATTCATACATGTATTATTTGTGGAAGCAGGAATTGTTTTATATTTTGTTTTGATTTTTGTTTGTCAACTGTAGATCGCATACGCTTTGGTAATCCTTGCCGGATTGTTTGGTTTTACTCGATGCCAGCATTGTCGCGTATCCAGTCCCGGTAGTCGCTGACTCGAGTGAAACCACCTGGCAGGCCACTCTGGCAGCTCTTGAGCACAAAGGAGTTGATGCCGACCAGCTTCAAGCCATCGTGGGTGACCAATGGGCCACCCGAGTCACCGTTGCAGGAGGACTTGCCAGCCGCAGTGCTGACATAGAGAATACCCTCCGTGGGCACTCCAAGTGGGCCAATTTGTTGGGAGCACTCATCAGTGCTGATAATCTTCAGGTTGACGCACTGCAAATAATTTGGCTGCCCATTGTATATTCCGGTCTTGCCCCAGCCGCAGGCTGTGCTCCACCTGCCCGCATAGCTATTGCCACGTTCGCCCAGCTCCAGCTTTTTGATGTGGTCCGTAAATTTCACATGGGGCGTGCGTATGAGTGCGATATCATTTTTCAAGTCGATCCCTCTGTAGTACTCCGCATGCGGAAGTATATCGCCGCTTGACACATCATGGGTTAGCTGAGCCTGTTCGAGCTTGTTGGAGCCGTAGTAGATCCTCACTGACTCCGCCCGCTCTGCGCAATGCGCAGCTGTCAGTATCCAGGTGTTGCCTATAATGGAACCACCGCACCACCAGCCGTAGTATCTAAACTCGAAACTCAGCCCCACAATATACGGAACCTTGCCCTCGGCAGGCGCAAAGCCATTGATAATGCGTCCCTCGATGCCATAGAAATTGGGCAGATCCTTGAGCGGAATGCGTGGTAGCCCCTGCGGGCCAATGGGTAGCTTGGTTCCACTGGAGCTGGCAAAAGCCAAGCAAAGAATTGCTAGTACTATCTTCATACCCACTAATTAACTAGTTCTCTATTCTAACTCAGCTCGCTCTTTTATACGAAATGTTTCTCTGTGCTTTTCAATTAGCTGCTGAAGTAACTTACATAAATCAGCTGATCCCTTGTTATTTATGGGCCTAAACTTTGTCTATATAGAGACTTTTAGCGAAAAAATTTAGATTTAACGTGTGCATTGTTTAAATACTAATTAAATCTTATCTTGGTTCTTTTTAATAGGCTGGTTACATGTTGCTTACACTCTGTAACAAAGAGACATTTTTTCAGTGGTTCACATTTTTCATTTTTTAAAAAAAATTGTTGTATGTCGGGAGGGTCCGACTAGGGAATACCCTGAACCCAGCTCTAAGCAGTCTTTAAACATTTTTTCGCTTGCTTTTATATAAAAAAGAATAAACAAATACACACAACTCATGCTGCAAGCTGCGTTGCGCAAAGACTTTGCTTCTGGTCAAAATATCCCACACCCATAACTTGGTCAAAACTCAACCGATTTTCATAAGGTTTTGCTTTTTGTTAATGGTTTAGCTTCTAGATCAATTTGGCATCTAAATTTGGAAACATGTTTCCTGGCCAAAATTCATGTGAAAATGGTTCCCTCAAATATTCTATATAGGCATAGGTCAAAATTTCCCATCCCCGTTACTCGGTCAAATCTCATCCAATTTTCACGAGTTTTGGCTCTTTGTTCATGGTTTGGCCTATATTTCAATATGGCATCCAAATCTGGAAACATGTTTCCTGGTCCAAATTCATGTAACAACTGTACCCTCAAATATCCCGTATAGACATAGGGCAAAATTTCCCACCCCCATAACTCGGTTAAATCTCATCCGATTTCCACGAGGTTTGGTTCTTTGTTCATGGTTTAGCCCCTAGACAAATTTGGCATCTAAATCTGGAAACATGTTTCCTGGTCCAAATTCATGTAACAACTGTACCCTCAAATATCCCGTATAGACATAGGGCAAAATTTCCCACCCCCATAACTCGGTTAAATCTCATCCGATTTTCACGAGGTGTGGCTCTTTGTTCATGGTTTAGCCTCTAGATCAATTTGGCATCTAAATCTGGAAACATGTTTCCTGGCCAAAATTCATGTGAAAATGGTACCTTCAAATATTCTATATAGACATAGGTCACATTTTCCCACCCCCATAACTCGGTCAAATCTTATCCAATTTTCACGAGTTTTGGCTCTTTGTTCATGGTTTGGCCTATATTTCAATATGGCATCCAAATCTGGAAACATGTTTCCTGGTCCAAATTCATGTAACAACTGTACCCTCAAATATCCTATATAGACATAGGTCGAAATTTCCCACCCCCATAAGTCGGTCAAATCTCATTCGATTTTCACGAGGTTTGGTTCTTTGTTTATGGTTTAGCCCCTAGACAAATTTGGCATCTAAATCTGGAAACATGTTTCCTGGTCCAAATTTATGTAACAACTGTACCCTCAAATATCCCGTATAGACATAGGGCAAAATTTCCCACCCCCATAACTCGGTTAAATCTCATCCGATTTCCACGAGGTGTGGCTCTTCATGGTTTAGCCTCTAGATCAATTTGGCAAATGGTCCAAATTCATGTAACAACTGTACCCTCAAATATCCCGTATAGACAGACATAGGGCAAAATTTCCCACCCCCATAACTCGGTTAAATCTCATCCGATTTTCACGAGGTGTGGCTCTTTGTTCATGGTTTAGCCTCTAGATCAATTTGGCATCTAAATCTGGAAACATGTTTCCTGGTCCAAATTCATGTGGAAATGGTACCCTCAAATATCCTGTGTAGACATAGGGCAAAATTGCCCAACCCCTTAACTTAGCCAAAACTCAACCGATTTTGGTAAGGTTTTGATTTTTCTCATGGTTTGTCCTCTAGATCAATTTGGCATCTAAATCTGGCAGCCTTATTCTTGGTCCTAATTAATGGGAAAATTGTACCCTCAAATAACGTATACAGACGTAGGTCCTCCGCCCATAAATTGATCACAATTCAAATGATCATCAGGTTTTACTGTGTGCTTATGGCTTGGCCACTAATTCAATTTGGCATCTAAATAATTAGGTTTTGTGTGATTTGCTTTAAACTTATTTTAAAAGCTCTAAATAAGATCAGCGATTTGGGAAATTTCGCCCGCAACAGTGGGAAATTGGCTTATTGTCTGATCTTTGAGAGAATTTATTCTATACGTATCACGGGTAAGGCCGGGGTATTCCCGCTAGTCTATATATAAAATTGTGCGTCATAAGCTGTCCAACTCTCAATGTCGATGTCAAAGACAATAATAGCTTATGAGGCACAATTTCAAATATATACGTTTGTTATGAAAAGTTAGGAAGATGGGCATGGCCAGCCGAGTAAATGGACTGTCTAGCTATTTCAAAAACTAGATTTCGTTTCCTTGGCGTCTATCTCCTTTTGGACCTATCATATCAAGCAAAGCCACAAAAGCATTTTAGACTTTAGCAGTGTCTTGGGGATGGAAAAGCGGCACATAAACTGTTTCGTTGTTCCTCGAGGAATGGGGTGGACTACTCTTGTACTTAAGGAGCCGAGGGTTAACTGCCCTCGCCATTTGCACTTCCCTAACCCATTTTAAATGGGTACTGGGTATTGACATATTGAAAGGTCTACATCAATCGCTCTGATTGCACATATTCAATACGTCTTAAGGCAAACCCTTCTTCCATTAGCAGCAACCGCCTCTCGACCGAGTGAGAAACTGCAAAAATGTTTTGTTGCATTCGCATTGTTTTTGTTTTTATTGTTTTCTTGCCACCAGTTGTGGAATTCCTTTTGGCGCTACTTAAAGTTGATCGAACCGGCTGGCGGAGAGTGTTTGGAAAACTTTCAAGTGCCATCGAAGTGGAAAAGTTAATGCAAAATTGCGAATGCGACGCCAACTGGCGATCCTTGGCTGACTGCTGACTGCTGCATATAGCCATCCGCTGGCCTCTAGCCGGCTGCCATGTCACGAGGAAATGTTGAATTTTGGTCAATAGCATGCAATTTGGGTTAGGCAAACAAGTCAACAGCGTGGCCTGGTTGAAGCCAGCTTCGAAACTGGCAAACATTGCGGCATAATCAGGGAGATGTGAGGACCGAGCCGTAAGAAGGGGCAGGAGCCACGTTCACATCTTTGTCTGCCGCATGCGATTGGCCTCGGGCATGGGGCAAACTCTGCCAATTGGCCAAAAATGCCACAAAAACATATTTGGCAATGCTGGAGCGGCAGCTGCAGCTGCAGCAGCAGCAGCAGCAGTAGCTACCAATACCACAAACTGCTGCTGGGTCAATGTTGATGTTGATGTTGATTTTGGACATGAGACGATGTGCCGCAGTGGCAGGGCCATAAAATCAGGCAGTCAATGAGCCCGAATGGCCAAATAGCTGTTATTGTTATTGCCGCAGCCTGGCAAATTAATGAGGTGTCCTGTTTGGCCAGCCAGGCATAATCACAGCGCCCACCAGAATGCGTCCGCCTGTCAGCTGCAGTTCCTGCACTCTGGTAATTATGGAGGGGGTGGGGGAGGGGCAGGGAGAAGGAGGGAGGGGGGATATGCAAAAGAGCCAGCCAGCAATTTGGCCAGATTGGCATTGGCTTTAAGGACTCGATTTTACGGTTAGACACTTTAAGCATGCCAGCAACTGACAAACGCCAGACGAGATTAGCATTTTCCCCCGTTTTTCCCAGACACTTGCAGGGAGTATTAAAATTTTAACATTCAATGTGTAACGCTCAGATGAAGAAGTCTCCGCTCCAATAAAGTATATATATTTATGTTCTCTATTCGATATAGCCACGCCTGTCTGTCTGTGTATGAAAACAAATCTATTTATCTTAAAGCTTTCATCATGAAAGATTCGTTTCCCCGTTGCAGGCAGAGTTATGTTAGATTTGGACGGAACGTAGAACTATTTTATATGGTTGCAAAGGTAAAGAATACTCAAAAATTAAAGTCTTGTGTGAAGAACCTTGTTTGTTTTTCATGATCCGCGAGCAAACTTAGCTTTCTCGAATTTTACCATTCTCTCGATACATGTCATATATCATATCTGAAGCATCAGTCGAAAACTAAGTTAAAAACTTTTCTGCTTTTCAATATCTCCTCAAATAACTCAGTAACTAGAAGTTTCACACTAACATATTGGTAATATCGTCTCAAGTCTATCTACTTTATCATATAGTTCCTATAGGAATAAAGCCTACACCTAAAATCATTTGTGCGCCACAAGAGTATTTGGTCTTCGACGTTCCGTATTTATCCGTTCTGTCTTGTGCTTTGATATTTTTGTTTTACTTTTCTTTCGTTCTTTTGATAGTCCAACATTTCCCCAGACAATATTTGCATGAAAACTGTTACTGCCACTTAAGCATATCCTTGCCAAAAAACTTCCTGTGAACACACACAAAAAAGTAAAGAAAAAAAAAAGAGAAAAACTCTGGGCTTTTGCTTTTTATTGTTTTGCTCTCATATAATATTCTTTTTTTTTTTCTGGCAGCAATTTTGTTGTAGTTTTAATGACAACCTCCGAACCGAGCAGCACTCGAAATTGTCGCCTTAATCTCAGCAAAGACGTCGCGACGCCTCAAAGTATGCAACTTTTTTGTGAGCGTCTTTTTTTTTATGGGCTCGACAAAAGTTTTCAGTTTTTTTACTCTTATGCCGGCCAAAGTTAAGCGACACAAAAATACAAAATGTTGGATAGCTCTGTGGTTTTTAGTTGGATTTAAGTCTATTGCAAACTGCAAACGCGTCAGTTGCATTCCGAAAGTTATGACTAAAAAGTTGCGACAGTTTTGAATTGTTTAAAAACAGTTCAGTGGCAGATTCGCTTCATGCAGCTTCAGAATGGTTCGCTTTACATTTCCTTAAAGTAGAAATATATTCATGGTCAGTTTAAATGTCCATTAGGATATATAGCCTCCTCTATCTATCTGTCAGTCTGTTCTCGAGGTCAATGTGGGGCATATCGTTCAAGAGCAACAAAGTTTAACCATCAAAAGTGAGCAGGTTGTCCGTATATCTATCCCTGAACCTCTTGTTTCAATTACCAACAACCATTGATATCGATTCTCGAAAGACCTTGTCCCCAGAGCGCAGCTTTAACCATTTGAGAATTATAAGCAAGAAAAGGCGACAAAGCTGGCACAACCAAAGCCTACTCTATTCCCCCAATATATCTGCAAAAACGTATCAAATCGTCCTTTATAAAAACAAAATTTGTATAAAATGACTTCTGTAGAAACTAAAAAAAGCAAAAACCTAAAACCTATGCCCTTCTTTAACAGAAAGGAATAGGCAGCTCCGTTCCTATAAACTGTATAATACTTGAATCAACAAATTATGTCTCATACACCACATGTATGTACATGTTATATCGATATTATTTTTACTTATTATCGATAACTCCCTTATTTGCTTGAAATCGATTAACATCAATGTATTCGAGCGTGGATACTTTTCCCACCTTGAGCACTCTTGACTGTATTCCACCATGTTATATAAATGATTCAATGGGAGCAGAAGCTAACTTTAAATTAGTATAAGTTCAAGCTGTAGTCATGCTTTAATGCTTTAAAAATCCACTTGATATGTCCTCCACTCATAATTCGGATTTCCATTTGCCGCTTCGAGCTCTGGCTGCACTCGACTCTCATTTCAGTTAACAAAGCGTTGCTGCAGGCATTTATATCCATTTAAATAAAACTTACAAAAAAGTTGTTGTCTGTCGCCGCGTTTAGCTCGCATGTGTTACAGATAGCCCAAAAATTAAAAAAAAAAATATAGCTGAAAGAACGGGAAAAACTTTCAAGACAGCGAAAAAGCAGCCCAAACCACAGTCAAACATTTTTAATTAGCCTAATGAAAAAGTTCAAAAATGTGAGCAAAAAAGCGAAATACAAGAAAAAATGCTGGCAATTTTCAGAGATGCGACAACAAAAGGCGACGGCTGCTGACAAATGAGGAAAACGCAGCGCAAATAAGCGAGCAATAATTTTCGCCATTGTTCAGCTGCAGCAGGCACTGAATACACGGGGAGGGCAGGGCGGGGCTGGGCGAATGGGCGTGCGAGGGGTGTTTTAAAAGCTGAGAGCTGCAAACAAAGAAATGCAATAACTGGAGAGAGAGAGACAGAGTGAAGCGCAAAATAATGTTGGTAAATAATACAAATATGAAAAGACATCGCCACGGGCAAGGACATCAACCCACTTCTCCTCCCCCCACCCCCTGCAGCTTCAGGACCATCCCAATGCCCACCCAGACTTAAACAGCTTGAAGCCAAGCGCCGCAGCTTCTGCTTACGGCCCGGCTACTTTATTTGCCTTTGTCCTTCGGCCCCGCAAGCAAACAGCGCTCATTAAGTAAATGGCGACGGGACGATTGGAAAATGTTCAATTAAGAAAAAAAACTCTTCATACTTATTGAAGGACATGCATAAACCACTTAAGAATTATAAGCAGTCGACTCGAAGCTGCCGCAGCATCAGCAGCAGCTCATAATTGATTTTCAACATTTGTGTTGTTGTTTTTAATACCCTGTAGCCATTCAAAATGGGCAGGGGATGATTTAATGGTTTTGCAGGTATAAATAACAGATAGAGAGGAGCATCTCCGATTGAATGAAGTATATATATATTCGAGAACATCATCAACAACCGAGTAGATCCAGCCAAGCTGTCTCTGAGTGCGACGATCTCAGAGACTGTACGAGCTGGAAGCATTCCCAACTTTTTGAATACTTCCCTTCGTGTATACTATATTTAAGCCCTGAAAACTGTATAAGGTCAATAGAGTTATTCAATGATGCATTCCACACATTGTGCGACTAAGGATAGAAGAAGCACATGAGCTGTATAAAGTACACTAAGTGTCTAGGTGTATGTGTGTGTGTTAGTATATGTTTATTTGCCATATTTATGTGTATATAGAGAAGGAAGCTTGAATATGTATGCCGACGCAAGTCACAGAGTAACTTCTAGTCGAGCACTTTCTACTAGAGCACTCTTGTTGCTGTTGTTGTTATCATTCCCTGGCCACTTTGGCTTATTAAATATTTAATGGCAAGTTGTCAGAAACAGCCAAGTGAATGACAGAACCCTCATCCCAGCCCCACAGCCCACGACCCTCGCACTTTTCCTGTTTGTCACGGCAACAATTGACAAATATAACGTAAATTGAAGACGAAAAGTTTGGCTCATGAATACTTTAGGCTGCTTAGTAGGGCAATTCCCGCTGTCCAACTGCCAATTCCGCCAATTATTTAAATGGTTTTCGCTCTGAATGGATATTTTTGCCTTCTTTTTTTTTTCAAATTTTATTTACGCACGCATTCGTGTGTAGCGAGCCCGATAATTGCAACAAAGCGCAACTTTTCTTTTCTATTTTCTCTTCTTTGTACAAAAACATGAAAGCAAGGCAGAAAAAGTCGCCAACACTTTGACACCAAACAAGCAAAGCAGCAAAAAGTAAAGCTACAGAAATAAAATCGGAGTAAAAAGAAATCGCTGTTGGCTAAAAAGTTTCACCCGGCGCAAAAGATTTGCTACAACTTTTGCGACAACTGAAAGAGGAAAGAGGAAAAAGTCTTTGGCCGACGAGGTTGCAATTAAAAAAGGGATTACTACGTGGCCAGGCCGAGACTTTGATTTTAGCCGGACCGCAGCTCTGCCACTCCCTTTCGCTTTTCGATTAAAAGTTGAGCAAATTAAAATTGTATAATGACGGTGATTAGGCCAACAACAGACGGGAAATTGTTCAACACAAATGGCCAAAAGCGGGGGCTGCAATTGTTTTACCTTTTGTTCTTAAACCTAGGGAATATACTTATTACAAATTTTTAAAAAATTAACTCTATACTTACCTCAAGTGTGGATTAATAATACAGAGCTTAGGTATTGAGAAGTAAATAATAAGTATTGAAGAAAGTTTAAACTAAGGCTTAAGTTCACGTAGCGATGTTTAATAAAAATAAAACGAATAGTTTTCGAATCGAAAAGAAATGTAAATAGTCTTCAGACTGATTCAAATGACAAAGTAAAATCCATTCAAAATGCTCAACGTAACAAAGATAATCGCGACATGTTTTAAAAACTAGCATACCTAAACTCCTCGTCGTTTTTCGCTTATAATTCGCAACGAGTTGAAGCGTTCATCTACTGTAAACGTCTCAACTAACTAACGTAACGACAGAACGGACAACTGCTCGAAATAGCTTTATAGACCAAACCTTTGCGCAAAACTTTAATTAGTTTTCGACAAAATACAATTTTCAAATTCCATGCGGAATTGGGTTACGCATGACATGGCCATAAATATAAATCAGAAATTATGTCGCTCTTAAAAGGCCAACCCATAATTAACGTGCGAAAATTTATTTGGCCGCGCAGCTGCCGTGCACAAAATTTGCATAATGAGAAATTGATTACTATTATTAAAATTCGAGTATTTTCATTTATGTGTGGGATGTTTTATTTATATTATTTCATTATTTTTTTTTGGTTGTATATAAATTAAATAACTTTATTTACTCAATTATGTTACGGTAGTGAATTATATACATATTTAGGTTTTATTTTCTGCAATTTGTTTATCTTAATTTAAAATACGCAATTTTTGCTTAGTACATTTATTTACGCTTAACAATTGAAGCAGCAACAACATTTAACATATAATTTGTAATACATATATATCATTTTTAATTAATTATTATATTAATTATTTAGTATAATTTTTATTTGATTTTTTTTTTTGCCAGGTTTTGCGCAATGGAAAATGTTTGAATAATGAAATGCATAATTGGATTGGAAAAAGTCAGAGAATCAATACAAATAAGGTAAGAGTTAGAGTTTAAGTTAGTTAAATTGTTCGTGGTCAACAAGCAATCGGTGAACCAATTCCAAAACAATTTTCAGTCATCAATTGGTGAAACATGTTTTCTGCAGGCTTTAGAGCTTAGAAAATAAAAACTTTAATTTTCACTATCCAGATTTTTCGAAAAGTATGAAACTTATCTCAAGTGCATTTTGACAAAGCTCTTTGAAAGTGAGTTTGAAGCCGTTTGTATGAAAAACAAACAAGCTTCATACGATCTTTTTTCGCCTGTGTTCCACAATTGCAGGTGAAACTAGCCAAATCCCGTCTTCTTAGGTTTTACCTATGCGTTGATCACCAATCTGTCATTCAGTTGCTTAATCAGTCCGTCAGTCAATCAGTCAGTTAGTTAGTCAGTCAGTCAGTCTGTCAGTCCGTCAGTCAATCAGTCAATCAGTCAGTCCATCAATTAGTCAGCTAGTGACCCAGTTAGTCACCCAGTCAGCTAATCAGTCCGTCAATCAGTCAGAACAAATCATTTTAAAATGTATATGTATAGAAGTGGAGGGTGGGAAACTAGAATAGATAGCGTCTTTCTCAATTTCACTCTGCCTAGCCTTTTCCATTTTCTTTCCATATTCCTTTTCCATATTGCAGAAAAAAGCAAACTAAACTAGAATTATTTTCACCATTTATCAGCTAGGCGTTTCATTTGCAGTTATTCGTGTTGAGTAGTGTATTTAATGTGTGTGTATGAGTGTGTGTGTGTGTGTGCTTTGTGTCCTTTTTCTTTTCATAGAGTATCACATTTTTGGTATAGAATATTTTTAGGCAAAATTATTTTGCTTTTCATGCTTACTTAAATGCAATCTTGTGCTAGAATTGTATTAGTATGAGATCCGAGTTCCGTATAGACTTGAGTATAACTCTCTGGCTACTGTTCCGTTTCGAGATTCTTGGCGCGCAGATACTTGAGCAGCATCTGCAGCGAATCGTAGGTATCAAAGTCGTCCAGATTGCGGCGCGATGAGGACATATTTGTGGGCCTGGGCATGGCCAGCGGCACGGGCAGCAGTTCCGGCATTACGGAATGGTGGGTTATCAGCGCCTTCAGGCTGGAGAACTCCTTGCGAAAGCCCTAAACAACGGCCGAGCATGGGCAAAACTAATCGCAACCAATGTCAAACAGCTACTTACCTTAATCTTGTAGCCTCGTGGCGAGCGCAGTATTATATAGTTGGCTATCTTGGGTCCTGGCGGCGAGGGTACGCGCAATGTCAGCGCATAGCAGCCGGGCTTGGAGCTGCTCTTGCGTACCAGAAATGCGCCGGGACTCTTGCTCTGCAGCACCTCGATGGCGATGTCACGCGAGATGCCCGCCTGATACCAGCAGGCATCCTTCAGCTCCGTATCCGACTCCTCCTCCACATCCTGCTCGTGGCTGTGTGTGTTCGCCAAGCTGCTGCTGCGCTGATTCGCTGCCAGAGTCGCCGCTGCGGCTGCTGCTGCTGCTGCGGCTGCTGCATTGTTAACACGCAGGCGATTGGCAAAGATCTTGGGACTGGAGTTGGCTGTAAATGAAATGCTTGCAATTGCAATTTGATCTTCCGTTTTGGAGCGCTCTCTGCGAAACCTACCGCTGCTGGTCTCGCGCAGATAGCGCTTCTTCAGATTGAACTCGCTGTTGTCGTTCAGGTTGACATTGTCCAGCATGGGTATGGCTGTCAGGGATTGGCGGCAAGAGTCTCCGAATTTGCTATCGATGTACGAGTCCTCATTGATGTAACCGTTCGAGTAGATGGGCTGGCTGTTCTCGCCTTTCAGCAATGCAGCTGCACTCAGCGGGGTGACATTTGCCACCAGCGGGCGTGACTCCTCGTTGTGGCGCAGCAGACCCATGGTCAGGCGCTTAACCTGAAAATAAAGCCGTAGCCGTTGCATTAAAGGATCTGTGTACAAAGGCAGAGCGCGTTCAAGTGGCAACAAAATTAACTACAATTTAAACACCTTGTAAGCTGGGTTACAAGGCGGGCGTGGGCGTGCCGCAGACAAGCGAAAAAAAAGCAAAAAAAAGGAGGAAGAAAAGCGCAAGAATTTATTACCAAAAACCGCAACTAGACAAAAAGTTTTGCGCCTGCACTTAAACAGGAAGCGGATGCTTGGACTAGGAATTACCAGAGAGAAGTGCGCCCAAAGAAAAGGGCTGGCCATAAAAGGCTGCCGCATAAATTGAAGGCCGACCAGGAGCAGGAGGAGGAGGAGGTCGCAGTCGCAGTCACAGACGCCGACTCGCATTGCACGCGACGGACGCTAAAAATGTTGCAAGGCATCGGATGCGGCGGATGCGGAAGTGGCGTGCTAAGCGGAAATGTGCCGCAGGACTAACAGTAGTACAACTGCAAAAAAAAAACTATGTGGGCATAAAGGAAACTGAGAACAGGCGGCGATAATTCAGCTGCACTTGTGCGCGCATGTTGAGATCATGTTCGCCACGCCTGCCTTTCCATACACTGCCAGAGAGGGTATGCACACATTGTCACGAAGTGTGCGACGCATTGCAGAAAGCAGCGCTGAGGCTATAAGCCACTTATATTGTCTTGGTCAGCATAGAGAGTTGTGTTGATGTAGACAATTCAGTCCTTTTCCAAGCAAGTCTCTTATTTTTCGGGCTATATATATATATAGAACTTGGCATAAATCCGTTTTTTGGCTCAAGCCGAAGTCGGTTGGATCGTGTCACTATATCATATAGTTGCTGCCATGTCAACGATTGGCCGAAGATAAAGTTCTTGTATGAATAACTTTTTTTCGTTTTTAAAGATGTCTTGACCAAACTAGGCATTTGTTAGATTAAATATGCTCTCTATATATCTTATCCATATCGGGCTACTCTATCATATAGTTGCCATAGGAAGGGTTTGCTAAAAATAAGCTCTCGACCATACTAGACATCTGTTATATATAATATGCTCCCTACATATTTTACCAAAATCGGGCTACTATATCTTATAGTTGTCATACGACAATTTCTGATATGAAAAATCGCATTTACCTGCTTATAGCAAAGTCCTTATCAATTCGCTAAATCTTTTTATCTATCGATACAAATTAAATGTACGAAATACTTTTTTTCACAAAATATCTTAACCAAACAGCCTTTAAGAGCGCAGAGTTCCATATCATATAATTTCCAAGGAAACTTTAAAGTGAGATTTTCTATGGAAACTTTGTGTTGTGCTCATGTATAAAAATGTCAGGCATATTTAATAAATATATGTATATTATATAGTCTTTATCTGATAGGGTATTTAGTCTTTGGCACGCCAAAAAATGTTTTTCCTGCTATTTTTCTTTTTCGTTTATTTTTATTTCCCTTTTTTGGGGTCAGTGGCTTTGAAAAGTCTGTCTGGCTGTTCACAATGGCTGCGTCTGAAAGTAGACTACAGCTGTGTGCGCTTCGTGTCCGTGTATGCGTGTGTTTGTGTGTTTGTGTGTGTGTGTGTGTGGCATAATTTAAGGCGACATTGACAATGAGACGCGGCGGCGGCGGTGCAGCTTTCATTTGGCGGTTGCCTTTACCTGGCAAGCCTGACAGCAATTGTTTGCTCATTGCTGCATAATTTAACAGGCGCGAGCGCTGCATACTTTTAGGCTGCTTAAGCAAACATTCTTTGCATATTTCACGGCGCATTGCACACTGATTTCACACAGTGCGAAGCTCATTTTTACACAATTTACACGGCACCACACACACACACACACTTGGCTATGTAAACAGCATCAAAAAGCTTAGCTGAACATGTTTGCTGCAGCTTTTATAGATTTATTTTTTTGCAGACATTTCTGAGCTCGTATGGAAATATGAATTCTATGTAAATAATGCTATTTATGCGATCAATGCTAATCCCAAAACATAAAGAGATAACAAAACGTAAATCTGTTCAATAGGATAATATCCTGTACCCATTTGTCTGCCTTTAGATTTTATATGCAAACATGTTGCGGCGTTTTCTGATATTTTGGAAAACTTAGGATCTTCGTATGATATTATTATACTTAACGATAGAAAATCATGGAATTTTATTCTTGCCAGCCAAAAATGCCCGCCAACTTTAATTTAAGACAAACTTTCGACAAGCAAATGAAGGACAAATCAAAAATTTTAGTCTACTTTGCGGTACTGTACCCATTGATAATGCATGAGAAAAGGGTATATTAAAGTTGTGTTACCATTAAAATGGGCAAAAAATGGTGTGTTAAAGTTGTACAAATGTATATAAATTGCAGCCAATTCATAAAGTTAATGTATTCTTGATCAACATCAGCAGAGAAGGCGAACTAACTATGTCCCTCTCTCTGTCTGCCTCTCTGTCCGTGTCTCTGTCTGTCTGTCTGTCTGTCTGGCATGAAGACTCAGAGATCTTAAAAGCTAAAGACTTCATATTTGAGATTCAATTCTGTTGGTCAAATCATGTTTGCTTCCAGTATGCGGTTGCTCTTACTGTCCTTTTCCGAAATCGATAAATATCGATTTTCAGCACAAGTTTTTGGGTTAAAAGTATAAAAAGTAGGCAAGTATTTTTAAAGATACGATATTTACAGGGTAACTGCAAGTCGAGCAGCTGGGTATATTTTACTACTTCTTTTTTGGTTAGCTCGGAATTCGTTTTTTTGAGATATTTGTGTATTACTTTTTGTGTACTGCTGTGCTTCTGCTCATTTACTTATGGCTTGTCTTTGATATGTTTCCTGGCAAGTTTCAAATTGAATTTGATTTCAATTTCATAAGGTTTTTTCCCCATTTTACATTTGCTGCTGTTGCCATAAAGCAAGTGTGTGACAGACTAATTGGAACGCTGGCTTAATGAACTGGCAGTCGGGACATTGGCGGCAGCTGTTGCCTGGCAGCGAGCTGCCCAAATAGGTGGCACGTGCACTGTGCTGCATGTGGCCTGGCCGTGCAGCATTTTCCATTCGAGCATTTATGCAAATTTAATAAACTGTTTGCTTGGGGGTCAGCGGCGGGCTGCTTGAGGGGCACAGCCCCACAAAATTGGTAAAAGTCAGCCACGTTTAAATCAGGCAACAGATTGAGGGCTGGCGGCTGTGTGGCCTTTGTGGGCATGTCTGGGCGTGTGTGTGTATGTGTATGAGCGGGCCACAAAATATTATTTATGGCAGTTGAGCCAAAAATATTATTTGGCCCTCCGTGCATGATACCAGCAGAAGTAGGCGTGTCGTGCCCCGGCCACATGTGGCTGTCTGTCGACTGCTGTCGCTCAATGTCAGCCAGGAAATGGAGGCTGGCGCAACGATATATTTGGCCTGGGCGTTCTCTCTCTGGAGTTGTCCTGTTGCAGTTGCTAAACAAACATTTAGCGGCAACGAGTCAACAGCATCGATGCATCAACGCCAGCAGCAGCAGCAGAGGGTAACACGGGATCAGAGCCAGCAGCAGACAGCGCGTCATTTCCGGCTATAGAGAGAGTATGCGTGTGTGTGTGTGTGTGTGTGCCTCTTGTTATGCGGGTGAAGTGCATAATGTGTCCCATCGCATTTGTCTTTGGTCGCATGTGCAGCTTGCTGCTGCTGCCTGCTGCTTTATTTTGCTTATCTGAAATTGAATCAGGCAGCCAAGCAGACGACGACGACGGCAACTTTGCCGACGGGCACAATTAGGGTAGCCGCTGCTGCCACGCCTCCTTTCCCCTAGCAGCCCCTATCAACTGAGCGCGCCAAAAATTAATTTGCTTATCGCGCTGCAGCCGCCACCCTGCCACAAAATGATGTTATTGACAGCGCCAGCCGAGTCGGAGGCATATTGAAAAACTATGTAATGCCAGAAGGCAACAGCCATAGCAAAAACGGTTGCCACGTGGCGTATGCGTGTTATGTTTTTAACGAAATTGATTTATTGACAAAACATCAGGCAGCTAACAGCAAGCATCGACTGCACAATACTCTGTTTACAGTCGGCAATGACTCTGGCTGCAAACTGGAATCGAATGAGCTCGGAATCAACATTTAATTTAACGTTAAACTGAAGCGTAAGCCAAGCCAGTTGCCAAAAAAAAAAAAACGAGCCAATTCTGAGCTAAATCATAATTGTTTCTATAAATAAGAAACTTTTGAGTAAGAGCCAGCCCCAGAACTTAAACAAGTTGGGCCCAAATCGAAGCTCATCGTTCATCTCTATTATTTATCAAAAATTAAATTGCTTCATAGTTAGTTTTAAATAGAAGACGATCCATGCAAAACCTGGTGTTATGGATGTGGAAAAGGAATTCACAAGACGAAAAGACAAGCAGTTGGTTTAAGGCATAAAAACAGCCACCAACAAATATTTATTGGGTTTCCAGCCTTGGTTACAACAACAGTTAGAAAAGAGGCTTGGTAACAGACTGGGCACTGGGTGATCCGGGTAGGTTTATCGTGCCCGCGGATAGGATTCAGTTAGTTTCCAGTCATTGTCTTGGAAAAAGAAACAACCAACACCATTCCCAGCGACTTACAAGAACTACAGGCATCATAAGGAACTAATAAGTCTCCGGACGACCTCAAGCATCAGGTCTTCAATAGAGTTGGGGACTCTTGATCTGGCTTTTAAGGACTTTTGGTTGGCTATAAAGGATTTTTTGTTAAATATAAAGTCAAGGCAATTTGTGGATAATGATTTTTGTCTCGTTCTGTTAAGGATTTCTAGCTGTCAAATGGGGTGAGTAGCTCAAAAGCTGTCAACAATCAACTCGAGTTGCCCGCAACAAGTAAAAACAAAATTCTTAATACTCTATCAAACACAGATAGACACATGTATAAATCCTGAGCTTAAACTCTAGATTTGTCAGCCAGAGGGACCTGGCACACAACCAATATACCCGCTTTCACTCTGTGAACTGCGCGTAAAACAACCAATATGAAAAATGCCAAAGTTGAACCCTTTTTTTCGACATATGTGTGTGCTGTATATATTTGTTCTTCTTGTTTTTAGGTTTTTTCTTTCTGGTTCATGTCCTTGAGGCAAGCATTTTGGTATTTACATTCGGGGAATGCTGAAAATATTTATGGCTTGCCATTAGAGCCAACTGATTGGTTTTCGCTTTCGATTTTAACCATGCTGCAGAATTTCAATTTTTTTTCGGCAATTGCTTCAAGTGTGACAGGAGAATTGAGTTTGGCTGTCGACTGTTGATTTTGGCTGCACTTTTGCTCCATTTAAGGGCCATTAGCTCAAAATGTAATCATCATAATGCGCGCCAGTAGCAATCGGGCCATAAATAAGACAAACACATTACGCATACGCCCCGTGCACGGAGCACATATAGCACACATGAGCACACGATTCTCTAAGAGTCTCTCTGTCTGTCTGTCTGTCTGTCTCTCTCGCCGACTTTCTCATATGAATAAACTCTCACGTACTTATCGCATAGACTATGCTCGACTGCGCACAGCTGCCTCTCTATGTGTGGCCTGTCTCGGTATGAATATTTAAGGCGCAAAATTTATGAAAACAACGTGCCTCAACTCAAAGTCGAAGACGGGGCATCAGCATCAGCATCCAACTGAAGGCCAAAGTTGTGCAATGCTAAGTTTCTCCGCTCCTATACTAGCCCTGTTCCAAGGAAACACGTGACAGAAAAAACGAAATGACAAAACATTTGATAAACATTGCACATGTGAAACAGTTCAACGTTCTCCTCTCTCTCTCCAACTCTCTACAATTCTTTAGCTCTCCTTCTCTCTGTACATCTTATGACAATAGCCAAAAATACGCGTTGTAGGCGAACAATCACAAAGACCGCTTATCTTATAGCACAGCAAAGTTTGAATACCCTTTGAGAAGTTGTACTACAGAGCCTGCTCGACTAGACGTGTAATAATTTGAACAAATGCGCTTGAAGGGGGTTAATAGGGTAAATTGTTCTTCAATGCATATGTATCTGACCGGCAAAAGAAAGCATCTCTCACATTTTCATAATATCCATAAATATTGTTTTAAAGAGTAGGTTTATTAGACACACTAAACTTGGTATTTAGCTTTTCATATAATTCCCAATGTACCAAAAGATAGAGAAAAATGTACTTTTAAAAGGTAGAGAATTCCACCTTGGTATGTAGAAACTATTGTATGCCATATTGAGGCATTACAATTTTGGTAAAAATCGTACTATAAGCACCAAAGTTAATCAAGGAATCCCTTTTCCACAGATTATGTGGGAAAGAAGCACAGCCGCTGCATAAGAATTGTAAGCTATTGATTAATGGCTTGTATTATCTGTAGATCTGGCATAGCACTTAAAATATGTGAAAAATCAGAAACATAAATCTCATATAGAAAACAAAGTTTTAAGGGTTTCCCCATTTAAATTTGTAGCCATAAATTGGCTATTAGATGAGTTTGTAGGGCGTCAAGAAAAAAATCAAAATAATAAAATTATTTAACATTTCATAATTAATCATTTTTTTTAATTGTATAGTTTTATAATAATTGTAATATTCCAACCTTGCATATTGTCAGCTTTCATTTAGCTGGAAATACGCATTGTCCTACCGTTGCATAGTTGACATAAAAACTGTCATACCCTACCCATTTCTTAAGTGCACATAAATGCCAGCAAATGGTCTGTAAGTCTGCCAGGGAATGGGACAGTTCAGGTTAGGGGCTGCTTCAAAAGTTACCCAACTTTTTTTATACTTTTCCCACACTCAAAAAAAGTTGATAGCGATTTGGGGCTAAAGGGCTGGGGCTGGCCGAAAGAAGCCAAAAGAAGCCAAGCCGTCAGGTTTAGCTGCGCTTAGCCAAAAGCTTTTGATGTTTTTTTTTTTGGTCGCACACTTTATTTTGCCAATAATTCATAGAAAGCGTCAAATGCAGCGGAATAGACAAAGCAAAAATAGGAAAACAAAACAACAACAACGAGAGAAAAATTCATAAATTTTGGAAATATTTGCGCACAAAATTGCGTATGACAAGAAACCAATAAATGGCCGCAGTTGACGGGGTTGAAAGCACCCTTATCAAAGTCAAAGAACAAACATATCAAATATGCAATGATTGAGGACTGTACGAGTGGAGGGTGGGGGAGGGGGGAGAGGGTGTTGTGGGGTTTGGGGTTGAATTTGAGTACTTCGATTGAAAACTTAAGACGATTTGGTAACCAAAAAAAGGACAAATATGCAAGTGAGCTCTAGGAGGGGATTACACGACTAGGAGATACCCGTTGTAAGCATTCGAACTATCTTTAATACATATGCACACATATAGTCAAAAACACACATGCACACACACACAAGCACGCACACTTCATGCAGTGGCTGCGCTTCTTCTTCCCCTTATCACACACTATATATATGAAATGTATTCTTCATTAACTTCGGTGCTTATGGTCCCCTCTTTATGAAATGTTCAGGGCTTTAATATTGCCTAGAATAGTGCGTACATACTAAAGCGCAAGAGTCTACCTTTTTAGTACCTTTTTCTATAAATCTTCTTATTTTAAGGAGTAGGAAAACGTTTCTAAGAATTGAAAAAAACGTATTATATGTAGACTATATCAGAGCCTACTTACAAAGCTTGCTGTATCTAGCTCTCATAATCTTCGAGTAAGGCTTTTAAATCGATATCTCACAATTGATTTTTTTCGGTAGAATGAAAATGAAAGGATATATCGAAAATCGATAGCTCATAACTGAGTTTGAACGATAGTATGAAAATAGAAGGACATATAAAAAAAAATATATATTTAGTATATATTTCTAATTTTTAGTCTCTATGTCTTGTAGTTGCCGAGATCGATGCGTCCAAACACATAGATCGACCCGCTGACAGATACGGCTTAAATGACTCAGCTCTTCGTTCTGATCTAGAATATATACACTTGTGATCGGAGATGCTTCGTTCTGCCTGTTACATGCATTTACACAAAACTATTATGCCCTCTTTGTATCTTCATTTACAAGGGATTCACAGGCTTGTTTGGCTTTTCTTGAGGTTTCTTTGGGGGTTAGTTGGGGTTACTAGGTGGTTATTTGAGCATGCTTGGGTATTCTTGCGGGCTCATAGGGCTGACAATGGGGCTTTATTTGGGCTGCTTTTACTCACCAGCGGCGGCTTGTCCGTGAGGCGCTTGCAATTGTTCAGCTCTGTGGGCGAGTTATCCTCATCGGAGCTGGGCGTTTGCGCCACCTTCTCGTTCTCATTGCAGCTATAGGGAGAGGCATATATCATTTCCAAATTCTGAGCTGGACTTTTTGTTAAATCAGTGTAGGGTGATTATTGTGGTGGTTAAGTGTGCGATGAGCATGATTAAGCTTAGAGGATGGGGATTTTTTAGGGCGCAGTTGCTGCTAAGGAAGCGCAAAGTTCACTCGAAGTAAAATTTAGTTACTAAATTTTTCAAAAATTGCCTTCAAATGTAGCTAAAAATTTAGCCTGATATAAAATATTTATTCAAGGCAACTTTTGTTAAATTTAGAGCCACAATTTTTGTTGAGTGTAGCTAATTACTTACTTGAGATTCGCCTGGGTGAATAGATGCAATGGTCGCCGCCTGCCCAGGCTGGCTGGCGATGGGGGCGTGGCTGTGCTCAATGTCGATCTGCCACGCGTTGCGCTCAGGTAGTGGTAAGAGGATCGCGAGCTGTTGTTCACCTGCCGGGCCTGGCTGTGGGGTGGCTGCTGCTGCTGCGATTGCGACTGCTGTTGCTGCTGCTGCTGGCGACTGTTGCAGGAGGAGGAGCGGAAACGAGCGCCTGTTATGACCGCTGCCAGATTGGCGGCAATGCGATTATCGAACCGATTAAAGTATGAGCTCTGGGGGCTGTTATTCGAATTCAAATGCGAACTCGTTATCGAATGCGAGCTCGAATTCGAATTGGAGTTGTTTTGGTTGTCGGCGGTGGGCGATGAATTGTTGCTGCTGCTGGCGCTGCCGTTTCTGTTGCTGCCGTTGCTTTTGCTGCTGGCAATTGTTGCCGCAGCGTCGGCTGCTGATGCTGCTGCTGCTGCTGTGGCCGCTGTCAGGCAGCTCTTCTCATAATCCAAATTATTGTTGGTTATCATTGCGCCGTCGCTTTTGGGCATTAACTTTTGCAGTGTTTTTGAATTATGTGCGCATATAAAAGCGCTGCGGGCGGCTTTTGTCGCGCTGCGTGTGATCCCAGTCCGGACAGCACACCCCCGCACACGTACGAGTAGGGGGGAGGGGGGGAGCTGCTGCGGGCTTTATTAAATTCTGTACAGTGGGGGCCACTAACCGCAGGGGTCGCGCGCTACTTCAGCAAACTGCAGGCGACGAGAAGGAGCAGGAGCAGGAGGAGAAGGAGGATGAGGACCCGGTCGAGGACAACCAGACGCAGATTTAAACACAGAATTAATTCAAGCGGAAATTGGCAACGAAAAGCAAAAAAAAAGAAAATGAAAATCGAAAGCGTGAAGCATAAACAAAAATGGGATCGCAGGGCGTAGGGGGCGGGGCAGATGGTTGCATAAAACCGGCAAATAGAAAGCGAAAATGAAAACGCATATGAAAATATTTGGATGGGAGCGCAGGGGTTGGGGGGTTTGGGCAGCCACAAAAATGCACATAAATACAAGCGACAACAATTGGCAGGGGGGGGGGGGGAGGTGGCGAGAGGGTAGGGGTAGGGGTTGGGCATGGCCACAGGGGTTGTTAGCGATTTGGTTGGTCAGGGGTCGCGGCAATATGACGTCACAAAGCGCATAAATAGCAGGATTTTGCAGGATGTTCATGGCGATGATGATGATTATGTTGATGATGATGTTGATGATGATGATGATGGTGATTATTGTTGTTTGTTTGTTGTTGTTAATATGATTTTGTGGGTGGTTGTTTATAGCGGGCAGCACAGTATTTTTTGGGTATTTTTATATTAGTATTTTTTTTTATTGTTTTAGTTGTTTGCCAATTTCACAGTTGAATATTTTCGCCAATTAGTTGCCAATTTTTGAATGCCGTTTGTTGTGTGTGTTTTTTTTTTTTTAGTTTGCCAATTTCATTTTCAATTTTAGTTGAATTTTAATTGTGTGCAGGTCCGAATTTCATGTAAATAAAAAGTAAAGCAAAGAGAGAGGGGGAGAGTTAAGTGTTGTTGTTTTTATTTTACACATGTAATTTGGGTTGTATTTTTGTTGTAAGCTTTTATTTATTTAATTCGATTTAGTGTTTTTAATGAAAACGAATCAAATACGCAAAAGCATTTGCCTTCGGGCAGTTGGTTTCACAATTTCGTAGCATACTTTTTGGGGCCAGCAGCTTATGAAAGTGAAATGCAAAGCGCTAACAAAGGCAGCCATTTGTAGCATAGTTGGGTGTGTGTGTGTGAGTGTGTGTGTGTGTGTGTGTTCATTTGCATACTCACGTTGCTTCGACGGCAACCAAACTTTTCATTGAGCAGTCAGTGGGCCACGTTTGCAGCTGCAATAAAACAGAGCGGAAAAAATGTGTTAAAAGCTTTATAAAAATTTAATTAAAATTGACTTTAAAGCAAGGCAAGTCTGCATGTGTGTGTGTGAGTGAGTGTGTGTGAGAGTGTGTGTGAGTGTGTGGCAATCATTAGATGCCCATAGTCAACACCTCATTAGGCGTCTAATCAAGCGTGCGCCTGGGCAAGAAATAACAACCAGTTCAGCTCAGCAGACAGAGCAGCCATTGCCACAGATTAAAACGGCAGCCGCAGGACTAGCACAGGACTGGCAGGACTAAAGCAAAACCAAAGCAAATCTTGGGGCACAAGGAACACACGGAATCGGGTGCACTCGTGCGACGAAGTAAACAACAAGTCGCAGCCGGCTGCCGAGCCAAAAGGACGCAAATAAAACGCACAGATTAAAGGATGCCCGGGTGAAATGTCTTCTTAATTACAACGCAATGAACAGAGCAACAGAAAGAGAGAGAGAGAGAAAGAGAGGAGGAGAGGGAGAGAGAGGAAGGGAGGCTCGGTGGGGGGTTTGACTGCAGCAACGTAATTGAGAAGTCGATTGGATCTGGGGATTGGGGCGGCCAACGTCTCAGCATGGACCGCAGCGCCATGTTGGTAGCGCACTTTAAGCGGAAGTAATTTAATTAATTACAAATGAAACGGAAACACGGCACAGCAAACGAAGCATGTGTCTGCCCGTGTGTGTGTGTGTGTGTGTGTGCATATAGCATATCAAATTGAGGCATAATTTGGCCCATGCCACGACTTTGGCTACGCACTTGAAGCGCTGTCTAAGCGCTTTTCTAAACAACAACAACAAAAAAAACAACAAAAAATGCGTCCCGACAGCGCAATTAAAATTTTTCTATGCCCGCACCGCAAACTATTGGGAGAGTGTATATACGCACACACACACACACATTTACACACACACATAGACGGGCGCATTAAGCACAGCTCATTTGCATTGCGGTTTTAATTGCCAGGGCAACCCCGAAAGCGGGTCGAAGCGGGCAAAGTGCGCTGGCCACAGCCACAGAGCGCTCGGCTGGCTCTGCCCGGCTTACAAGGATAATGAAAACAATTTAACGACTCTCTCGACGATTCACTGGCACTGGCTTGTTTGCCTGGCTGCCTGACTGCCTGCCTGCTACTGGCCAAATTCTGGCCGCTGCATGTTGAGCGCTTTAACAAATAGAGAAACCTTTTTCCATTTGCCAGTTTTGCTTGCCTTTTTCCATTTTTTTCGTTGTTGTATACCCTGTAATCATTGTAAATGGGTAAAAGGGGTACTCTATATAGGTTTGTGCGTTTCTAAATAAGAGGTAAAAAACTTCCTCTTGCGACTGCCTATACATATTCTGATAAAAGTCGTCGAGCTGAGGAGATCTAGTTTGTCTATTGTGATATATTTTCATGATATCGATAAATGTCGATTATAAGACAACGTTTCTTAAGCAAATCTCGAAGATTATAAGAGCTACACACACCAAATTTGGTATGTAGGTTCTCTTAGGGTATGCACAGATCCAGAGTATATCATATTTTAAATACCCCCTTCCATCCTTGTAAAAATTAAAAAGAAGCGAAATGCTTGATATAGAACTTTGGGGTTTTGGATGCGCGAGCTTTTGGTTGTCATTTGCAAAGCCTAAAAATTTCATAAAGATTGTAAAATAAACAGCTTAGTTATCTAGGAATGCATTTTCCATAGACTGGGCCCGAGGAAAGAGGAAGAAACACCGCCGCTACATAAAGTATGTAGTTAGCGGATTGTTTGTCTGTGTGTGTGTGTGTGTGTATGTGTATGTGTGCATTTTTGTATACATATGTCTAGAAGCAAGCTAGAATATTTGTATGGGCAGCTCGCCTCTCTTTACAGGGTATCTCTTGGCAGCATACTCTCAACAAGAGCACTTTTACTTTTGGTTTTTATTTTGCGTCCAGTTTTGCGTGTCTGCGCAAAATATTTGCAGATATTTTTGACATTTTAATGAAAATATTTTGCGTAACATTTTGTGAGCAGAGGCAAAAGGCAGGCAAAAGGCGCGCAAATGTTGATGAATTCCGCTTCGGGTTGGATCCTTTCGTTGGCTTAATATTATTTTAACGAAGTGGATTTGCCAGGACAACGGCAGCAGCAGCAGCAGCAACCGGCAGGATTTTTAAGCTCCTGTGATGGCCAGTAATTAAATGCTTGACATGCCTTTGGGTATGAGTCGCTGGCTGAAGTGGATTAGCGCCGACAGAAGAGCGGATTGTGCTGGGGTTTGGGTTAAATTAACGCTGATGTTGGCATTATAATTATGGCATGTAGTTAAGTCGATTCCTGGCCAGTGCCAAAAGCTGTACGTGACAGGTTGATAAGTTAAGAGCGAGCAGAGAAGAAGACGAACAAGCGAAAAATCAAAATGTTAACAATTAAATTTAACTGGCATTATGAGCGATAAAAAAAGGAAGGAAAGGATGGAAAACGGGCAACACCTCCAAGGGTTATAGCATCTAGAAATTCCAGAAATATTGGACGAGTAATTGTGGCAGTTGCTTTGAAGACTTTTAATTAAGAGACGCAGATAAATGCAAAGTTGGTTTTTATTTCTGCTTTGAGCTGAGTCGACCTCAACGGTTTATATATTCCAAGCTCAACCTTTATTTAAGGAAATTATGTTTAGGTATGGTTCATGGCAAAAAATAGATGAGAGTCCCAGTTTCCAAATGGTTCTCTATTTCAATATTCATTTTATTTAATTCAGCATGTGTTTATATCGAATTCCATCCTTTACACTCCTCAACAGGTTGTGCTGTGTGCAACCCAAAGCCTTTCGCTTTTTACAAAACTTTTGTTAAGGAAATGCCTGCTCTTTGCAGATATCATTTATAGCTTTGTATACACATCTCATAAATTCGACAATTATTTGCCAAGCACGCATAATTCTCAGCCCAACAAGAGCTCATTAAATACAAAATATGCTCGTTTGGCTAACGGAGTGAACGATGGCAGCAACATTTTGTAATAAAATCAACAGCCTAAACAAAAACATTAACAAAAAGTAAACAGTCGCTTGTTGTGCCAGATAAAGTAAACAGCCGAAGGGGGCTGATGTGTGTGGGCGGGGCATGGTTGATGTTCTTTTTTTTTGTTGCCAGCCAAATTAAAACAAATCAAAATCACATGAGCATTTTCAAGTGATTGCCGCGGCCGCGACTGAAACTTGCTGCGAAGCCTGTTTTGGCGGGCAAACATAAACAAGCAATTTAACAGGCACTCACACACACTCCCACACTCGCACACACACACGCACAGCCACAGCGATAAAAAGGCTGCGGCGGCGGCAGATCCTTGAACAGGCGTCAGGCAGTTGGCAAACAAACGAAGCGTTCAAGCGCAAAAAGCCAGCGCTGAAAAAAAGGAGCAGAGAAAAGCGGGAAAAAAGCAAGAAAAGCGTGCAGGCGAAAAGCAACAACAAAAACGTTTTATGTGCCAAAGCACATGTGTGTGCGAAGCTGAGTGTGTGTGTGTGTGTGCGAAATCTGCGGTGGCGCTGGTGTTCAGCTGTTCACACACACACACACACACACTCGCACACATGCTTTAAAGTATGCCGCAACTTTTTGTTAATGAAATTTTAATCAAGCCGAAACCGAGTCCAAAAAGAGTTTCACACACACAAATTTTTCATAGCATACTTTTTAGCGCCAGCTGAGCAAACTTTCAAGCCCTTTGTGTGCGTTAGTGTGTGTGTGTATCTAAGGCGCTCAAATAGCCAGCAGCTTCATTAGCAGCTGCCAACAACGCGGCGTATGCGTAATAATTTATTTACAATGCATTTCATTTATGCCAAGCATTAATCATACGCCAAGGACGATGCGACGGCGTCACGTAGCGAGCAGAGAGAGACAGGGAGAGGGAGAGAGTGTCAGAGAGAAAGAGAGAGATAAAGAGAGAGCGAGACAGAGAGAGAGAGAAAGAAAGAGCGAGTGAGAGAGCTGCATTTATTAACAATTTATGTCATAAATAAAATTGAAAAACATTCATTATGTCAATGGGAGGGAGGCAGCTGGAAAGGGCGCGGCAGCTGAAGACGTGAGTGCATGTTGATGAAGCCCGGCTATTTCATAAATTACAACGCAAGAGCTAAATATATAGAGAAAGGGAAAAAGCGAAATATACGCGACTGTGGGCGAGGCACATAAATCGCCATGCGCCCAAAATTAGGCAACAAATTTACATGCAAAACGAGCGCGACACGCAGCTAAATCACCAACAACAACAACGACAACAACGACAACGACAACAACGGAAACAAAGCGTCGCCAAAATGACAAACATTAAAAAAAGAACAGAATAAAAAGCAAAGGCTGGAATATATTAAGGAGCTGCCAGCACTTTCTGGGACAGGCTGACAAACCGAAAAAAAAAGACGTAAGACAGTGTTTAAGTTGAGAGATTCGTTGGGGAGATACCCTGTACTTATCGTAGCATGAATTGAAACTTTCTTGTCTTTGAATCTTGCACTAAAACACACACACACACAAGATCTTTTTGTTAGAGGGGACCGGACGAACGTATCGATTAATTGGAATGTTCTGGTATTGTGTAGACTATACGGGAGGCTACATACTCAATACTCAATACCAAGAAACAGGTATATCGATATCGATTTTCATCGATTTCATGAAAACGGAGATTGGTTTTGATTTTTATCGATACCGTGATAACGTCGCTTGCTATCGAATTTGATCGATATCTTTAAACGGAAGAAAGTATGGAAGCTTATCGATTTTGTAAAATCGGTACTTTATATCGATTTGTATCAATGTCCTACCGATTTCTATTTATTTCGCGATAACGGGACTCGATATCAATTTTGATCGAATACGAGAAAAAAGAACGGGAGAACTAACTTTAAAGCCTGTCTATTAAAGTCTCTAAGATCTAGGGATAAACGGACTATGAAACCAGTCGAATGTTGATGCTGATCGAGAACAAATATCAAATATCATATCAAATATTTCAGGTCGGGCATGCATTCTTATTCGTCAACAACAATATACCCAATTCTTAACAGCGTACAGGGTATAAAGAAACACTTTTGCTTTTACAAGCGCGTTTTCGACTGCGCCTTTTACTCAGTTATTTAACATATTTCTTGTTGTTGTAGTTACGCCTTTTGCTCGCAATCGTTGCCGCGCGGGCCATGGGCCGTGGCCCGTGGTCTGGAATGAATTATGTGCACTTCTCACGGCAAATAATTATTTTCGCTCAGTGGCAAACAGAACTGCCAACTGGCATGCGATTTTTAGGCCATTTCAGTAGCTGCAGTTGATTTTCGTTTTTGTTTTCAATGTTTTTCGAGCTCTTATCGCCGAGCCAACACTTCCTCCCACTTAATTTCTCACACCCCTGCCAGTCTGTAGTTCATTATGCGAACTTTTTTTTTTGTGCTTTGAAAATTGTTTGACTGCAGGGCAAAACGGCAACAAAAATGCCGGCACGTCGAAGCCAAGACGGAGGGTGATTCCGGTTGTTTTTTTTTTATTTTATTTCTTTCTTTCCACCCCCAGAAAAGGTGTCGAGCAAAATTACAAAAAATTGCGAGCTATTGCATGAAATGTTTTAAATATGCGCATTTGTTATGTTCCCAGCGCAAACATTAAGTGAAAGGCGGCAGAAAAAATGTGAAACAAAAGAATTTTAATAAGTTTTTCTTACTCGGTTTAATTATGCAAACGTTTGCCACGATTCTTGTTTGTCGATAATAAACAAAACAATTATTGCTCTGCATTAAGGAGTCAAAGCAGGCTTCAAATGTATATAAAACAAAGTCTTGACATAATAATTAAATTTTTGCTCTTCTGGCTGGAAACCTTACAATACTTGCCAGCAATAAAACGAAAAGGAATATCCAAGTCAATGAGAAAGCACGCTTAAGCCAAACCAAAATGATCTCAGTCAACAAAATGGGTTCAGTTTTGGTTTTGGCCAAGTTTGAAGATTAGTTGGGATATTTTATAGGGACTGGTCACCTAACAAGTCAAAATATATCACAATTTTGGCATTGTTTTTGATTTTTGGTTTTGATAATGTAGTCTTTTTATATTCTTGTAGAGCATATTATATAATAATTTCATGAAATATGTAACGCATAAAAGAATATATCCCTGACGGCATAAAGTATATATATATTCCAGGTTAGCATCAAAAGCCGAGTTGATATAGCCATGTCCGTTTGTCCGTCTGCCTGTTTCCGTGCGAACTAGACTCTCAGCTGTCGTCATAAAACTTTGCATTGGCCCAGCTTAAATTGTTCTGTACAGTACAGGCAGTACGGCCCGGACAACAATATCGTATAGCTGCCAAAGAAGGCTCTTGTAAGATAAACTTTTTTGTTAACCTAGATATCTAAACCAAACTCGGCATTTATTAATTTCACTATGCACCTCCTAAACATGCATAAGCTTGTTAACATCGGATCGCCATATCATATAGTAGGAAGGATCGGTCGAAAACTAGGTTCTTGTATGGCAAAATATTCTGTTGTCGAAGATATTCATCAAACTCAGCATTTGCCAGCTTCCCTCTACTCACATATTTGCAGAAGCCAAATGTCTAAAAAGGTATTAAAACTTTCTTTGTATGGCCAAAACTTGACCTTAGTCATCAAAGTTATGAAAGTTTGTAGGCTATGCAAGGTCTTGAATGTTGTTGCATATATGAAATTGTATGAATGAGAGCTTTACATGCAATTTGCATAGCAATCAAAACAATAAATAAACAACAGTGAGTATTGTCTTAAAGAAAACAACAAACAAGGTTGACAAACTGCAGCAGCTTTAATAAAATTTAAATATCTCACAAATTTTCGAGGAAAGTACAACAACAAGACAAGATATGTGTGTGTGTGTTTACGAAACATGCAAACTATTGATTAAAACTTGTGCAATTTTATGGCCCCATAAAATTTGTCTCAGCCAAAAATGGAGCAAAGGCAGCAGCAGCGCAGCAGGAAAGAGCTGACCGACAGGTCGCCCGGCGACTCAATAGAGAAGTCGGAGTTCTGGCCAGGCAAATTTAAGAAGACGTGGCACAAAGTAAAACTATTTTATATGCGACGACAGCAACAAAATAATGTGACTACCTTTTCTTGATGGAGCTGGGCTAGCTCGTGATCTAGCCGGGGTGCAGTGTCTGGGCACGCCGGCTGGCATTACCCCAAGCAATAAATGTTTAAAATCAATTGAAGCGTTTTGCTAAAGCCTCACACCCAAGCTCGAAGGGGACGACCAAGGGGAATGCGCACACATAAATCGAATGCACGAATAAGTAGATTCCTGGGCAGCTTAAGGCAGCGATTTGCTATGCCCAAAAATCGATAGGGGTTGCCCACAAAAAAAAAAAACAGAAGAATTGAGGAAAATGGGCAACGGAAAATGTCAACTAATTTTGAATGTCGAGCAACTGCAACGAGCTGACAAGAAAGCAGCAACAGCAGCGGGAGCCGAAGCATCGCCAGTCAGAGATGTTGCTCATACGCAGTGCGGGCCCACGGCGCAGCGGCTTGTCCCACATTCGGGCGGCTAGAAATCGGGGAGAAGCAATAAAACGCAATTCGGTCATAAAAATAGTCGAACGTCGAAACGAATAAGTGTAGAGAACATGGAACATGCCTGGCTCGGGCTAACAACTGCCCCTGGGCTGTCGTCCTGGGCCCGTCGTCTGGCGTCATGGCAAATTGCGAATTTTGCATATTGCCAGTAGCCAGTCAGTAGTTTCCCCTCGCCCCCCACCCCCCTCTCCCCTCTGCAGCACTTTTGGCTTGCTTTACTCAGTCTGTCGCTCCCTCTGGTGTTACCCACAAGCGACCCTCTTCCCGGGGCCATTAGTCATTTGGCCAGGCCAACGCTTTGGCGTGTCGCCACTTTGCAGGATGAATGACCCCGGCACAGTTGCTGCCCCTCCTCACACCTTTAGCACCGCCCCACCCCCCACATGTGCCGTCGACGACGACGACGACGACGACGACGATTTTCCGCAGCGGAAATTGCACACACGTCGCTGGCCAGCAACTATTTTCCATGGAAGACATTCATATCGGACTTTGCCAGTCTACCAATCGTCCAAACTAAAGCTTGTATTTAAAACGAACTAATCAAATCGGTTTTTGAGTATGTAACATAAGTAAGAATATTTAAATGTAATTAAATGTCTTTTTTATTATTAAAAATTGATGTCATTAAATGTTTGCTTTCCACTCGCAAATATTGATAAAAACTGACAGCTTTCCAATACATTCATATGAATAAATATGTGGAATCAAAGCATAAAGCCGACTTCACGACTGTAGAAAAGCAGGCTGAAGAAAGCAGGTTTAATGGAAAGTCAACGGATCGAGCTCCATATTGAAATATATACCTTTATTCTTTAATAAGAGACTCAGCTTGATATCTCGCAGACAATTAATATGTACACATATACACATATTATTTAAGCCCGTTGGTTCAAGTCTTGTTTGGTTAAATGAAAACTCATGCCCTTAATAATTTTCTGTTTTCTGGCTTAAAATAATTATTAATTTTAATGCCGCGGCGCATTAACAAATTGTGCACTCAGCCGAACTGTTTGCCTTGTAATTTATACAAAAAATATAAAAAACAAAAAAGAAAACAGTGCAAAGATAAATATTTTTATTAAAATTGTAACTGTTGCTGCTGTTTATTGTTGTTGTTGTTGTTGTTGCTGTTTTATGCATTTCACGTTTAATTGATTTTTGCATTCGAGTGCATCAAAGATTCATGCATGTGCAATTAATGACATTTGCGATATGCGAATTGTGCAGAGTGCAAACTGATATTTATGTATATGCATATTTCAGGTCAGAGATTTCTGATAAATTAACATTAATTATTGAAGCAAATTGAAGAACAATTGACAGAGCGTATTGTTGCATAGAGTTTTGCAACATTTGTATTAACTTTAATTAAGCTACAATTACATGGTTTGAGAAGAATATGCTGAGTAGTTATTGTTAATCTTTGATTATGGTTTTTCAGCTGGGAAACTAATGCACATTTTAAACTGAACTGTAAAAATATTTACTTTTATTTTGAAGATACTAAGCTTGATGGAAGCTGAATTCTTTCAAAAATAAAATTAGAAAATTAATATAAAATATAAAGGTATAGGTAGAGTTGAAAGTTATAAAGCTTAAAGTGAGGTGATAAATTATTAAGAAATCTATAATTGAAAGTATAAATTTGTTAACTATTTCATTCAAATTAGTTCGTAATTAATTCACGTGCACTGCGTCCTGCTGTGTCTTTCGTGCCACTCACTGGAAAATCAGCTTGATATCTCTTGGTCCAGTCAGTCCAGGCTAGTATCAAGAGTCTAACCCACAGCTGGGAAAAAATGAGTTCCGTCGATAGGACTCGAACTCGTAACAGATCAGACTACTTGTCCTCAACAGCCATGGCACCAATTGACCGTTAGCGAGATAAAAACGAATTTAAACAGCAACACATACACACAGTACAGAATACAATACATTCGCAATCGCAGTGCTGGTAATAGAATTCGAAGAAGACGCGCATGAATGTGTGTGTGTGTGTGTACATGTATACAGAAATTCTTGCAATTTGTGCTTGCTGTCCCAAACTCGTGGCCAGCCAAAACATGGTTTCTTTAATAACTTCTATGTTTCTTAACCGATCTTGATAAAATGTTCAACAAATTTGAAGTCTCTAGCTCTTGTATGCTAGGTTCTGATATCCTCATATCCGTTCATACATACGGACAGACGGAGGGGCAGACGAACATGGCTAGATCGGCTTAGCTATTGATGCTGATCATGCTTCGTTCTGCCTGTTAAATACATTTGCACAAATACATTATACGCCTTTTACCCATTTACAGGGTACAGGTATAGGGTATAAAAAAGTTAGAAAAAAAGAAGTAACGAAATTTGTATAAAGTATACAGAATATTAAGTAAAAAGGGTTAAGACATAGTGATGGGAACTGACCAACGCGATGGGGGAAATTAAAAGCCTGCCCGGTAAGCTATGTCCCTAGTTATTAAGCTCTAGGAGTTAACAATCATTTTTGTTACAGTTTTAAATAAAAATATAACAAATGGGAGTTTCAAAATTTTATGTATATAACCTGTTAGTCTTGCTATTATTCGTCGAACAGTCAGTCTCAGGTTATGACCAGTTGTGGAACAATGACAATGAGTTTGCTTCGAGAGAAAGGAACTGCCGTACTCTCTACAAGCGGCGCTCAGCTGCGAGCATGAATAGCTTTTCCATGGCACCCTCGGACATGTCCCAAGTCCATGCTCGAGGTGATGAGCCTGCACCCAAGACACAGAGTGACAACTCTAGCCAAAACTCAGACACCAATGATAAGGACAAGGGTGAATTCCACTTTCTAGTAACCGGCGGCTATCGCCACGAAAACGATGACCTGGTTAAATTTTTAGTTTCGATACGACATGGCAAAACGTATAAGTTCTTTGGCGACAACCATTATTGTGGCGGCTGTTTAATATCTAAGACAGTGGTTCTAACAGCAGCCCATTGTCTGGTTAATAGGTATGTCGTCCCGGTTACTAAGAGCATTTCCCAACACATCATTCTGACATTGCAGTAAAAACCAAGTTATGTCTAGCAGAAGGTTTAAGGTAGTTGCCGGTACACCGCGTCGCCTATTGGAGACAAGCAACACCCAAGAATTACAAGTGAAAGAAGTCAAGCCGCATGAAAACTACATCGATGATGCCGTGCACGATGATGTTGGCCTTTTAATTCTCCAAGACAAGGTGCAAACAGATGGAAGTACTGTCGATATTATACCCTTAGCTGACGAGGATCCCCCGGCTGGATTGGAGTGCACAATCATTGGATGGGGCGTTATTTTTGAGGTAAGTATCTAACTGGAAAATATGAAAATTCGGAGCACTCTTTGGGGAGAAAATTAAAAATTTCAGCTTGATTTTCCGTAATAAAGGAATCAGGCTTCAAATAAAATTTTACATAGATATTACAAATAGAATCAGAATGAGAGAATTGAGAGATGTATTTATAATTGACTCCCTATAATCAATTTAACGGCAATAAGCAGAATAATATCTGATTCTCATTTTAATCTGCATTCCTAGGGGGGCCCACTCCCCGACGAGGCAGTCAGAGCTGATTTGACTATCCTTTCAAATGATTATTGCTATACAATAAGCGAGTTTGGAACAGGCATGATATGTGCCTCGAACCCAGAGAATTTCGAAGTGGATTCCTGCCAGGGCGATTCGGGTGGACCGCTATTCTGCGAAGGAAAAGTGTTTGGCGTTGTCTCCTTTGGCGAAGGTTGTGGGCGCCCGGATACCGCCGGCGTTTACGCCGATGTCTACTACTATCGCGAGTGGATAGAGCTAAATGCAGCAACGTGCCCATTGGCGTCCTGGTTTCGGCTTCCACTGATCACGCTGGCAATGCAGCAAGCTCTGCGAGCTCACTGTCTTTAGAATGTGTGCTTGGACTCAAATCAGCTTTAAAGGATCTCTTTAGATGCAATTTTGAGTTGCACTCTGGAAAAAACGAAGGGTGCCTGCTTGAGAAAAGTTGTTTCATCCAATTTTAAATATTACAGTTTCCACCGATTTCGTCAGGAAAAATTTTTAATTTCATCATGACTTTCCTTCATAAAGGAATCCGGTTTCAAATAAAATTTTACGTGGATATTACAAATAGAATCAGAATGAGAGAATTGAGAGATGTATTTATAATTGACTCCCTAAAATAAATTTTAACGGCAAAAAGCAGAATATCTGATTCTCATTAAAATCTGCATTTCTAAATGAAGCTTCAAAAGGTTTAAAAAAGTTGTCGATGCGATAAGTAAAGATTATTTTATATTAAATACTTTTAGGCAGGTCTAACAATAAAAAAAGTATAGAAATCTTTTAATAGTGAGCTTATAAGGAACATTTTTTTAAAAGGGTCGAAGACGCTTCCTTCAGCCTGTTACATACATTTGCCCAAAATACATTATACCCCTTACATGACGATGCAGCCTTATTCAAAAAAGCCGCCTTTGCCGTTTGTCCACGATAAAGCCTGAGGACCCAACCAGGCTTGGCGATATATCACCTAAGCCAACTGTGCTGTAATAAAAATTTATGCTATTTTTGATTCAATAGAATAAACATTTTTAAAAAAAAAAACAAAATTATACCCTCTTCTATTCAATCAATTTAAAAAAAAAATCTAGATAAATCTCTAGAATGTGATCTGCAGTTTCTTAGCTCGCAAGGCAAAGTCTGAACGTGTCATCCACATTTTTGAGCCTGCGGTCTTCTAGTCATGGCCACCTGGCAGTCCTTTGCTATGACTTGCATCCTGGGCTTGAAGTAAGCATTCCTTGTATTCTCTTTCCTATCTTTCCTTGTTTGACTCGTTGGTTCTCGTCCACAAAATGGTTTGAGCTTAGAGTCAGCGATTCTTGCATTCTCTCTGCGTTTCTTCAGGTGGTTTTGGTTTATGTGATTCGTTAGTTCTAGTCCATGTTTCTAGAATGTTTCGATCAGCCAGGAGGGTGTACTCGTCTAATGATAATTGCTCAGCGTAATGCCAGCTTGTCCTGTCATTCAACATTTATGCTCATAAATAGCTTTTAAATATTTTGATAAATGGTTTTGCGCTGAAACATGTTTTAATTCAAGTTTTATTTGTAGTTTTTTATAATCGACTCTCAGCTGGACTCCTCTCGTCATTTGGCAGTCGCTGCAGCACTCCACACACGCGCTCGTTAACAAACTCCGCTTGCCATTATGCTCCTCAATAAGCCCCCTACACCCCACACCCGCCCAACACCCGCCCACATGCGGCGCCCGCCATTTCGCATGTAGGTCAAAACTTTTGTGTAGCAAAAAGCGTTGCATACCTTCGGGCTGTCAATTTATTTTGCGCGCTTCTCGCACATTTCGCCTGCTGGTTTTTTTATATTTATGCTGATTCTCTGCTCGCTGCTCGCTTCTCGTGCACAACACGCGGCTCCAGTCACGGCTTGGCACAAGCCTCCTGCTAGCGCGTCCTTGAAATTTATGCGTTCAACGCAGGCGAGGCGTGGCAAGGCGCCAAGCGTTGAGTGGAGCTCCGCGGCACAAGTTGGAGCTGGCACATGGCGTGTAAAGCTCTCATTATGATGCTAACCACACAAACACACACACGCACACACAGAGACACATTTGGGCAGATAAATAGCCATGCAAAACTAGAACTACTTACGCTTCTTCGCCCTGGCACTGGGCCAATGTGTAAGGCATTGTTTTGCCTTTTCGCCCGAGTAAATTAGGTCCGATAACGTGGCCACAGATCGGACCGGCCAGATAGTCCAAGGCAACAATAACAAAGTCTGGCCAAATCTTAATGTGTGTGTGTGTGTGCTTTGGGACTGCCTTTGCAAATTTCAACCAGCGATTTCTTGTCGCCCAGCCATTTGTTTCACTGTACTTCGCCCACAGTTGACAGCTGTAGCTTTATCGATTTTGTCATAATCGTTTGGCCAATTCGCGCTTATCTTTGGGCGCCTGTCAATCAGCTTAACAGCCGCCAGCCGCAAGCATTGGCCCAGGCATCATTAAAATGACGCTCAGCTGAAAATGTTGCGTATACGCCGCGTTGTGCGCTGCCTCAAAGTGAATTTTGTACTGAAATTATTCAACGACGGCTGTCGAAATATTTTTGTGAACGCTTTTAACTCATAACTTCATGTCAATTTAATGGCAGCAGTTGCCGCCGACAACCTCCTTCTGCGTGCCAAAGCCAGATTATTGCAGTCATAAATTTTTATGATTTTCCATTGGCTGCAGCCAGAGTGCGTGGAGGGGGGCGGGGGAGTGCAGGGCTATTGCGTGGGAAAATGTGTAGCACACAACACGATTTTTATGCGAATTTAATAGCCTTGCAGATGCGATGCAGAAAATTATTATAGCTTTACGCTACGTAGAACAAGAAAGACGGGATTTCTGCAGCATGCGGAAGTTTAAATACCCTGGTGGACAGTTCGATTATACAAGAGCTTAATTTCTGATAGAGTATTTCCTTGAAAGGCTGTTGTGGATAAGCTAAGGAAAAAGGGCACATTTCGGCCATGCGTTACACATTTCGTGTCTAAATGAATATACCCGCTATCAGTTATACCCTGGAAAAGGCAAAGGGACATCTCCCTGCTACACAATTTTTATACGCCAGGATACATTTGGTCGCTGCAGGCGTGTGGCCATTAAAAGTAAATTTAATAAAAAATAGAAAACTTTGGAGATGCAAAAAAATGACAGAAAACGTTAGAAAAAAAAAGAGACGAAAACATATTGACATGCTGCCATCAATCACGCATGACAGGCAGTTCGTGGGGCGATGGGGGGCGTGGCAACCACGAAAATTTATCAACAGAGCAAACACACACCAGAGAGTAGCAACAGGACCGGAACAGGAGGCACAGGACACGGCAGGTAGCAGCAGCAGCAGCAGCAGCAGAAGTAATCTAATCCAATTACTCAACAATGGCAAACAAGCGGCGAGTGGGCGTGGCACCCCCTTGGGTTGCGTGCGGGGCGCTAATGGACAACAACGAGCCGAAAAGCAACAAAAAAAAAACGAAGCGAAGGGAAACAGGAGCTGCTGCTCGCTGCTAGAAGGATATCACATGTCTAACGTTAAAGTTAAATAACCAAAGGCAATCACAAAGTATCAATAGCTCCAGGGCAGGGCAGGGGGGGGGGGGCGTACTGAGGTCGGGGAGCTGGTAGAACATGTTAAGCCCGCAGGCGCATATTTACATTGTGTATGGAGTCCTGGCAAATCCTTACATTTGATCATTAACTGGTAGCGAGTGCAAATCCTGTCAGCAGGCTCCAAATTGAAATTCATGCGCATTCAATGAATTTTTGTGGGTTTGGCCCCCATTGTCATCTGTCCGTCTGTCGGTCGGTCGGTCGGTCGGTCGGTCGGTCGGTTGGTCGATTCGGGGCTGCATATATTTCGAGCAGGATATGGGCCGGCCTGCAGGACATGGTATTGACGAAATTATCATTTTTGTTGCTTCAATAAAATGACAAAGCAAACTAATATCGAACGGTCCTTTCGTCCCTTAAGCAGGCTTAGGCATGAAATTGAAAATGCGCCGCCCGCCCTCAGAAAGCTTTTTGTTGTGGCTGCGTCAAGGCGAGGGGTGGGGGGAGCAAGGGTGTGTGCTGGGGTAGTCGTAAGGGGGTTTTCTTATGCTGATTGGATGTGGCCAACAGTCATGTTGTTGATGAGCTGCCATCGATGCGACGGACAAGGCATTAGACCAGCTGCAAATACTAAAATCTTAAAGACTTTGTCATATTTATTCCGAGAATCAATTGGAAATGCATAAAGAACGGTGTCAAGGTTTTGTTTGAAGGTTTGTTACGATAGAAGAAAGCATCTTGATTCGAATGACAAGCTAAAGTGTATCTAAACATGCCCATTTGTCTGTCTGTCTGTCCGTCTGTCCGTCGGAATGCGTCAAGCTCGAAACACACAAGAGCTAGGGACTTAAACTGGAGGTTTAAAGGAGCTAGACTATTCAAATTGATTATGTAGGTTTTCGCATGGTATATACAGATTAGATATGTATGACTAGGGATATCTCCTCCCATTCCTCCAAGAATCTAGAGCCTTTTGCTTGATAGATCAAACGACCCTTATGCTATACAGCGAAACGGAGCCAACGGATGGTTCCCAACTTGAATTCTCATAATATAACTGAAACGTAGTCTTGTTAGATATAGAGATATATATAGATAGATAGAGGTAACATGCCTTCCGCTCGAATCCATCATAGATTTGACTGCCACAAAGGGCTGCAATTTCCAGAATAATTGTCGTCCACAAAATGTCTTAGTTAACAGTTTGTTGCAGGCACAACCCTTTTTACAACACATCCATCAAATAACAATTATGCCGCCCACAGTGCAAATATTTGTCATTGACACTTTGTACTTAAATCGTTTATGCAAATATGCCAGAGTCAGAGCCAGAGCTGGAGCGAAGGATAGCAAGGATTTCATTAGAGGCCAAGTGGAACCGCCTTATCAAAGGCGGCGCACACACATACTAATTTCAATATCAAAACCGCCTCAGGATACACTGCATTAATATTCACTTTCGGCTGTTTGGCTAAAACGAGTGGGCGTGGCATTGTTGATAAAGTGCTGCCAGAGTTGCCGTTTAGTCCTGCGGGGATGATAGTCCGGGGGGTGGGGAGGGGAGCGGGGCAGCAGCTGCAAAAGAGGCGACAAATTGAACAGCCCCACAAAGTCGGGCAGCCCATAACAAATCCTCACACTACCCAAACACACATTCACACACACACCCCCACACACACACACAGCTGGGGACATGGGCACAAGCCAAGCGCTGGCCAAAGGGTCAATTTGCTGCGCATCCAAAGGCCAAACGGGCAGCAGAATTTGCAAAGGCCGAGCTTAAAATAGTTGAAAGCCAAAAGAGGCGACAAGTTAATAAACATTAGTTAGGGTGGACCGGCATATTTATAAACGCATTAGGAATGCTTCACTTCATCAAATATTTTAAACGGGTTATCTCATTTTTTAAAGTTATGTTAACAGAGTTTCGTAGCTGAAAGTTCTGCGGGGCATTTTGGCTGAGCTTAAAGTATTCTATGGAATAGTTAGTTAGGGCAGCTGGCAAACGAGCAGCTTGAATATTAACACAAATACAAGTCAAAGTCAATGTTTTGGCAACGCTTCAGCTGCAGCCAGGAGCTGTTCTACTTGCTGTTACACTGAAAGAAATTCACTGGCATTAATTAATTAAAATATTAAATAATATGTTTCTTGGCAAAGTAAAGCAGATGAACAGGACTTGGATTTTTTTTAGAAACTATCGGGTTATATTATCTGCAGACATTGTTTGTCTTACCATTCATTCGCTGCTTAAACTCATTGTGAATTATAACGAAAAATATTAAAATAATAGAAACCAAGTGCCAGCGTCTTTGTGATTGTACCTGGCTTTTAGCATATAACTCTGTTAGCCTTAAGTACAATTTTTAACCAGCTTTTTCTTAAACCAAGTAAGAAAGTCTTAGAATAAGTACAAGAAACCTTGAGAGTGTTGTGTGCTTAAAAATTGTTATATATAAAAGTGAAAATCAAACTGAAATGGCGAAAATTTGAGACATAATTGTGAACTAGTTACAGAGCAAGCTTTTTTCCCACTTAAGACACGAAGAAATGCGCTTGATTCCTGTTCATTTTGCTGAACTCAAGGAACAAGTTCTGTTTTTTCTAGTGTACCTTCGGTAGATGTACTCCATGTATATATATTTGGGAAAATGAAATGGGTAAAATGTTGAAAAATGTCAGCTGCACATGGGTCAGAGGCAGCTCGTAGCAGCCTCAAGAGCCTCAGAAGTCAGGACTCCGCCAGTGTGGACCTTGTGGATGTGAAGTGTGTGTGCTGACACCAATAGGCGACCGCAGTGTAGGGACCGGGTGGAGGGTGGGTGGGGCCAGTTGCAGTTGCAGCTGGCGGCTGTTGCACTTGTCAACATGCACTGACAGCAGGGCAGGAAAAAGAAACAGAAAAACTTGTAGAAGCAGCCAAGCAACAGCTGGAAGTTAAGTTAAGAGCCAGAGCCAGACCCGCGCACAATTGAAGTTGAGGTCGCAGTCAACAATTGGCAGTTGCACAGTTTGCGGCTAAAAGCCGTTGCCGCCAGCATTTGACCCGCTTTTTAGCTCAACTCGAGCGCTTAAATGGCATTTAAGCAGCTTTATGACTGTGGCGATTTGTTAACTTCATGTTCCATTCTCTTCCAAGTTATTCATGTAAATTACTTGCAGTGGCAACTTCTTTCATGCTTTCTAATTAAGTCAGTAATTTAAAAGTGTCGAGCGTGTTGGCCAAGCAACTTTTAGCCAGCTCTGCTTGACTGCATCTGCATTGCTGCTGCTGACTTACAATTTGGCCGGGCAAAGTTTTCATTTGTTGCACCACCACCAGCAGCAGCAGCAGCACCCGCAACAAACGACACCAAAACGCAGCGGGTAAAGTGCAGCAAAAAACAAATAAGAGTTGACTAATCAGAAATGCACGACTAGCAGATACCCAGGACCAGGCGACGAGCTAGTCTTCACATTCTAGCTGTTTTTTACATGCATACTCATAAATATACACACACTTGCAGCGTTTGTGCTTCTTCTTTCCTTAGCCAACCCCATGCGTGGCAAACGCATTATGGAATAACTTCGGTACTTATAGTCCGATTTTTATGAAAATTCCAAAGCATGAATATGGTGTGTATGAGCCAAAGCTCAAGATAGAAAATTAAAAAAGAGCTACATTATAGCTTCTTCTTTTATGACATCTGGATCGAATCGACTGTTAATGCTGATCAAGAATATATATACTACTTTATAGGGTCGGGTTTGTCTCCTGCTGCTTGTGACATACATTTGAGCAAAACCCCGTGCTTGCCCAATTTCAATGGGTACAGGTTATATGAAAAGAAAAAAAGCAAAAAGCAGCAAGCGGAAATGTTAACAACTACTTTGACATTTGTGCTGTGCGTGTGCGTGTGTGTGCATGTAGTTGTGCTGTTTGCCAAGTTGAAATTACTTAAGTGCCAGCGCGTCGAGCCGTATGAATGCCAAACCGAGTGACTGAAACGGCAATCAAATGAAAAACGAACAACAGCAGGTGTTTGTGTGTGTGTATGAGTGTGCGAGTGTGTGTTTATGTGTGTGTCTGTTGTGCGGCTCGAAGTTGGACCATAGATTAATGCCCATGCATTAGAGAATATTATGAAGAACTTCACACTGCGGCCAACCCGCTGTGGCTAAACTAGCGTGTGGCACTGGGGCAGCACACACACAGCCACACACCCACACACTCATATACACACACACCCTCTGCAACAACAATACGAGGAACTGTAACAAGAGCTGTGCAGTGTCAGTTGTAACAAAAGTTTAGGCCGTCGCAGCGAGGCGTGAAGGACAACCAAACACGACGAGCGCAGAATGAAGAAAAATAAGTGTAAAATCATAGCTAACGACTGCCAGATACTCTACCTAAAATTGTGTTGATTGCAGCGCAAAAGTTTGAGTGTCAAAAAATGTATGTAAAAGCTGAAGCTTTTAGTTTCGTCATCTTTCTCAAATATAAAATAAGCTAAATTTAACTTTACAATAGTCGGAGAGTGGGCGAAAGAACAAATTTGAATTTTATACAAAAATCAGCAAATATACCCAAATTATATTTAATTTTTAAAATTTATAGAAGGAAAAAAGGCTTGATTAATAAAATTTGGTCAGAATTTCGATCTAGCTGTGGGCGTGGCAACAAATACCGAAACTTATCCCAACCCAGTGGGATAACTACTTTAATAAGGTCAAAAAGACAACGAAAACCAATACGTCTCTCTGCTGCACACGCAACAGAGTGTAAAAAAAACTATAGCATACTGTTCAGCGCACGCCTCTCGCATGTCAGTGGCTCGGGCCACAACAAAAATGTGACTTAAACTTGTTGTTACATTTGTTTTGTTGTTGTGTTGGCCCCAAAAGGCATGCAAAGCTGTCAGAGAAAAAGAGAGAGCCGCAGAGATACATAGTTGGCAACTCAACTGCATTCAAAGTGCATAAGTCAGTTCGTGAGGCAAGACGAATACAAATACAAATACAAATACAAAAACAAATAGTCCAAAAGTTGTTTGGTTTAGTCCAAACTGAGTTGGCTGAGTAGTGTATGCAGGCACCATAAGACCTTAAGACCGAATTGACTTTTTGGCAGTTGCCACCGAAATAAAAGGCAATTTATTTGCTCTTATGCAAAAGTGCTTTAAACAAATGCATAACTTTTGTGCAGCCACACTTTAAGCTACATTTTTGTGATGAAAAACTGGCTTTGTCAGTGTTTTTCATAGTAGACGAAGCCCCGAATTTACACCCTGCCCAACTTGGCGTCACTTTGATTTGCGTCTCTATCAAGGAACCGACTCTCTGCCTCCTCTCTCAACCCCCGCCCCGGTCCTGCACTTTATCTATATTGTCACTGGCTGCTGCTTTTATTGTCTCTATTCGGATTTTTATTTTCTGTTCCTTTTTTTTCGGTTTTTTTTTGTTGTTGTGCGTCCTGTGCAGACTGTCCTTAATAGCCTTGAGGTATGCATTAATTACTGTGACCATAAAAAGCGTCTCGGGCTGCCGGGCAACGTGCGAATTGCAGTTGAGCGCATACTCGCCAGATCCTTAGACCTTTTACTTTGTATTACATTTTCCATTTTATGGCCGTAGACTATTGTTCTCGCCTACGTTGGCCCATCTATATCCCCAGCACTGTCTCCTTTATGCATTGCTTTCATTGTAATCAACGAAATTTGCTGCATAGTTTATATCTCTCAATGCTTAACTCGCACCCTTTCGATCTCGTTGGTTTTTCTTTACTCGCTGCTTACTTTAATAGAGCTCTGTCTTAATGTGTTCTTTTTCGATTTACTTATTTCAAAGAAATTTGGTGCACATCTTATTTCTTAGTGTTTTAATCGTTGCCCTTGGCACTCGTTTTTTCTTTAGCTATTCGTTGCATCATTGCGTAATTTGAGATCTGTTTCTTTAATGCCATATTTTTGTATGCTTCATATTAAATATTTCTCGCTGCTTTTATTGCTCGCGTTCGCTCTTTTTCTTCTACTCGCACTCGTTGGCTCTTCTCTACTCGTCGCTTTTCTATATACAGTTCCGTCTCTTTAAGTATTTGATGCATCGTTTATATTTCCGTTAACGTTTTTTTTCGCTCTCGTTGCTTTCAGTAGCACTCGTTAGATTTTTTCTACTCGTCGCTGGCTTGCACAAATGTATCTCTATCTCTTTTATATTTTATATTAACGAAATTTGACGCATAGTTTATGCAACTAAATGCTTGACTCGCTCGCTCTCTCTCGCTCTCGTTGGGTTTTCGCCCCTCGTTGCTTTCATAAATTGCTGCTTTGAAAATTTCCTTTATGCCAGCATCTGGCAACAAATGACAAACTCATGTTGAAAGCTCATTTATTTTATGGCAGCGCTTAGGCAGACATATGCGTACTGCCAACCGCAGCACCTCCCACCACAACCCACAGTTTCGAGCCCCCTTTTTGAACGTTCTCCCCTGCTCTAGTTATTTGACACGCTTTTCAGGCTAAAAACAAAAAAAGGCCAGACTACAACTTGCTGCTGTTGCCGCATTCATTACATTGTTTGTTGCCGACACACTCGCACACCTATTTATCAACTCACCCACACACACACACACACACACACACACACACACACACACACACACACACACACACACACACACACACACACACACACACACACACACATACATACAACATAATTGCGCTGCAAAGAAAAGTCGTTGCCTACTTGTTGGGTTTATTTTTTGGCACAACACACACAAAAATATTCAAAGTGTCTCGCCATATCAACTTTATTATGCGCGCCAAAAAGTTGCAAAATTAACAGACAACTCCCTTAATAACACCCGCAGCTCGCCCCAAGCTGACACCCCTCCCCGCACGGCCCAGCCCCTGTCAGCTGCTGCTGCTTCTTCTTCTTTGCCGCAACTGCAGGCAGCGCACAACAAAAGCTGAAAACCAAAAGCAAAACTGTTTCAATGTCCGCCCCTTTGCGAGTGTTATTGTGTGTGTGGGCGAATGTGTAAGTGTGTGTGTGCTTCACCTTGTTTATCTCGTTTTTACTGTTGTTGTTGTGTCCTCTTTTAGCACCAACCAAAAAAGAAAACAGAATTCCAGCCTCAATTCGCTCGGCATCTTTTTGGGCGCTTGCAGCACGATTTTGCGTGCCTGTTTCTTGCTGTATACGTGTGTGTGTCAGTGTGTACGCTTGTGTGCTGCTGTGTAAGTATATGTGTGCCGGTGTATATGCGTGTGTGTGTACGTCGTGCAGTGCGTGTTGCGTTGTGTTGTGTTACGCGCAGCTTCTCGCTGTCGATTGCTGCGCGCCTGGTGTAAATTATTCTACGTGTGTGGGTGTAACGCACACAGACACAGCCCGTTAGCACATGTGTGTGTGTGTGTGCGCGATTTGGAGGCTGTGCGTTTGTATAAGTTTTAGGCAACAGCATGTTGCTGTTAGTGTCAAATGTTGCCAGCAGCATGTTGCGCAACTATGTTGCCAACTGTTGTTGATGTGTGCTTAGCTGCAGATATATTCAAATACTTTACCTACATGGGAGACAGACAGGAAGACTCAAATGTTGCCAGCAACTATGTTGCCAACTGTTGTTGATGTGTGCCTAGCTGCAGATATATTCAAATACTTTACCTACATGAGAGACAGAGATTCAGGCAGGCAGGCAGACTCAAATGTTGCCAGCGCTATTTGATGATATAGATACTTTGCCCATATGAGCGACAGACTGCCAGACAGATAGACAGACGGACAAACAGTTGGCAATTTTAAGCTGCTTAGCGGCGCAGGCTGAGTTGAAATTTTCATTAAAATGCCAGAGGTGAATCCGCAAAGCAAATCCTTTTGGCTGCCGAGTGGCAAATGAGCAGCCGCCAGTCTAACGAGTGGCTGAGGCAAAAGGAGCTGCCGAGCAAACAAAGATCAAATCTTATCGGCAATCATTTGATGCGCACTTGAGCGTTGCCCGAGCAACAACAACAACAGGAGCAACAACAAGAACAAGAACAAGAATAACGGCAACATAATGAGCTGTAGCCGAGGCAGGTGGGCAGCCGTCTTATCAAAAAGGATGCTTAGCATAGGGACTCTGTCTTGAACTGGGGCGACATCGTCATGGAAATTCTTCATTAACTCAACTTGGGCGAGGGCGAGCTGAAAGAAGTTTATGTTATTAAGAGGCGCAGCTGGCTGGGCGTGGCTGTGTTGCCATGCTGCCAGGGGCAGGGGCAGGGGATTTGGGGGCAGCAGCTGCTGTTGCCGCTGCTGCTGCTGCTGCTGCTGCTGCTGCTGGGCGCATTTGTATATGTTTCACTTGACGACTGCGAGATAACGGTAAATGAATATGCAGCAATTTGCACGCCCACATAATGAGGCAGGGGAGAGGCTGAAATAACAACAGCAACAACAACAACAAAAACGTCGACTAACAAAAGTCGATAAACATAAAGCCAGGCGGAAAGGGAATAGCAGCAGCGCCCAGATAAGTATGCTACACTTGCCGCCGGCTCAAGAGAGTGCGTGTGTGTGAGTTACTGCCTGCATATGTGCGTGTGTGTGAGTTACTGTGTGTGTGTGTTTGTGCTGGGAAAGTAAATTAAAACGATTTTAATTACGGTTGCCAAGACGATGAATGAAAATGTCAACGCCGAAGGAGTAGCAACAGCAACATCAGTTTAAGCCTGAGTGGGCGCAGCAGGTGGGCCCAAGAGAGAGAGAGAAGAGAGGGTAAGAGAGGGAGATAGAGCTAAAAAAAAAGAAAGGCAGGAGGCTGTAAAGCGTTTCGCTGTTGCCAATGCTACACAACAGCAGTGTGAATTATTGCACGTGTGTGTGTGAAGCCTCTTACTTAAAAGCTTCATTCGAGATTTTCATTTGAGCTGCAAAAAGCAACCAAAATACAACAAACTAGTAAAAGTGTTTGATCCAGTTAGGAGAGCACGACTCGAAGATATCCTTTAGCCAGAGAGGCGCTGCTATTGAAAATATATTTTAACATGCTTTTATGTAGACACTTTATGTAGACGCTACTTCGATCTAAAAACATACTTTAATAACTTCGGTTCTTATGATTCGATCTTTTTGTAATTTGTAGGGCTTGACTATGGCATTCGTATGTGGCTAAATACCAAAGAACAAGGCTATGCATACAAAAATGTTATATAATATAATAATTTTTTTAACTATTCTAAATACATGTTAATCAGACAAGAGTCCAATTACTTTATCTAACCTTTTTAGGATGTCGGCGATGCTTCCTTCTGCCTATCGGGTATTTAGTACAGGGTATCAATATTGTTGCCAGGCGTTTGAATTGCTGTTGCTGCTGCTGTTGTTGTTGTTGTCGTTGTCGATGTTGTTGTTGTTGGCTACTCAAAGCAACAGCAAAGTCATGGCCAAGAGCAGCAGCAGCAGCAGCGGCAAAAACCTTGGCAAATAAAAGTGTTGAGCGTTTGGACGGGCTGCAGCTCAGAGCTAAACAAACAGCCGCCATTTTTATGAAGCGCTTTTGTTTTTCTTTTTACTTTTTTACTTTTTCGTTACGCTTCTGCCCTTACCTTACACCCTTCTGCTTTTTACACCTTATTAACGGTTTCTATGGCAGAGCTTGTGCCCGTGTGGCAGGCGCGAACATTTTTGCTTTTCAAAAGCTAAAAAGCTGCACAAACCACACACCAAAAAAAAAAGTAAGTAAAAAAAAAAGCGAAACAAAAAGAAACTGTCGCACGCTGATTAACTTGACACCATTTGGAAGGGGTGGCCAAGTGGATTGGGTTGGGCTTGGGCGAATGTCGACTTCCTGGGGGAATCAGGCGAGCTGAAAGGCGTGCTGGCTTTTTCATGCAGCTGACAGGCAACACCTGCCGCCGCCGTCGCCTCAACCCCCTCACCCAGCTGCACCTGCGGCTGCGACTGCCAAACCGCGCTGACATTTCCTTTGGCTCACCGCTGACGTTTTGCCTTGACGACGCTTGCAAAAGTCAGCTGCGGTTGCCTCGTGTCTACAAATATCATTTACTTGCAACATGCACCTTGAAGTTGCCAATTTGACAAATGCTTTAACGAAATTTTGGCTGCAAGTTGAAGCTAACTAACGACGGCTGCCATTTATATGCTATGTATGGTATTTGGGTATTGTTGCCTGTAAATTGAAGAGCTTTAATCAGACAGGTTGTTCAAGCTCGTGTTGAAGTACTGTTACCGGTTACCTGTTACTGCTTTATAGTAGGCAACTAGGGAAACTCAATCTCTAAATTGAAGCATATGGGAATTCTTTACCCATTGAGAATTCTATATAAGACACGGTGAAGATCTTTATTTTCGGAACAAATTATTATTGGCACTGGCATAAAAAACAAATGAAAGGAATAAACGATTAACTTAATTGGATTTTCTTTTGAAGTATATTGTGACATTCGCAAAACAAGCTGCATCTCGTCAGGGAAAAGATTCAAAACTGAAACTCTTTGTAGAATATCTATTTGTCTTATAGAAGCTAAATATGATAACTATCGATTGTGTGAGAGAAATCTGTTTTTGGTGCCTTGCAAATCTCTTCAAAAAGTCAATCGCTGAGACAGAACTTCGAGAGATTTAAAATGTCGTTCTTTTCTTATGATCGGATGGATTGTTTTCTGTTGGTTGTGGCTGCCAACAGTGAAGGATAATATTCTATTTTAAATGCTTTTAATTACAATTTTATTAACTAAATCAAATCACAGGGCTTAGACAGAGTATGCACAATACTCCGACAATCAATAAACTTTACATACCATTCATTGGTTTCATTCTACAACTTTTCTTCAGGGCTGGTTTTGAGCAAATCTATTGACAAAATACGTAACAAATTAAACCAACCAAAAAAAACCCTTTGTGTGTTACACAGAATTTGAATTGGCTTGGAATTTGCTTGAATGAGCAAATTTTCTGTAGTTACCGATAAATTAAACAAGATGTTTCTTTTACACAGGAGTTCGCCTTCTAAATGAAGCTTTGTCAAGGCTTCTGGTCTGTTTCTTTTTTATCTTACTGTCATTTTAAATATTATTAAATATTATATAAATATCAAAGAGTATATGTTGCACAATTAAAATAAAATAAAATGTAACAATGTCTTTGGAGCTGGGCATAAAGTAATAACAAAAATTTATCATTAGACTTTACGCTCTCCTTTCAGTATTAAGATCATATTTCAATTGAATATATAAATTGGAAATCCCAGTTAAATAGTTAACTCTTCTTCTTCTTCAGCTGGCGAACTCTACTTTAAGTTAGTTAACTTTCGCCACAAGCCCGGCTGCATATAAAATAAGGCACAAATATTTAACGCGCTGACAAAATGTAACAGTTTACTCAAAACATGTTGACAGCTTAACAAGGACCCTTTAGCACCCCATGCCCCCTCCCCCCCCCCCCCTCTTCAGCTAACCAGCCGTGGGCACCCCCGAAGTGGCTGGTGTAAACTTTGGGGAACAACTGAAAGAGTTTTCTAGAGTTTCTTCACAGCTGCAAACTTTGCGTTGCATTTCGATGCGTTTTAATATGCGGCAAGCGCTGCGCGACATGTCAACCAGAGTGTCAGCCAAGGTGACGACAAGGCAGCTGACAGGGGGACAGGGGTACAGGGGACGGGGGGGTTGTGGAGTGGTGCAGGAATGAGAAGTATAACAAACTGCAGTTGAGTCGGCATGTTTGCATAATGAGATATCGCAGATAGAAGAGAGCATAAACAGGCTTTGAAGGACCTTTTGAGAGGATGGCACAAAGTCAAGGTCAGTGAACTTTCTCCATTTGTTGGGGTTGCAAAAGGATTAAGGACAGCTAATACCTATGAACAGGTACCGTTAGAGGTCCCAATAAGACACTAGCTTAATTTTCACTTTAAAACATAATCTCCAACTTTTGGTTGGTGCCCAAATAAGTGTGCCCAAAGATTTATTATTTGCATAGACTGTCAAAGGATGTGTATAAATAATAAGAGCTCTGGTAACATCTGTAAAATCCGTAAACGTATCTCTTGGCAGATATGGAAAAAGAACTAAATATAGGAAATATAATGTTAAATATATACAAAAATCCACAAAAAAAACTCTTAAAATCGGTAAGAAATAGGAACAGAAATCGAAAAGAATCTTCCAAAATGAATCTATTTACAGATTTTTCAAAATGATTAAATAACACGCTATACCTTCTTATAGGATTTCTTAGAACGCATCGTCACACTACTGAGCATAATGAGTTATCATTCCCACCGATTGACAAAGATTGTAGATTACAATTAAGATTTCTGGGAAAATCTATACAATTTTTTAACAATTTCTTAAAGTGTACCTCTTGGCAGTTGTGGGAAAGAAATAAATATAGGAAATATCTATTGATAAGAACACTTTTGAAAACTACTGCAAAAAGATGAATAGCGGCTATACCTAAAGATAGGATACAGAACTCATCGTCAAAGAAGTATGCCTAAAGATTTATCATTCCCAAAGACTGGCGGAGATTGTGTATATTTATTAAGAACTCTGGGAACATTTAAAACACCCATTAACTATTTCTTCACAGAAGTTCCAAAACGATTAAATACTGGCTATAATCATTGATAAGATCATCTTTATACATCTTTAGATTGAGTGTGAAACTTAAGGAAAAAACTATATACAAAAATCTGAAAAGATCTTCCAAAAGGAAGCTACTTACATAGATTGCAAAATGTCAAGCAACAATTTAGACCTACGGGAAGAAACTCTTATAATTATTGCAGTCTTTTAGACTGCTTGTCATTTAAAATAAACTAGATATACAAAAAGATGGCACATCAAAAACAAATCTTCCAAAATTTAACTGTTTGCGGAGATTGCAAAAGGATTAAAATACTCATTCTAAAAAGTTTAAAAAATATTTACAAATTTCTGACAAATTACCAATAAGTGTAACCAAAACTTACCTGGATAAAGTTAACTGATTTTGCCACTTCTTTTATATTTATATTTTTTTTTGTGTCTGGCGACTCCGTTGCCCGGCTCTGCGCGCAAGTGTTGGCCGTTATCGAGGCCACAAAATGTAAATGTTTTTTTTTTTGTTTTGGATATCGGTCAAAATGCCGCCAACTTTGCGCATAAAATTCAATTACGATTTCGAGCATAAATTTGAACACTTGGCAAAAGGCGAACGCGGCATTTTTACGAGCGGCATTTGATTTGCCACACTTTGTCTTATCTTATCGCTGTTATCAGTCGCAGGCTGGCCATAAAATTAGCCCCGTCGTCACATTAAAAGTTAAGCAGTTCGGGCTCCTTTGTGCCAAATTGCCAGATTTGTAGCATACCAGTTTTTTTTATTTTATATTTTATTTTGTCGTTATCCTTGCTGGGCTCAGTTTCTGTTTGCTGACACTTTCACGCGCCAAAGATACGAGTTACGAACACGCTTCAGATACGTGACGAATATTTGAGATACTTTTTCTACTGTGTGTTGTTTGTACTGGAGCCTGGCCAACCGTTGCAGTTGAAAGCGCGCAAGGAACTGTTTTGTGTTCAGGCATTTTGTTCACTCTAAACTTGAAACTTGGCGCTGTGGCTGGCCACCAAACTTGGCATCCACCAGGACGCATGCGCTGGATTTCAATCGCTCTTCCAGTTGTTTACTTGGCCATGCAACTGGTGGTTGCCAAGAACAACAACAACAATGGGCAGCAGGTCCTTGCTGCTGTTCCCAATGGGCAGCCATATGTGACGGCTTTGACTTTGGGACGACGTTGTCGTGACAACTTGATTTCTTTGTAATTTGGCTCGACCCCAGAGGTTTTCATTTCAAATTGCTTTAAATTTAATGAAATTGTATTTTGATTTAGAGCTAGCTGCCTTTGGCAACCTTTGAACTGTGAGCATGGAAATCCAATGCCGTATGCCTACTCGACGTAGCGTTTATCTAATTATGGTACAGTTTAGTGACGCATTGCATACTTTTCAGCAGCTGAGCTGGGTCGCTGGCCAACTGAATGACATTACAGTAAATCCGCTTAGTGCACAGCTACAGCAACAGATACAGATACATTTACAAATGCAGATACAGTTGCAGATACAGATATAGTTGCAGATACAGATACAGTTACAGTTATATGCGCATTGTTTATGCAAGCGCATTAAGCTGAGACTCAGTCTCGGGCTATGATAGCTATGCAGATACAACAGATACAAGAGATACTCTCGGCTACTGCAGCCGCACCCTCATCACACCCACAGGACTTCACAGCCTGTTGCTGGCTCGTTGCGGTTTGCTTGGCTGCTTAGTGCATTTGTGGATGGCACAGACCTCAACAGATTCACAAGATATACTCGAGCTGCTGTTGTTTGGTGGGCGTGTCGGCGTCTTTAAGCCAAACAGCTGCCCGGCAACGGTAACTGGGCCTCAAAAGAGTCAACCAAGCGCTAAATACGTAAAAGATACTTACATGCAAAAGATACTTACATGCATAAGATACTTAGATGCAACGAGGCGGCGGCTTTGTTTTCCTCCAGTTGCCAGGCGCACGAGTAGCTCATTACGCACACACCCACACACACACACACACGCACACTCAGGCAGAGACACACAATAGCTGCCCAGCCAACGTTTACCTGTCAGTCATGTGTAACTCAATGCCAAATTGATATCGTATCTCATAGATACGCGTACGTGCGCGCACATAAAAAAAATAGCTAATAAAATCTTGTGTTAGCATTTTTCGCGATTTTTGTGCACACTTGCAGAGGGTTTAAAATATATTTGGCGCGGTATCCGTTATAGCATACTCTATATCGATTTTTGATCAGCCTTTACATTATACCATAGAGCTCCAATAGAAGTAGTATGGTAAAGAAAAAGGCATTATAGTTTTTTGCAAATGTATGTGAAGCGCAGTATCAATGTTTTTCGATGATATAAGGGATATATAGCTTTAATCAGTCAAGCTAGCCATATGCCTGTCTATCTGCCTATATCAATGTCTATATTTCGTCCTCTCTTATATCAAACGTAATTTATGTTTGTAGAAATCTCACCCCATTTCCTTAACATCGTTATTTATCGATTTTTAAAGCAGGTTTTCGAAAGAACAATCGGAAGAATACCAATGCCAAAAAGAATGCCAGAGCAGATAAATTTGGTATATAGATGCGGCTATAGCATATATAAATAAAGAACATATACGTTTTGTATACTTCTCCCGTTTTCCCCAAAATTGGACAAAGAACAGCTCACCATAAAATATAGAGCCACGCGCTTAGCTGTGTACTCGCATTTGGTTGCCATATTTAAGGCCTGTAAATTTCATAAAGATCGGATTATAAACATCGAAGTTATTTAAGAAAGCATTATACATAGTGTGGGAATAAGGCAAGAAGAAGCACAAGAAAGCTAGAATGACTATAAAGGCTGCTTGGCGCTGTTCTTTTTAGGTAGCTTCTAGTCAAGTAACCGAACTTACTTTTATCCCAAGCAAACTCTGCTATTGCGAGCTTGAAACACTTCCAACATGTCTGCAAATCCTAGCACAAACTAACAACAATTCTGAGTATTCAAATATGCCGGCAATCTGCTTTCTATGTGCAAGGGTATTTAAATTTCGTCGTGCCGTAGTTAGCTTTTCTTGCCTGTTTGTATATTTCGACGTCGGGTGCAATTTTCTTTTTATTTGCAATACATTTTATTGTTTATTTAGCGCATTGTTTAAAGGCGAATTGTTTCGTGTTGTTGTCGTTGTCGCTGGCTGCGCTCTGATTTAATGGCTGTAAATTGAAATTGGGATTTTTCGCTGGCGAAAATTGCGAAAAATGTTTTCAAAAAGATTTGAAAGCAGCTGATGAAATGTCTATTTTGATGGAAACGGCGGCTGAAGTTGACATTCAATTTATTTGCGCCGGCAATGGCTATATTTTCCGCGAAACGTGTAGCGAATTCAAGGAAATGTAAATATTTAAAAGGATATAATTAAAGGATATCTCTGGAGTCGACAAGATAGTCTGGTGAATATGCGAAGCTTGTTAAAAATCATTTTTATACCATGAATCCATTGAAAACGGGTAAAAAGGATATCATGATTTTGTGCAAATGTATGTAACAGCTAGAGGGAAGCATCTCCGACCTTATAAAGTATATATATTCCTGAACAGGATCAATAGCCCAGGCAATCTAGCCATGTCCGTCTGTCTGCCCGTCCCTTTGTCCGTCCGTCTGTCTGTTTGTCAGTCCATCTATATGTATGTATATACTCGTCGATCTAAGAGCTTATAAGAGCTAGAGACTTGAACGTATATCATTCTAGAACCCGCGCATTACAAGATCGTTTCCGATAATCGATAACTTTTCCCCTTTCCAAACAATCGATAAAAATCGATATCGAATCCCCTTTGCAATCAAATTTCTTAGGTTTAGAGAGCTAGAGTCACCAACTTTGAAATGTAGCTTCCATAATAGATATACAAAACAAATATCTTTCATTTTACAACTATCAGGGTATCCTCCAGTCGGCGACATCCAACAAGAGCAACTTGTTATTGTACTAAAACGTTTGCAGTTTGATAAATTGATGTTTACAAAGTTCCATTTTAGTTCGATTTAATCAAATAAATGTCCGCATATATCATTTTAAGCGGGGCTTAACAGGTTTCTCCCTGACTTTCGCAATACTTTTGCACTTCAATTCGGTAAGAAAAACAAATAAAAAAAATTCCATTTAGCTAAACAAATTGAAATTTCTCAGTTGCAAACGGAAATTTGGTTTGTTTTCTAATAAACGGCATTTATTTTTTTACTTATATAAGTCGCATATTTCATGCGTCTGTAAAATTCAATTGCCAAATTGATTTCAACTTTTTGCCTTTTTTTCGCACACCACGCCCTAACATTGCCCCGCCCCCGCGGCGCTATCGAAAAAGACAGCCTACAGCCGCGCTGAGCCGCAGATAATTGAATGATTTGAATTTTTATATTGAATTTTTCGGGGGCATTACATGAGCGGCTTTTCATATTTTTTTCTATTATTTGCCTATTTTTTTCGCTTTCTTTTCATTTTGTTCTTTTGTGTAGATTTTTTTCTATTAAAATGTAAATTGTTGGCGAATTGGAAAATTGCTTATCAATTGGCTGGCATATGGCTTAGGGATCAAACGGTGTCTAAATTGAAACAGACAACATAAGGGCGCGACCCTCCCCTCCGGGGTTGGGATGCTGTTTATGCTGCAATTAAGCATTAAATTAAGTTTTTCGCTTGCCAACTGCGAAGGCAACTTAATTGAGTCATTCTTTTGTATGCATTTTCCGAGGGCATAAGATATATAATTCTAGATTATACCCTGTGCCCCTATAAATGATGATCTATATGCACGCAAGAGACTTGAACCGTTGCTTGGTTAGCTCAAGTTTATTTTGAATCATCAAAAATGTTTCTCGTTTTCGTGAAATCGATAAAAATCGATATCGATAGCCCAATTAGTTGCCATAGCTCGAAGCTTATAGGAGCAAAAGTTATCAAATTTAGTATGAAGGCCCATGTAAAGCATACACAGTTTTAGAGTATTCCACTTTTTGAATACCTCCCACCTTACGATAAGGCCTTCGTACATGCTAAATTATGAATGCCGTATTATTACACTGAAAATGAGATGAAAATCGGACAACAACGTCCGAAGTTATTCAAGTTTTCTTTGCCCATAGAGTGGGGCCAAGAGAAGAAGAAGGAATGAATGAAGGTAAATGTGGGTCTACTGAAGCGTATCAAATTTTCGAACATAGCGTCAAGTTTTTATTCTTTTAATTGTTTGTGCAGCTCTTGGCTGGGAATTATAGACAAAAATGCGCCCGCATATGGCCGGACAATGTTGCGCCATGCGGGGGCGTGGCGATTCGATTAACTGAACCAAGTGGAACAGCTGACGAATGGTGGGCAGGCAGGCAGGCAGGCAGGCAGGCAGGCAGGCAGGACGCTCTCAGGCACGAAAAAGAAACCAGACTTTATGTCTGAGTGTGCAAGGTGAAAAACCATTTACTTATTGCTTCGTAGAAGGCAACTGGAACACACAAAGGCCAACTCGAGTGTGTGGACCTTTGTTGTGCGCATTGTTTCGCAATCGAGTTTCAATTCAAATGCAATACAAACACGCTCTGCGGGTGCCACTTCAAAAGCAACTGCAATGCCTGTGTAATTAACCAGAATTCACGCGAGCGAGTGTCTGGAGTCGAGGGCGTTCGCCAGTCACGCCCACCCGCTGCGACCAGCAGACCTGGTACCGCCTGCCACTCCACAATCCATATGTGTCACATAACTCGCCAACTGAATTAGGTCGTTCTTTAGCTAAACAAATTTATATATCTATAAATATATACATATATATATGTATATGCGCAGGCGCGCAGCTTGACTCCTTTGGGGGATTCGAACCCCGAACTTCATGCCAGACGCACTGACGCAAACCACATGCTGACTTTTCCAAATTATTACCCAGCCAAGTTGACGGCATTTCTAATGCAAAACGTGTGGTGCGACATTCAATAAGTGGGCGTGGCAACGGGCGCCTAAAGACGTCAGAGGCACTTGCACACGTCCGCATATGTCTGGCAGCTGTCCCTCAACTGGTCTCCAAATTAATAACAAAATACGCTCGCTGACAGTAATTGAAGTGTGACATTATCCAAAAATATGGATTGGACCCGAGTCAAAACTCATTTCGAATGCGCCGAATGTGTCGACTGACGGGGCCGATTACAAGGCAACGCATAACGCCACCCTAATGTGGTGCAAACTGTAAGCGGATGCAGGCCAATTAGCTGCCAAAGCTGTTGATGGACTTGTGACAGTGTTGGAAAATGGAAAAACAAAAGATGAGAAGGGGTCGATGTGCAAGCGGAACAAGCGATATGGGCATGTGTATAAATGGGAATATATTAATTACATTTTCCTCTCAACTTACTATTATTATTCTTTTGATTCTAATGAGGTGTCTGAGCGTCGAATTATTAACCGAGATGTCGCCGGTTCTAATTTGAAATTTGCTTGAATACCTTTTAAAGATTGATAACTATTTAGATTGATTACATTTTTCTTATCTTATATTATTATTATTATCATAATTCTTTAAATTCTAATGAGGTGTCTGAGCGTTGAACTATTAAGCGAGAAATCGCCGGTTCTAATTTGAAATTTGCTTGAATTGTTCGCCTATCGCCTAAGCAGATAAAAGTGCATTGGAATACTTATCTGAGATTCGATTCCTTGCCTACCGATGGTAAACTTTTTAAAATTTCGAAATTCAAGCAGCTCCAAAATTTTTACTAAAACTCTCTCTCTAAGGCGAAAACGGAATAGATTTGGTTTATTCACAAGATTGATTTGGCATTTAAAATATATCAGCTATTTTTCCCCTTTTCACGCACTTCCAAAGCAATTTCACAAGACAATTTTCGAATTGAAATTGAAAGACATTCGAATTGCAGGCACCTTGTTAAATTCTCATATTACCTGCCACACTTTCACCTTGCAAACAGCTTAAGCGCGCACACACACACACACACGCACAGACAACACACAAACAGGTCCTGATGGCAATCCAATTCAATTCCAGGACGAAGCTCATATCAATAATTCGGAACTGCGGTGCACATAAAAGTCAAGAACTTAATTTCCAGCTGCTGTCATTTTAAGAACAATATCAGTTTTATGACTTTTACGTACTCTCTGGGTGTATGTTGACTGCCAGGAAAAACTTTCGATATCCGTGGTCATATCCGGCTCACACACACACAACAAACACACACACACACACACACACAAACACGCGGCACACACACGCAGACAATCGCCGCCGCTTTGTTGACTTTTGTGTAAACTCGCAGCTTAAAACAAACAAAATACGAATGAAAATGTATTTTATGCATGTTGATGCGGCTGCTCTTGTTGCTGTTGTTCTTGTTGTTGTTGTTGTTGTTTTTGTTAAGTATTTTTTTTGTTTTTGCAGTGACAACATAGACACAGTTACACCTACACACACACACACACACACACACACGCACACTCGCTTAGGGGCTGCACGTGATGTTTACCATCAGCTGCAACTGTCTACTTGCAGCTCCTGCTTGGAACTGCGCTTATCGGGCCAAACTCTAAGATCTTTTTGTGGTTATACACTGTACGAAAAGTGAAAAGGAGTATATTCATTTTGTGTACTGTTCTCTGCAAGCTAAGACTGGAAACCTGGATGACATACTCTTCTATAATCGCATCAGTTAGAGAAGGTTCAGGTTGTTAAGAGCTTCAGCCACGAAAATTTGTAAAGCAAGTTCTTTAATATTCGTGCCATGGCCACGCCCAGCACACCCCATAAATCTAGATTTCCCAAAGCCGCCAGCTCTTTGCGTATGACTTTTATTATAATCTTTTCTTTAGTTTAAAACTTATAAAATAACATACATAATTGCTTTGCAAATGTGGACTTTGTCTAGGATACACTAGCCTGAAATTAGAACCAGCGACTACCTTTTTAACAGCTCTTAAAGTCGCTACATAGGTGTTACAATGAACAGAGTATTGTGCCAGTCAGTTGCACCCGACTGCACTGTTCTATTTGGTTGTGGTTTGTTTTTAGTTGGTTTTCGGTTGTGTTTGATCGGTTGTTTGTTTATTTGTCTGTCCGTCTGTCTAACCGTCTGTCTGTCTGTTTATCCGCCTGTCAAGAGGCAAGCGAGCGGCTGCTGCGTTTACCTATGCACAAGTTGAGCAAATAAAGTCGTTAAATGTTGGAGGAAGTTGCCAAGGCAACGGGACTTTTACTTTGTATTATCATGATAACAGCTCAGTTGCAACAGTTGCTGCCGCTGCTGCTGCTGTGGCAATAGTTGCTGCTGATGCTGCTGCTGCTGCGTTTTATTTATTTTGCTGTACAAATGACAAGGCTGCTTTATGCTGCCAATCCTGTGACACGATAAACAAGCTAAACATCCCCCCACATAGTCTCCCTCTCTCTGTCTCCTTGTGTGCCGCAGAGCGAGAGCTTTTGCTAATGCTGCCGCATGCTGCCTCCAGTCCCCACCAGCTTATCCTGCTCCTGGTTCTAGTTTTGCCTGGCAGCTCTTTTTCCTGTCGCCGTTTTCCACATTTATCCTGTTAGTGACACCTTCTTTGTCTCCATGTTAGCCAGCCGTCCCGTCTGCCTGTCTCTGCATGTCACTCTTCATTCACTGTGACCCTGCCACCCGCCACCCGCCCCCTGCCCACGGCTCCCATACATCTCTCGTAATGTTGTCGCCGTCATATGAAATTCAAAGCAACTGCTTGCATGTCTTTCATACCCCCAACCCCCACCCCCACATGGCCACAACCAGTGTGAAAAACGTGGAAATTGATTTTCTATTTTGCCGTGTGTATTCCTGTTTTATTTTATTTTTCTCTACTCGTCAGTGATTGTCAGTGGCAGCTACACGTGATTGAGTCTTATCTTTAGTTTTGTCACTTCAACTGCTGGCAGCTACTTTAAATGTCAGCGCACACTGCTAGCTCCCCCCCTCCCCCTCCCCTTTGCCCACCCACTCTATCAACCTAGGCGATGCCCCTGCACACGTGCTGCTAGTGCAAATTATTTTTTTTGGGTTTCAGTTTTTCCTAGGGTGCGTTCCCCTAGCCCGGCCGGATGCCTTGTCGTCGAAAGGCTTAGACAACGCGTGTTTTGCTGCATTATGTGAGAAGCTGTAGCTGGTTTACCTACCCCTTGCCCTTTCCCCTGGCCCCTTGCCATCGCTTGCCCCAATCGGTTAAGTGCAACACATGTTAGCACTTTGTTGGGATTTCGATGCACATGCGGCGATTTTAGCGCTTGTTTTAAGCACATTTCCTATGCTTGAGGTGGCAGCATGGGTTATGTAAGATTGCTTGAAATATGTAAAAAACGAGGGAATTTCAGAATGGGCAGCAACAGATGAGAATTACTTTTATATGCTGGGCTGCAAATTAATATTAAAATCTTGACGTTGATTTGGATTACGGTTTGAACCAGCACGTCTGCACAAATCTTAGTTGCTAATGTATTTTAAATGCCATTCAAGTTTTTTATTTACTCTGCCTGATATTCTCAAAACATTAGTATTCGTACGTTCTCCAGCCAATATAGTAAGATAAATGTAAAGAATGGTTCCAAAGTAATTCATTTAGGGTCTTTTGTTTTATTTACTTTCATTTTGGATTCGGATTCGGTTGATCTTTTGACAACCGATTTGTATTAAGCTATGGGGAAAAAAAATAATTGGTATACCACGCTCGCAGAGGTTTGCCTTAAAACCGAGTTTGAGCCTTGCTCTAATCAAATTTTTATATATTTAACAAGCTTTCTTCTATTATTATTATTTGCAACTAAGTCCAGGCCAACTTCCTCGTCTGTCTAAGCTACCAAAAGCTAAATATAACCCGAGTTTGAGCCTTGCTCTAATCAAATTTTTATATATTTTCCAAGCTTTCTTCTATTATTATTATTTGCAACTAAGTCCAGGCCAACTTCCTCGTCTGTCTAAGCTACCAAAAGCTAAATATAACAGTTTACCTTGTGCCCACACTGGCACCTGTAAATGAATTTGTACATTCTCCATCCAGTTTTGCTTTCCTAAAAAAAAAAAGAAAATAAAAATCACTTTCAAACAATTTGAACAAAAAATATTTGTCTACGCGTCAACAGCGTCTGAAATTGTTTCTGCTTGTAAAAATCAAAAAGGACCGCAAAGTTTATTTAAGGCGCGAGAAGACACCCTTCCTCCCTCCCTCCCTGCCTCTGCACAGGACACAAACTTTTGCCCCTAACGCAATTTTTATGCATATTCCACGTCGAGGACAATTTCAACATGGGACACATTAGCGCCAGTGCGGGACGGAGGACTAACGACCCGCGGCCTAGCCAGGACATTACGCTTTAAATTTATGTGATTAATAAATTTCCATAATTTTTGGCCAGTGCCGAAAGAAAAAATGTAAGCAAAACTGCCTGCCAGGCAAATAAAGCACCGCACGAGCCAGAGGCCCGGAACTAGGCGCAGGCCGGGCAACAGCAGCATATTACGGCCCCGCAAGGAATCCCCAACATCATTTCGAGGCTGTCAGCAGTATTTCCGCCCGTCTCTGCTATCATTTCTGAACGTCGTGTGCCCAAACGGGAAGCTGAGATTGCCAAAGATGGAAATTAAAGATTGTCCGACCAAATGGAGGGCATATTTCTTAAAAGCCGCGCAGAGTATGCAGCTTTTTTTTATAACAGTTCCGATTCCGATTACTTTTAATCGATTACAGCTGTTGGTTCTATTTATCGATATTTATAATTTATAAAAAGTGAGATTGAGTGGACCAAGGCAACAATTTTGCAACATTCATTATTATTAATCTTATTTGCATTATTATTCTTCGATTAATATTATGTTGTTATAAATATTCTTGGACTATTATTAATATTTTTTTTATTATTATTATTCTTCGAACTATTATTAATATGATTATTATATTAATATAATTGGAATTTTATAAATAATTTTGTTGTTTTGTTAGAATTATTATATTATTTTATTTATATATTATATTAACTATTTACTATGATTATTATTATTATATTCATTTTCATTATTATTTTTTTATTATTATTATGAGCACTTTTTTCAGCCCAGCATGAAAAATATTATTATAGAAATATTCTTTAATAACTGCTCACTGATATACCCCAATTGCTTAAGGTTTAGGGTATTCAAGCTGCGGTTTTTGAAAACATTTACGCACTTACTGCTCGGGTCTTTTCTTATTTCATTTTATTTTAGATATTTTCTTCATTGGGCTATGTATTAAAATAAATTTGCGCGCTTAGTCGCCGGCTTAGCTGGGAGCAGGGCGAAGCGAATTAATAAAAATTAGTTTGCAGGCCATAAAAAATTAGCCCAGCTTAAAGAGCAGAGGAGTTGGGCATGTGGGCGTACAACTGGGAGCACTCTGGCAAATTTATGACAGTTTGCGCACATCGCATAAATCCTGGCAATTGTATACGATTTTTAATGCTAGTTAAATCGACTGAAAATGACAGTTTAATGATTGACATGCGCCGCAGTTGCCGCTGCGGTCACGACTCAGCGGACAGAGAGCCACAACCAGAGCCAGAGCCAGGAGCTCAGCGTGTGGGTTTTGTATGGCAAGGGACAGGGACAGGGTTAGGGTAGCGGGCGAGCGGGTTCATGAAGCGCGCAAACGTTTCAAATGAATGTCAACTGTCTGCTCGAATGACGAATACACTCGTTAAAGGGCATACGCCGGAATGAGTACGGTTTACATGGAGCGTAACGCTGAGCTGTGAGCCGGGTGAGGAAGCGCCACGCCCACTTGTCAGTGACAGCAGCAGCAGCAGTAGCAGAGCGAACATCAACATCAATGTCAATGTTTATGACAGGCGCAGAGGATTAGCGGGCCAACCAAATGGAACCGTTTTCAAAACGGGTTCGTATCGCGGGGGTTGAGCCGGGGGGGGGGGGGGGTGGTTAACATTATGCAAAATGCGTGCATGTGAGCTGTTGCCTTATCAATCAGCGCCCATATTGAGAATGACCCAAAGTGCATTATGCAGGGGCGGACAATGTGGGCGTGGGCTGTAGTGTTTGCTGGTTCAGATATTTTCCAGCTAAATGAGGATATTTTCAGAGGTCGTCAGTTGGAAACTTTAGATGGAACGGCTGCTAGATTTGAACCAGCGATCTCTCGCTTGCTAGTGCGAAGCCAGCACAATGGGACTATCCTAAACTCATAGCTCATATTTACTTTCACTTTTCTTTCCATTATATGGTATCTATATATGGGAAGTGCCAGCAGCCCGGTTGAACATCCAACTATTACGCAATGTTTCATTTGTTATATTACTTCAGAGTAAATAAAGTCTGAAGAAACGAGCTCTTTGCTCTTGAGTACCTCCAGTGCACCAACTAGCTAATTCAATTCATCTATATTTAGCTACTTTATAAGATTTAGCTAGTTTTTTGAAGCGACAGTTGGCAACACTTGTGCGGGGGTCGCCTAACTGACCCAACGACCTCCCACTGCATTGACGACCACACAAAGAGAGAGAGAGAGAGAGAGAGAGGGGGGGGGGGGGGAATGCCTCCGCCATGCCCGACTGCAATCATGACTGCTGATTCCATTGTGGATAAGTGCAGCATTCCAATGATGAACGACGTCTTGATGCTCAATTGTCTGTCTGCCCGAGTCTAGCTCTGGCATGAAAATGACAAAAACGCACTTGAGACAAATTGTGAATTTATTTAAGCATCTTTTTCAAGTGCGCTCAAACACAATTTGTTTGCCCAGTCTCAGTCTCAGTCGCAGTCACAATTGCTGCTTGGTGGAGCCAATTGTGAATGGCTTGGTGGGGGAGCCGTTTGATTCTAAATGCCAGATGATGATTAATTACGTGCATTTCAAGTGGTTGCCAGGGGTCATCAAGTAGCTACACGAAAGCTGATCACCAACTGAAGCGTACTAAGCTCACCAAATTGGACAGCTCATCATTTCCTATGTGCAATGACGTAATCTGTGCCGAAGAGCAAAAGGAAACAAGCTGCCCGATTGCAGAGGGGTGCAACTGACTACGCAATATCCTGTACACAAAGTCGTATAGAGAAGAGCCTGATTGAGTCTAGGAGTGTAGCCCCTAAGCAGTGACAACTAGAAGAGACATTCGCTGGTTCAAACCCAGAACAATTTATTGATGTAATGTCTTAGACAACTTACAAGTTAGTTGCTATTCCAATAGAAGGTTTGAAAGCTACGTGAAGAATATATATTATTAAAGGAGATCGTGCCGCTTTAGGGAATCTTTATTTAAGGTGCGTGTTGGGCCTGGATGTGTCTGCTTGAGAGAAGCTCATTAGAAGTTTGGGTGTCACACTTTGATCTAATGCATCTATCTAATGCGAATGTGCAAAAGTCTTCAGCTTACACTTATGAGGACAGACGAACATACAGCATGATAGACTTAACAAAAAACCAATATGCTCCTCTTCACTTATTTAACAGCGTATATAAGCCGTGAGATAAACATCGCCAAGGTATCATTTTCATGTTCATAACAAGACCAATGAAGATTTGGCAGCCATGACAACCTGGCTGGCTTTTTGTAGGGTTGCGAATCAGTCAACTGAAAAAACAAGCAGACACACGTGAACAGGCGCACGTCGCCTCGGCTAGAGGGAAGGGCATCTATAGTCGGTTATAGTGCGGGCCAAATTGCTGGCCGGCACTCAACACAAATTATAATAACTGTAATTACGTGCGACGCACTCTGCGCAACAGGGGGAACAGCAGCTGAGGTTGGGGGGAAAAACTTACGTGTTTGCTACAAATAGAATTTATGTCCCAAGTGCAGGACGCCCCGTCACCAGACAGACCGGCGCAGAGCAACCCCTTGGCCTAGGTACGGCCATCGAGTGGCTCGATACTTGGCAGCAATTTGGCATTGGGAATCTATAGTTAGTTGCATGCCGCTTGTTGCAACTAGTCGCGAGGCGCGCTTGATAAATGAGGCCACGTGCCTTATCAGCGAAAGTAAACAAGCGACGGACCCAACTTTGGACATGCCACATAAAAATAGACCGAGCGCAGATCACGTCGAGTGCCCAGAAAAACTCCCCCACTCTCCCACTCCCACTCCCTTCCCTTCCTCGACCCCTGTCGCTGTACAGTGTGTCCTGTGATTATGCAGCCAGCCAAAATAGATGTGTGTTGAACACGAAAACCAATTTGTAAACGACAAATGCAGGCAGGGTGGGCGGGCAGACAATGTCTGACTGTCGACCGGAGCGGGGCGGGGCGGAAAGCGGGCAGCGAGTGCAGGGACACGCTTATTTGACTGCCATTAATGCGCCATGCTAAGCAAATAATATTTAAAATAAGTGGCTACATATTACTCAAAGGTTCGCCTAGCAGATACCCCATATTAGATTTATATCTGATAGATAATTAAGGGAATATATTTCTTGATGGAGAAATCACTTTTAGGCATAAAATGATATTATTTGAGTGCTTGGCAAGTGAATTATCTTCGCGATCCCCTTTTACAGACCACTAAATAAGATGGTCGCTGGTTCAAATCCCAGACTAGAAAATCGTTGCTTTAGACGAGGATTCATATTGGGTTTTGCTATTAGTCAATTTGAAAGCCTATATCTTAAGATACAATTACAATTTAAGTAATATAAATAGATCGAACAGATCTTACATCTTAAGACTTTGCCTGGAGTTTGAACCAGGTTCCTTACTGAAAGTACATCAAATATCCTTTTTTAACAATCTCCAAATATCATGAAAGTATTCTAAGGAACTATTATTATAATAATTGTTTTATTACAAGCTATTCTACTTTGGCTAACATGGCCTTCGGCTAAGACAATGTTATATCCGTATAGAAGCCGGAGATTCGAACCCGCTTCCACGCTGTTCACTATGTTAAGAAAATTAATTGTAAAGTTCTCAGTCTATATTTCCTAGTAGATAATCAAATTAAATTTTGTGGAGGTAAGCGAATTAATAAATACATGAAAAACTTTAGCTCAGTTCAACTAAGTATTAGATAAGTTCGTATTGAGTATCTACCCTGGTTAAATATACCCTATCTTCGATTTATTTACAGGATATTGGCAGCAATAGTAATAATAATAAATACGACATTGAAAGCAAGTGAAAATGCGACAGAAGAAAGTAAGTATCTGCCACCCCGTTGCGTTCGCCCTAAGCCGCAAGGATCCCAAAGGACTTCGGCAACATGTCGACAGCGGCAGTCTATTTGAGCTCTGTGGGCTTTCCTATTCTTTTCATTCCTTTCTCCATTTTTTGTTACCTTTGCACGATTTTGTAGCTGCTATCGGGCTTTCATCAATTTTCGTTTCTTTTCTCATATTTTGGCAATCAGACAAAAGGTTGGCGCGCGCGCGTGTCCTCGCCGCGTTTTGAATTAATTTAATGCCAACGGATGGGCGCAGATGATGGCCATGACGTCACGGCGTCACGGCGTCGCGGCGTCAACAGCAAACATCATAATTCAAAAATTTCATTCGAAAACATGACGTTTTCATTTCGGCACGCGCCCGCCCCCGCACCCGCCCCGCCCTTATCACAAGACTTTGCCTGAGGGTTGGCACAAGTTTTCCTTTCATTTACTGCGGCTCGCGGCTAGCTGCATTTTCATAATCATAATTCCATTTGGTCTTAAGTGCTGGGAAATTATGTTTATGTTTAGTTTAATTTGCAGTCTGCAGCTGAGCCGCGGCAGGACGAAGCGAACCCAAAGCCCGAAATGTTGTCCTGTCATGCAAAGGCGCAGCTAACAATAAGAAGCGTTGAATTGTTATTGCTTCGATACAATTTAAATGTGTGTCTGTGTGTGTGCGTGTGTGTGTGTGCGTGTGGCCAAGCGCAAAATTGCACAATAATGCAGAATGAAGCGCGAGCTGTGTGGCATAAGGGTTGCATGCAACGCGTCGGCCAAACAGAATGTCAAGTTCTTGGTGGTTATCTAAAGGGACCTGATTGATGACTCATGTGGCATATGCTGCTGCTGCTGCTGCTGCGTGTGGCACTTAGTTTAAAATGCCCCACCTGCCAAATGTCAGCTGGCTAATGGAGAGGCTTAGTAGCAGCTGCCAAAAAAGCTGACAGCTCCCTTGGGGAATAGCAGCTGTAAAGCCTTAAGCTTTAAATGAAAAGCCATTAAAGTCTTGATTTTCCAAAAATGCCAGCATTAAAAATGAATAAAAATCAATTTAATAATTCAAGCTAAATGCCATTCAATTAATGGCACAGCCACAGCCGCAGCAGAGACCGACCACAGCCTGAGCGGCAGGACATGCCTCAAGGCAGCAGGAGCACACACACACGCCCCCAGCAGCTGAGCCAGTGGAGCGGAAGTCGCTCAGTCGCCGAATGCTGCGCTGCGGCTGAGCCGGCGACCTGCTAAACTGCCAGCCATCAAAACCAATAAATTTTACGACGTGGGAAATTATGAAAAACGTAATTGAAGCGTACGGCAAAACCCGAAAAGACGCGCGCAATTCGCTCAGCTAGGAGAGAGAGAGGGGGAGAGAGACAAATATCTTTATAAAAATAAGGCAAAGGAAAACCCTCTGGCCATCTTTTACCTGTAGGTGTAGACGGTTCCAAATAGGTGGGCGTTGGTCGCTAATAGCATTCCTAATTGGTCGCTTTTCCGAGTAATGAGTACGGAGCGGCTGCTTTGATGGCCACACAATAACTTTTGATAGCCAGGACACACAGGTATTCAAAGGAATTTATTTAACTTAGTAAAATAAATAACAAATTAGGGAATCATATTAATAGGAGGGGGGGACTACAAGAAATACATTTATAATTAGATGACATACAGGTGATATTTATGTAGTTGTTGAAGCACAGAGTTAAGTCAAAGATATACGAAAAATCAAATCTATTTATTCATATATCATATATACCATTCCGGGCTCTCAACAAGCATTCCAAATAATTCTGCTCAGACTCTTCTCTTCCTCGTATAAAGTCTTCTATTATTATAGATATAGATGCAGCACAATGCATCAAGATTCGCGCGACACAAAAATACAAATCTCAGCAAGGTGATCCGATCGAATTGATATCTTCGGCACATTGTATATTAAATACCTTTCTAGACATGGATCGTATGTTAACTGGTTTGTTCCTGGAACTCGAAAATGTTGTTATTAATGAACCGAAAGTACCTGCAAAAGAAAAGGTTGAAAACAGTTTTGAATATTTCAAAATATTGCAAAATTGCTTAATGCATCAAAATAAACCCAAATAATTAAATAAGAAATTTATTTGGCAATACAAATTATATGAATAGAAATATTGATACCGATAAAATATGTTAGAATATGTTCACAATTCCTAAAAGTCAAGTGTAGGAAGCGAATCTGCAGACATGATTTATAGTTATAAATTCAAATTAACAGAATATCCTTCCTTAACCTTAAAGTTAAAAGATGCCGAGCTTAGAAAGTGCCAAGTCTAAGTTTTTTTTTCGCATTTAAATCTTTTCCTATTTCGACTTTTCCAATCAATTGGCAATGTCAAACTTTTGCTTATGGCCACAAATCTTGATATGCTGCACACACACACACACGCACACGCACACAATCGGAGAGTTTATCGGGAAAAATCGGTAAATAATAAGCAAAATGTCGCGTTTGATTTATGGCAATTGACGCCTTTTGAAGTAGGTGCCGGAAACATTCTCCCGCAGCAGCCGAAAAACTGAAACTCGGGATCTGTGTAAATGTGCCTTTAATGGCGCTTTGTCATCATCAACATTTGTCCTCATGCCGAGTGCGTAGTCGGCATACTAGGATATGATTTATGTCCTCGCCTTGGCACCCACGCCACACACACATACACACACACTTGCACACACACACATGTGTGTTTTGGCATTTTTTTTGTTGCTTTTTAGCCAACCACAAATTTCTGCGGCAAAGCATGAAAAGCCGCAGCTAACTTTTGGCCGTTGACTTGGCCTTAACTTTTTTCTCTTCTCCTCTGGCTACTTTCTGGCTGCCTTTTGTCGTTTGCCTAATGACAATTTTTCATGTCGTTTGTAACAACTCCCCTTCTCCCCCGCTCCCCCGCCTGGCTTTTGTGTTTGCCTGATGCTTTGATAATAGTCCTAATCATAATTTATATACCGAACGCTGCCAACGCTTTGTATTTGGACTTTTGGCAGTGCTCTTAGCTGGTCTTTTTCCAGCTTTGATTTATGTAGTTTATTTTGTATTTAGCTGCGATTCGATCTCAATGTTATAATGTCTTTGAATGTGGCTCTAACGATTGCAGGACTTCAAAACTAACACAAGTTTAGCTTAAGCTTTAATTGCATTTATAGTTGATGAGTCTTTGACAAGCACTAAAGAGGATTGTTGATCAATTGCAGTTATTAATATGCAAGAGTATATATAGAAGGAGTGTGTTTAGAAGGGGTATATATATTGTTGATTAGACCATTCCCTCAGCTTTAAAGCTATCGCCATGAAAATTTACATGGGATTGTTGGACCTCTGGATCATAAGGATGTTACAGGAAAGATTGGTTTTTCATTTTCGAGATATCTCTTGTATGTTTCTCAAGACATCTTCACCCAACTCAGCATTTACGAGCATCACGAATTTCCTGACACATCTGCAAAACCAACAGCCACACGTCCTCAAGGGTATTCAATTTTTGGCATGCCAAAGACAACATTTTCTTGTTGTTTCCCATTTGGCACACATAAATCATATTCATCTTGACATTTCAACTCTGTTTGCAATTGAGAATAGAAAATGCTTCAATTGCATTGTTTACATAAGCCAATTTGATTACGAACCGCCGACAATTGAATCGCAGGCCCCATCAATCAGACTGCAGACAGAGCTGCAATCTGTGCAATGCACTCGTGTGGCCTCCAAAATGTCAAATGTGAAATGTGGAAAAATGTTGAAAATGACAATTATGGCGGCAGCAGCAATTGCCAAAGACGGCGATGTCAATAAAGTAATTGAGACTGGCGACGAGCTAAACAAACAGCAGGAAAAGTGCTAGCCAAAGGGGTTGGCCAAAGGCTCAGACCGGCGCCGGGTCCGGGTTAGATGCGGGCTGCAGTTATGCAAATAGCGCACTCACAGATACACAATACAAGCTACAAGATACACTAACCAGCACCAGGGGCTGACTGACTAACTGAGCGAGCGAGCGAGCGAGCGAGCGACTGGCAAGCAAAATATTTACATAAGCAGCGCTCACATTTAAAAGACATCAATGCGAAAAAGGGTTAAATTGATGCGTTGAATTACCAAAATAAACACAAATACGAAAATACTTTCTGGCAGTCAAGCGGCAAAGGGTTGAGCGGGGCGACAGTAGCGCAGGGGCGACAGTCGGGGGGCTTAATTGGTCCGCTTTGTATCTGAAAGATACGCCACACTAGCTGACAACTCTGTCGCTCACTGCTTATGACAGCTGTCTGTTGGCTAAAAGTATTCTTGTGTTCCCCCAAAAAAGAAAATGTTGACGGACAACGTGACAGTCGGATGCAGGCGACTAAGCCATACCCTGTTCATAATACAAAACAGGAAAAAAGGCTCTGCTTGACTCTGTTTCGAATCCCAGACTCTTAGACGAAGTCTTTATAAGCTTATGCTATTCAAAATCTGATCTGGCAATGTTATACATGCCAAAGAATACCCTCGAAGAAGCCATTCAAATGGGGTATTATGCCTATCTACTAGTGAGCTTTTCTTTACACTCTGTCTAAGTAGGCTTTAAGTCTGGAGACTTGGACAACTACAAGGAAGACATTACCCAAAGCCAATATACCCTATTTCACATGCCCATGGAATACCCTCTAGAAAGGGAGCTAAATGGGTTTTTATGCCTGCCCACTATTCATAATTTCCTTACACTCTGTCTAAGAAGGCTTCAAGTCTCCAGCTTATAGTAACTCACAAGGACAGGCAGCTGCCAATATACCCTCTTTCACACTCTGCACAGGGTATAATTATGAGTGCCAGCGGTGTGGGGGAAAGGGGACTTCATTAGACATCGATTTCAGTTTATGAAATAGCATTTATATTTTCTTTTAATTTGCTAGCCCTATTGTGGGACAGCCGGACTGCCCGCTGACAGCAGCATTTAAATTTGCCGTTGTGCAGGACATTGTTGCCGCTGGATGGTTGGTTACCTTTGAGGGGCACAGGTAGTCGCAGCAGCTGCCACAGCGAAATTGACTTTGATTCGGGGCTGTCTGCCTGCTGCTGCATGTTGCGGTTGATATAGACGACATGGCGCGTCCTTTGGCAACGCTTTTCAAGGCTACAACAAAAAAAAACTCATTATTTCTCGTTTGTTTTCAATTGCAACGTCATTAACTTCGCGCTGCACTATAAATTTGTGCCCTTGCCAAAAAAACAAATGCATTTCTCGCTGAAGCGTAACACCGAACCATGTCTAGGTCTGGGTCTGGGTCTGGGTCTGGGTCTGGCTCGGGATCTGGCTCGGCGTCTGTCTCATGGTTTCTAGGCAGGACACTTCAACGCGCACAATGGGTCGCCCGTCCAGACAGTCAGGCACTTGGCTTTGTTTTCCCATTTCAACCATTTTTTTTTTTTATATGCTCCGCATTTCTTTGTGCCAGTTTTTGGCATTGTTCCGCATATTTTTTCGTCTTCCAACTGGCGCAGCCTTGAAAATTGGAAAAGCAATAAGTATGTGGCTCTGGAAAAGGTGTACTGCGAGGACAGGCTCATTGCTTTCCACTTGAAAATCGCATTAAGCGGATTTTTGCGCCTTTGTTCGGCCGCATCATCTTCATCCATCAGAGGGCCTCGCTTGCCTTGGCAATGCGATTATGGATGCGGGTGTAGTTGGCTTAGGATATTGGGGATACTGTTTCATGTGACTGGCGGCAGGGTATTAGATCATAGCCGAGCACAACAGAGGCGAGCCCATAAAGATCTCATGTGAAAACAAGAAGATTAACTATCCCTGGCAGACATGCGACAAAGACGTGATGTTATGCAAGAGATCGATTGTTACTATAGCAGCAATATTATATAGAAGATGGAGGCTTGGCAGATATATCTTGAGAAGCAGACAAGTTTTCCAATCAAAAACACATTTTTTGAGCTCTTAGTAAGATTTTGCTCATATGCAAAGTTTGGTTCAGATATCCTGACAAACGAAAGAGAACTTAATATTCGACCTAAAAAATTATAATACCCTCTAAAAGTGTATAAAAATATGGCAAGCAGTTTCCAAGTTCGAAACTTTTTTGTAAGCTCAAAGGGAATTCATATATTTGCTTTAGCTGTTTCAACTGATACCCAAACACAAATCAGGCTGAAAAGTAAACTTAAAGTAGCCCGAGTTTGTGTTGCTTCAGAGTCAGCCCGTCTCAAAACTTGATCCTGTAATGGCATATGTCATAATGTCCTTTCGGGATAACTCAATTTCCGCTGATTACCCTCATGAGCAGCATCAAACGGGACACAGGACACTCTGTTTGCTGGTTGGAAAAACATTTTTATGTCTAAATTTCATTAATTCCAAACAAATACGTGTATGTTAAGGCTAAGGCCAAGGCGACCGGCGCCCATATCGAAAATTACTTCCTCTCCGACCCCGACTCCGGCCGAGGCTGGCTTATGGCTGAGGCTGTTGTCTACGAAAAAATATCAAATTTCCCAAAATTCACGGGCACAGGCATGGCAATATTTAAATGCAGCCCGGCAGCTGGTCGCGCCCTGTGCCCCGTACCCTGTTCCTTGGCCTGCCATTAATTCCAAAGACAAGCCAAATGCCTGTTTCTGCGCTTGAGTAAAAGGATAACGAGCCTGCGGAGCTCGACGGCCTCAATGCACATGTCTTCATTCTGATTACATGTGGCAGACACACACAAACAAACTCTCACACACGTAGCAGACACGCCGTGGCGCCGCGTTCTTGCTGCACCTTGCCATTGGTCGCGCCGCACAGGATGCGGCAAAAGGAAACGCTAGCGCTGCGTGTCCTGCTCAGGCATATATATATATATAACATATATTTCTTTTATTTTTATGTTTTATGTGTGACATTGTCACTTGGCCCTGACACCTAGCAGCCGTCTCTGGTTGGGGCACAGGAGGTGTTGCCTGCCTGCCTGCCTAGACGACGCATCCTTTTTGGAGAAATTGTCACACATTTGTTCCAGAAGCCCAGAAAGCCTCTCAGCCTGGCAGCTATTACATATGATTTGTGTCCATGTTTTGTAGTTCATTAATCTTGAGGGTTTTTCCGCTACGCTCCGTATATGGGTCACCATGGACCTTCTCTGCCTCTAGATACACTAATGAGCTCTTCGAGTGTGAAAGATGTGCAACTCAAGTCAAGACAATGCCCGCAGCTTGTTTGACATTTATATAGTAAATACTTGATTTCGACTTGTTACTAGCATATCATTTATCAAGCCAATGCTCAAGATCTCTGCTTGCCATTGTTTTCTCGACTTATCGCAAAAATTAAAATTCGTCAGGGTTAAAGCGCCCCTCCCAGAATATTTGGCAGCTGTTCGCACTGCTCTATCGTCGCTGTAGATCTTCAGCCGAACAAAGCCAGGGGCACCTTCAGCAGCTCCGCAGCAGACGCTATCAGCTCGGCGCTATCAATAGATTTTTCCATTTGTGATAACCCAACGTGTACTTCCGCTTTTCGGTTTTGACAACAACAACAACAACAACAACAGCAACAAAGGGAAAGCAACCGCAAACGCCAGCGCGTTAGTTTTCCCGCTGCCTGGGTTTTTCACGCTACGCATTTTCATGTTGGCCATGCTCTGGGTTTTTCTCTTTTTCGGTTTTTCGGCTTTTCATTTAATGAGCATGAAAATAAAAATACAACGCGATGCGGCGCTCTATTGCACATTATATATAAAAAAATACAGACCCCTCGCACGCCAATTACGATTTATTTGTGTTTTTCAAGTGGGAATGTAAATAAATACAAGAGTACACTATTCGTGCATGCCCGATTGCCAGATACCCCGTACCCAGCACATAGACGCAGAAAAAAACACTCGAATTTCATATTACTTATTAGCACACATACTAGATCTTATACCTATGCCTTAAGAAAAGGCCAGTTAAAAAATCGATATTTTCGATATTTATCGAAATCGGAAGAATAAATATATGTTCATTCGCACTTGCGAAAAATCACATACGGTAGCTCCTATATCTCTGAGACATTGTTGAAAAATTCCCGTTTCAAAATCGATATTTATGGATATCTTGGAATTATTTACACTAGTTCCTAAACATCTGAGTTATGCTTAACCTGGTTTTAAAATCGATATTTATCGATATCATAAAGATTCACACAAACACAATGAACCCTTTTACGAAATCGATATTTATCGACATTATGAAAATGGGAGAGCAAAACAATATACACTCGCTCATACAGACATTCAGATATACTTCATATTCTTTTCGGGTTTCGTAGATACCATTTGCACAAATCTTTATACCCTTTTTCAATAATTTTCTAATAGGTACAGGGTATTCGAAATACCAACATCGAATCCCTGGCCCACCCCATAAATGATCCCTAGAACAATCTCACCTTATCAAGCACTTCTCGCTTTGTGGTCTGTGGAAATGGAAGTTGGGTCACACTTATGCTATCGCTCGCATTTTGTCACGTTTTTTATGGAGGTTTTTCCATTTTTCCAGCGTTTAAATGTATCATGCACGGGCATTAAGGAAACCCAAACTCATTTGCAGTGCATTCAGCGCCTGCCTCGAATTAAATAAAACAGAACTTCGTGCCCCGAACTGGGGCCCATCTAATTTCCATGCATGCGGCTTGGCCAGTTACTTATGTGGTAGTTCTTTTCTTCTTTTTTTTTTTTAGTAATTGCCGTACAGGAAATTATTTATTCAACTCGGGGCTGTGCCTAATTTATGCGTCATTTAATTGTTTGTGCTGCTGGAAAATCGTTTTTATTATTGCTGGTACATGTTCAGTTCGAATCCAAAGTTCTTGTTAATGTGGGCGTTATCGAGGAAAAAGAAAAAATGCATGTAGAGTGCACTAGTCGGTAGGGCCCGAGTCGGAGATACCCTGTTCCCAGCGTGGTCTATTAGAAACATTCAAACTTTATTCTGTACTTATACAAAAAAGATCAAAGCACGTTTGTCAATCATCTTTCTTTGGACAAACCTTTATGAAGATGGTAATCTTGCATAACTCGGGTATTTATAGTTCAATCCTTATGAAAATGTTTATGTTTAAGCAGGACAACCTCATGTAGCTGCATACCAGAGCCCAAAGATCTAGCTCTACGAATTCTTAAAATTGGGGAGACTATGGGGAGGTATACTTCTATACAAGATCCTACTTACCAAATTTGGTATATCTGACTCTTATAATCTTCGAGTAAGTGAATAAACTTGTTCTGAGTTTATAGACGAGGGGATACATTTCAAATCTGAACTAAATAGATCTGCTATACAAAACTGTAATACTCTTTCTTTACCTATTATCAATGGTTACAGGGTGTGAGAAGAAACTGTGGGGGAATATAAATATTTGATATGTAACGTAATGTGTGAGAAATTCAAATGCAACGGGCGCTTCGAGAAATGGGGCGTCTATCCGAAACCCCCACAACAAGTTGATGGGAAAATGTCGAAAAAATTGTGTTAACTAAAGCTTGTTATGGAGGTGGTTGCCTAAGTCGCTGTCGTCTATTGATAAATGACTTGGAGATAGTGAAGTGTTCAGTGTGAAAGTCTTCAATTTGCTGGAAATGATGTGGCAAGTCAAATAGAACAGACAAGCTAATGCCACGCAAGATAAGTGCATTGAACTATTCAAAGCCCCATTTCGAATTATTTTATACAATATTTATGAATGAATGGAAAAACCAACAACTGTTTGGAAAAACATAAATAAATGGAAATAAATCAAAGCAAAACGTTGAAAATTGTTCAAAATATGCACGCCCATATACAATATATGCATATAAGCATAGCCATGATGGTTCCGTAGAGCCAAAATGATTTATGATACAGGGCGGTGCTTAACCATCCAACATGCTAAATAAAACAAAGAAAAACATTTGAAAACATAAACAAAACCCAAGCACAGCAATTAAAAATCTGTTGAACTAGCCGCCAGGCAGTCATAAACTAAAATTCCAAAATGAAAAGCCAAAATCACTTCCAACCACGATACGATAGAGCCCTTATATGGTTTATAAGCATGTAAAAAATATTATAAAACTATGCGGTTGTAGTGCCCCAAAGGCTTTGACAGAAATTAAAATAAATTTTAATGCTTTCACACATAATTCTTCAGCTATTTATGGCCTTTGAATGCGGATGAAATGAAGGATTACCAACACCGAGAGACAGAGGGAGGGCGAACCACCAGATAGAGCACCGACCAGACCACCCCAACAAATCATTTATAAACATAATTGCTGCAGTCACTCGAGCACCAGACTTCGGGAGATAAAAGAAAAATTGAAAAACAACGGCAAACAAAGAGACACCGCGGGCCATTGATGTGAATGAAATAGAGGAGAGTTTGAAATTAGTTGAGTCTCCCGATTTGTTGGAGTCTATGCTTGTTATGCCCTTGCAGAGGGTATTTTCATTTCGTCAAGAAATATGTAACATTTAAAAGAAGACGTCTTCGTTTCCATCAAGTAAATATATTCTCGATCAGTCGAGTTGATATAGTGATGCCTGTCCATCTGTCTGTTTCTATGCAAGATAGTCTATCATTCTCTAAGCATGTATGCATGTATGTGCATGTGCATGTGCATGTGCATGTGCATGTGCATGTGCCTGTATGCATGTACGCATGCATGTACGCATGCATGTATGCATGTATTTATGTGTGCATTTATGCATGTATGTATGCATATATGTATGCATGTATGCATGAATGTATGCATGTATACATGTATGTATGTATATTTGCATGTTTATGAAATACAAACATGCATACATGTATGTACAAACAGGCATACATGTATGAACAAGCAGGCATACATGTATGCACAAACATATGTCGATTAGGGTATTCAATCTTCTGCGTGCCGCAACTCTCCTTTTTTTTAGTGGTTCAATCGAGCTGTTTGTGCTGCCTGCGGCTAGTTTTATGCATTTTCACCAAACAAATTGCTGTTAAAGAATTGATTTAACTACATTTTTAACACCTGCGGCACGCCCCCCAGCGAGCGCTTAATGACTCTCAACTATGGGAAAATTAATTTCCCAGCATTGGAGGTGGAACTGTCCCCCAAGAGTTCTGGACTTGACCACGAGCTGAACTAACTTTTCTATTTGTTTAGTTGTGTCGATTTTTAAAGGTAAATAAATAACATTTCGTTTGGGCCATAAATTAAATCGAAACAAACACAATGAGAACAACCACAAGCACATGGAGAGTGCTTGTAGGCCATTTATTGTAGACTGTGGTGGAAACTTAGATGATGAAGCCATTAGAGACAACAGGAGGGGGTGTCCGGAGAGGGGGCTAAGGGATAACTGAAACTGATGCCGAGCTCTGGCGAGCGGAGTCAACAGTCATGTAAGTGCAAATGGCCATTAAAAACAATTTAGGGTAGTTCTCGAATGGGAAATCCCAGGCGAAGCGTTTAGAAATATTGCAAATTACTGCAAATAATTGACAAACATTAAGAGCACTTTACGGGGGCGGGGTCTAGGTGTGTAGGGGGTGTGGAGGGGTGTGTACAGCTGGGCAGAAAAATCAAAAATAAATTTTATGCAATTGTCTGACAAATCAACGTAAAAGGCCAAAGTCACATAATGAAATGGCAAAAGAAAAGAGTCCAAGGAAAAGCTCTTTATGTAATGAAATTGAATTTGCCACATGAGGCAAGTACTAGAGCCAAGTGCTGCAGTTCCGCTCCAAGGGGTTGCAACTTGATTTATGAATGGCACTCGAGTGTCGTGAAAATGCTTTTCCCATTGATAGCTGCAATATATTAAACGCTGCACAAATTCAATTTTCGCAACTGTTGCCAAAAAAAATGAGAGAAAAGAATCAGCAAAATCGAAAACACAAATCAAAGTTTCGTTTTCTCTTTTTGGGGTGGCAAATTTGAACATTTGTTAAAGCGACTTATTAATGTCATAATCTAATTATAAGCAGAGGTTTAGCTCGACGATTTGGTAGCATATTTCGCTAAATGCGAGTTTAGCATTGATTATTTCCCTTTGTCTGGGTCTGGGTCTGGGTCTGGGTCTGGGCCGAGGGGTGCGGCGAGGGCGTTGCGACCATAAAAAATTATAGAGGGTGCAAAAAATATGAGCAATAATATTTTGGCTGTTTAATATATACTTACCCCAGTTTGTATTTTTTTTACTTTTTGTTTCGCCGGCAACAGCTGGAAGGCAACAAAGTAATGGATTAATAATAAGCTGAAGGAGTTATGGTATTGCCGAATAGGACCCGTACACTTAAAGCTTAAAGCGTTAGTTTAATGAAACAGCTGCTGAAAATAATTGGGAGGGTTTTGGAAGAATGCTCGAACAGAAGGTAATTTAGCCTAGCTTTGAAAAATACTCTAAATGCCATCAATATAAATATAAAAGTCTTGACTGACTGATAAGGACTAATAAAAAACAATATGAACAATAATGGAATACAATGACCATATTAGTGAATTAATGAATTTATGGATATTCACTTTAACCAAACACAAGCCAAAATTATTTCACTTTTCCGATAACTCGCACTGCGCTGCAGCATGTATTTTGACATATTGCTCTTCTATGCGATTCTCATGAATTCAAGTAAGGCTTACTATTTCTCAATCTTTGATTATAGGTATTATATTAAGGAGTTGACTGTCCAATTAACGTTTTCTGTGCTTCTTCCCTACTCCAAGTAACTTTTTCGCTTTCTCTCTCTTCTCTTTTACTCTTTCTCTCTCTCTCTCTTTCTCTCTCTCTCTCTCTCTCTCTCTTTATCTCCATCTCATTCTCTATCTCATCTTATCTCTATCTCTATCCCTATCTCCATCTCTATCTCTCTCTATGTGTGTCTATCCCTCTCTCTCTCTCCCTCTATCTCTATCTCCATCCCTAACTAACTGTCATTTTCTTTCAGGTATCTGGATATAAAAGAGGTTTTATCTCTACTACCAATAGATAAACTCTATGTCTGCATGAATGTACATTTATGGGTGAGTACATATTGACATATTGTTATAAATATTGTATATATCTAAACCATATATATATACGTTCAGGCATTGCAGACCGGGTTAGATACTAGTGTTTCAACATTTAAGCTAGTTATACATGTAAGCTAGTTATACCCCTTAATTTAGGTAACTCTAGAATCGCTTTGTCCTTTACAAATCCGGACCGTGTACACTTTACCGTGCAAACTGTTTCAATTAAGCACATCCTGTGGCCGTCTAACCACAGCAACGTTTACATCGTCTGCCCTCTGGCCTTTGGCCGGCGACATTCAAAGTGCTGTCCATGTAAGGACATGGCAGAGCATCCATTTCGTTCAGCTAATTAAGGCAACAAAGGTGAACTACGCTCGGTGCAGCTCAACCTCCAAACTGCAGCCGCAGCCGAGGCCTCAGCCCTGCCGCAGCTGTGCCTCAGCTCTGCCTCAGCCATAAGTCGGACGGCAACTCAATTAAAAATGCGGCAAGCTCGTAAACAAGCCACAAAAGCTTGAATGCCACACCGAAACTCATAATTTGCCGAGGTGCTAATAAGTTGCAGAAATAATTTTCAATGAAAATGTGCTTGCAACAAAATGTGGCAAAATTGTGGCAGAGCAGCCGATGCTGCTGCCTTCTTCTTCTTCTTCTTTATGTGCCACAAGCAGCCGCAAAGTAGAAAAAATTGACTTCAATTAAAGTGGCATAGTTGGCCGCATAAACAGCGAAATGAAAAGCACAAAACGAGTAGCACAGGGATAATGATAATTACGGACACATACAGCACAGCGGCGTAGATGATAGAGGGGGGTAGTGGAGGGTAGAGGCGGTGTGCAAATGAAACGCTGAAGTTGGCAGACGCAAAGCGAAAGAGACAGCTAGAGGGAGGAGGAGAGTGGAAGAGAGGCAGCTTCAAAAAGCATCCTTGCCGCTGAATGAGACTGCAAAGTTTTTGTGTTTATTTTATGCGCCAGCAAAAAAAAAAAGCTTTCGGAATAACTAAAAAAAAAAGTAGAAGCTGATGCAGCGCTTCCATGTGGGTTCTAGGGGGAAATGGATGCGGAAAGGAGGCGGCAACAACAAGTAGAGCACAACAACAACAACGGGCGAGTACGTTAAGCAAATAGGCAAAATGGCGAAATGAAATGTGCAGCAGGCAAATGAAGAAGCGAAAAATGTGGAGCACATGCACAGACAGAGACAGACATAATGGGAGAGTGAGAGTAAGAGAGATGGAGATGCAGATAGAGCTAGCGATAAAGAGGCAAACATGTAAGCAGGCGTCAATAGTCGTAACTCGTACGGTAAAGTCAGAATGCGCCGTTTGGTCAAATGAATGCATAGCGAATGGACTCAACGCGAGATTCGAAGTTGAATGGGCCGCTGGCTGACAGCTCTCGCCCCGCTCGGCTTCGCGCCCACTCAACTTGTTGACGAGTCCGCTCAACTACCCTTCAGTCAGTTCTGCAGTTACTCAGAATCAGAGTCCGCAGTAGTAGTCGCTGCTCGGAGTGCGACCCTTGAGCCGCCCATTTCCATTCATTTGCTGCCTGCCCAAAACAGAAGATTCCACGTACTTTTTTCAGTGTACATATTCGACGTAGTAAATTTTTTCTCATTTCGCTTTTTGTTGAGTGGTTTTGCTTCTTCTATTTTTCACCAGCCCCCCTTGTTCTAGCGCTTCGAGTGAGTCTCTCTCTGTGTGTGTGTGTGTGTAGGTTGGTTAGCGTTGTCTTCAGTTCTAGCTGTAACCGGCTACTATGTGTGCGAGTGTGTGTGTGTGTGTGTACTCAAAACAGAGACAAAATGAACTAGCGGTAAATACTGCGGCAGCGGCTGCCTTGCATGAACAACACCGGTGACGACGACCATTGACGTCGCCATCGCCGTCACAGTCACCGTCGCTGTCGCCGCTGCCATCGCTGCTGCCGCTGCCACTGCCGCTGCCCTAGTATGAAATTTGTATCTCTGCCAGTGCCGCTGCTGCACGCCGTCCCTCAGCTGTGTTGTTGCTATTGCTGGCTGTTGCTTTGCTTCTGCCTCTGCCTCTGCTTCTGCCGCTGCTGCTGCCACCACCTCTGTCTCTGCCTCTGGCTCTGTCACGCTCTCAGTCGTGCTCATTTTCCGTTGTATTTTTTCGAATGCATTTAGTTGTGGCCCATCATTCCCTCTGCGCACGTCGCGCTGATCGCTAGCAGTCGCTCCCGTTGCCCGGCATTCGATTTCGTGTTCGAATTTGATTCCGTTTCAGCTCGTCTCGTTTACGCTACGTTATTGAACACTTGAAGCACCGTTTTTTTTCGTTCTTTCTCTGTCGAAACAACGCAATAAGTTTCACTATATTACGAGCAGGCGTGTGTTTTTCAAAAACTGAAGCATATTGTGTGCGAGTTACGCGATATTGTGAAAAGGCAAAAACAACAACGATTTCAAAGACTTTGTTTATTTAAACTGTAAACAGAAGAGCGCGAAAATGGGTCGTCTGTTCCAATACAATCGCTTTGGCGCCACGGAAAGTGTTAATAAACGTAAAAAGGATACACAAAAGAAGGCACACGATAATGCAAAGATGGTAAGCGAGAATGGGATATAATTAAAGATTAAAAGACTATGAAATATGATAAAAGACAAAACATATTAGAGGCAGAGCATGAAATACAATATGAGATACGTGAGCTAAGATTAAAATAAAGGACTATGAAATAAGGGAATATCTAAAGGGATTATTGGAATAAATTCGGTAGATATTTTATGGATAAAATGGAATTAAGTTAAGCATAAAATGATAGACTATGAAAGGAGAGTGAAGACATTTTAGGAGTTTTAGGGGAACACAAGAGTATTAGGTGGGTCCTAAGTAAGTAAGAAAGGGAAAGTATATTAAATACTTTTAAGGGATTATAGTATCAATATCAGTCAGAAAGGCCAAAAGTAAGACTGTAATAGGGAAGATAATAATGTGATTGGAATCAGATAGATATAGCTTCAAACCTATTAAGATGCTTATTATTAATATTCCACTGCTCAAAAGTCTATATCAAAAACTTTAACAACACTTCTCACAACTTAGCTTGTAAAGCATATTTCATATGCAGCTGATGGGTAACAAAAAGACACCTTTCTGTATAGATAACACATAATTCCAAGACCTTTTCACATGCAAATTAATAGATCCCACAACTACCCACCCACAACACACATGAGTAATCTGCACAAATCCCACGTATCAAAAAAACAACACGCACCCAAACGTAAAGCCCCACACATCAAATGCCAACATACGGAATCGATGGACTGGGGGAAAATGGGGGAAATGGAGGATGAGGGAATTCAAAATACGAACGACAACAATTAAAATGATTTAGTGTCACAGATACGAGAGACAACAACAACAACAACAACAGCAAGAAGACATAATAAACCCAACTGTCGACGTAAATCAGACCAAACACTAAATCAGAAATAATCAAATAAATATGATTTGCATAAAAACAGAATCAAGCTGAAGGCTAATCGCTGAGACAACAAACAGAACCCGAACAGAAATCAGAAATTGGATGGGGGATCGATTAATAGAGAACTGCTCAGATTTGAGACAAATCGTATAAATCAAAGCGAAAATGCGACGAGGTTTTTTTCGGTTTTTTTCGTATCGATAAGGTCCGAGCAAACAGAACTCGAGCATGGCAAACATATGTTCGACTCATAAAGATAATGATTGATTGTGGACTCTAAATGTAAATGCATTCAGGCCTATTTGTACACATGTGTTATTTGTGTATACTATAAGTATATTCGTGTTTGATCTGCGATAAGCGCTAACTAGGCTTTATCTGGCCAAATGGCGACGTCTGGCTGGAATATTTACATGGCTATGAACAGAGCCGATGCCAAAGCTGATTAGTCAAATGCCTTAATTAAGCCGCGGCTACCTGTATTTTCTACCTTCCTCCCACCTCCCTTCACCCAGCAGCCAAGACTTCTCAGACAGCTCTATAGAGAAGAGTGCACATATCTCTAATCTCTCTTCTGGCCTGACTTTCAGTTGTTGACCGGAGTTGAAAACAAAAAAAAAAGAGGTTTGTAATTTCAAACTGAATGACAGTTTGCGTTTTGGCTTCTGCTGCCTCTTTTATCTGTACTCTCTGCTTTGCTGTGCATTTATCATCAGCATTTCCCTGCATTTCCATCATTATTGTGTTTTTCCCGCTGCTCTTGTCATTTTTCACGGGAATTGACACCCGTCTCTCTGGTCGGAGGCACGCCATCTCTTTATCTGAATGCCCATTGTGGGCTCTGGTTTTGTCTTCTCGTCTTGAGCTATGAAAATATTTTTGTAGTAGGTGTTATTTGAGCTCCTCCCAAAAGGATTGTCTCTCTGCGTGGGTGTGGCTTCTATTCGCACTCGCGCTGCGGGAATTCCGTTTACTGGAAGACGGCTCTAGGCAAGAAATATTTAACAAAACATTTGTTTTTTTTTTTCTCGAAAATAATGGATCACTTGAGTGCTGAGAGTGGCAAAAATAATTATAGGAAGTTCTAAGAAAGTCAAGACAAGAATTCAATTGATTTTGATGGGCACTTCTCGAATATCTATAGATTGAAAAATATATAAATAAAATAAAATACTTAAATATATATAAATAATATAATGTATATATATAGCACATCGAAAGATTGGCATTATATCTTTTATTTCTGTTCCATCTTGCAATACTCCATATCTTGCAGTTTTTGATCTCTTTTCTTGACATGCATGTAAGAACTTCAGATTATGTTTTGGCCTATTAACTGATTGATTTTAAAGATTATTAACTTAATCCCTTCAACAACTATCTCCATCTTTAATCAAAGTTTCTCAATGAATTTCTTAGTAAGAATTCATGATTTCTACTCGAGTCCTACTTTCTCTCTAACTTTTCTTATATTTTCATTTCATTTTTCTTCCGGCCTTCACACCAAATCGAACTCTATTTCTAGCTGCTTTACACGCAAGGCTTGCAACTTTTGGCTTATTACAAAATCCCTTCAGATCTATTTGGAATATGCCCAACCGCAATTTCGTATAAAGGCACGCCTATGCGGCATAAATCGTTCGGCACCTCAGGCCGTGATTTCCACATGCCACCAAATGTTGGCATCGGCGGCGTCGCCAACGCATCCGTTATCAGAGAACGCGCCGAAAAATGCCAGAGGAAAACATTTATTGGCAAGACAACTGGCAGGGGCAGTGGCAGGGGCAGAGAAGGGAACAGGGTCAGGGACGGGGACGGGGACGGAGATATTGAGAGGGTCTGTTTACAGTCGCTGACAAACGTTTTCAATTAGTTTTCGTCGAGTTTCACTTGAAGCAAAAAGGCGACGCGCATCGCGGGTCAAAACGATAAGGCAACAAACTGCAGACAAAGTGCACACACACAACACACACACACACACCACACACTCACACACACACCAGACAAAACTAATAAAGTTGTCATACAAAATGTTGGCAACAGCGAACCCAAAACTCAAACTCATACATATGTCGCGCCGAGTCCAAGTGCCTGCCGCGACCATATTGCCAGATTAAAATCTAAAACAATTAAACGAATGATAAATACTTTTTCTGCTTTTCCGACTCCTTTTCTTTATGCTGTGGAAAATTAAATTTGCTAGCGAAAACGGCAAATGAAGTCGACAAACAGACAAAGAGCGGCATCTGTAAGTGCAGCTAATGGAGCTTGCTTCTAATACCCTGTAGCTATTGATGGGCACAAAGAGGGTATAATGTTTCGAGTAAATGGATGTAGCTGGTGGCAGAAAGCGTTAAGCATGTATATTCCGTGTCTGTTCAACCAGCTGAAGCGAGCTGTGACTTTTCTGACTGTCGGTCGATCTCTCTGCCGGTTTATACCTTTCTCTCTCTCTCTCGCTCTCTCACTATCTCTCTTTTAGGCATATGTTCTATACTAGTCCACTCTTAAGTGTTTTTAATTAATTTTTATAGCTTTTTACTTTGTTTATAATCAAAAATTACATAACAACAATAATAATTGTTTGGAATTTGAGCCGTCGACTTCCTGTTCGTTCGTCCGACGCCCAGAAACCTAACACTACGCAATCCTTAAACAGCTGAGTGGCAAAGCACAATCTTTTCTTTTGTTAATATCCCTCTCTCCATTTCCTTCTATATATATCGATAAATATCGATTAAGAATCAAATAATCGAATGCTTCTAAAACGCAGAGCCATCAAATGTGGCATATAAATCAACATATAGTATAGACAGCGCTGCTTACAGGGTATCTTCCAGCTGGGCGCACTTTGACTAGAGCACATTTCCTGCTTTTTTTGGGCAACCCTAAGTGGCTGACGCCATAAAAGCAATGTTCATAATTTTCTATGAACTATTTCTAAATTTAAATCAAACGATTAGCAGCAATGAGCAGAGCATTTAAATTCGTCGGCACTCGGATGCGGCCTCTTTCAAGGCCAATGATTAATGTGTGTGTGTGTGTGCGTGTGTGTGCACATCTATATATGTATATGCACTTGTGTATATATAATTTTAGACATGTTCGATGCATTTGCATTTTGATTTCTAAGTAGGCGACTGGGAAAGTTGAAAATAAATTGCGCCGCTTTTAAGTGCATTTAATTAACAATTTTCCATAAAGGCACCAAACGCAACTAAAGTGCAGGCCTCGTTAAGATTTATGGGCGAATGCAAGTGCCACAGCCGCTGCAACTGCAACTGCAACTGCCACAGCAATAGCTGCAACTGCAACTGCAGCAGCTTCGGCTTCGGCTTTGGCTTTGACTGCAAATTGATGAGCATAATTAAATGGCTGGCGACGGCCACATTGGCGGCGGCGCATTGCATGCATTGTTGTAATTTATGCTCCATATTGCACCCGTATCCCCCACCCTACCCCACTCCACCCCACTCCCCTCCCTCCCCTCCCCTTGGAGCTGCTGAGACTTGCGTCTGCCCCGTCGTTTTGAGTAAACAACAATTTCACTTATTTTCATGCCGTCTGCCCGTTTGCATTGTTATTTTTACGCTCGACTCAATATAAATTTTCACTGGGCACTCTTCGGGTTTTTCCTATGTTGTTGTTCTTGTTGTTGTTGTTGTGCTGATTGCCACATGCCACGCCAGGCAAATGCAATGCAAATATGCGCAACAACAAAAAGAACAACAACCAGAAAGAAAGAAAGAGCTTTCAACCCCCTCCTAATCAGCGAAACGCCCGCCTGGCCAGCCAACAAAAAATAGTTTAGTTGGGTTTGGCTTTCGTCTAGCCATCAAAGTCACAACAACAACAACAACGTGCAACATGCAGCGACAACCGGCAACATCATCGTTATCATCAGCTCGTCATGTGCTGAGCCGCGTCCGTTGAGCTGTTTGAGTTTGTGTTTCATATGGCTTCCCACGAAGGATTTGTGTGCATTAGAGAAATAGAGAAACGTTGGGCAAAATTGGAAAAAATAAATTCGAGTTGCCGAAGTTTGAATACCCTGTGAATACGCCTGAATGTGTCAAACAATCATTCCTATATGATATGGTAGTAAGATGCAGATGGATTTTATTTGATATGATAGGAACATGATGGAATTCCTAGCTGCAGACTTTGTAATACATATATACCTTATAGAACAGAAATTTTAACTAAAAAACAAAACATTTCTGGCTTATGAAACATTTACCTGTAGAATAAGAAATTCTTCAAAACTCGTTTGATAATTTCCAAGGAGAGCCTATAGGTCCCATCCTTTCGATTCCCCATCTATTCTATTCTATTCTATTTCATTTCGGATATTTGCCAATAATTATAAATTTATCTATTGATAGACTCAACTATTTAAGCTGATCAATAACATATATACCTTATGGATTTATGGATACCCAAGGATTTAAATATTTATTAATATCCTTCGAAAGGGTATATAAACTATCCATATACAGAGAGAGTTGACTCTTTAAGCTGATCAATAACATATATACCATATGGACTCAGCCCTAAAGGCGTTACATATTTGATTCTCAAATTTTAAGTATCCTTCGATAGGGTATCTAAACTGTGCTCAAAACGGATATGCCCGCAACAAAAGCGACTAGACACAGTTTTAAATGCCACAAACTTACAGATGAACAGGAAAAGTTCACTTCAACTACACAACTTTAGGGCACAACGCAAGTATATCAAAAACAAAAATATTTCAAGCTCAAAGTGAACATTCCTTTTTGACTGCTCGCACACAGAATTGAGATCTCGATTCTAAACAGTTCCCAAGTTCAATGCACCATTTGCATATCTCCATCTGCATTCTGGCCACTTGAGAATCATCTGTTCGGGCATTAAAATTCCCATAGTTGGCTGCCCACATAAATAAAACTGCCCATAAAATGCAATTAAAATATACGAGCAAGAAATAATTTTAACAATTCTAATTTGCATTTAATAAACTCATCAAAGTGAAGTTTTTTAAATTCCCATAAAAAAATAATAAAATAAATAAAGAAGCAGCTCAATTCGAAGAGCGTTTGATATGACCCCATTTTTTACACCTATAAAAAAGAGCCAAAAACGTATAAAAAATGAAAACGTGTCGAACGGCGTTAAAAAAGCAACTATAAACACAATGCCACATGCCACATGCCACATGTGTCCAAACAAAGGATTTTCCAGCGAATGCGACGCTAATTGCAGCCGTAGATAGGGAAAAATAGAAAAATAAACGACAGCATATCCAAAACTAACCCGGCCAGAAACTATAAACTATAAACATTTTACAATTTGAACTAAGCATAAAACGAAATTAGTGGAAAAAAATGTTAAAATCATTTTACGATATTTGGGGCACACTCACGCATAACACACACATATATATATATGTATATGTGTGGAGCTGCTAAGTAAGTAGCCCCCGAAAAAGAAAAACCGAGTTCATAAATTTTCAAATGCGCCGCGGGGCAGACAGACGCGTGTTCCAAAATGTCATAAACTAGACGCAGTTCCATGTATATCTCTCGGCTCTGACATTTTGAAAGCCCCCCAAAAAAACACACGTGTCTGCGTGTGTGTGTGTGTGTGTGTGTGTGTGTGTGTGTTGTTAAACTTTTTGGTGTGGCATAAAACTGTCAAATTAGCCGCGCAGCACACGAAACGAAACAAAACGAAACGAAATGCCATTCAAAATATTCTAATAGCCAAGTTTGTTGCATATTACTAATTTCCAGCTGTATCCGAACATTGCTGACATGCCACAGCTACAACAGATAGATATTATTTAGCTTATGTCGTGGCAATGCACTCGGAGAAATATTTAAGTATTTTTTACTTAATTCTAGAGATAACGAAATTAACATCCAGCCCGGACCAATATTTCTTTGCCTCAGTCAAAAATTCTCTTTTCTATAACTTTTTTGGGTACCCAAATTTCTTATCTTAAACTTAAGTTAAGTTTTTGGTTCTACACACTGAGAATGTTTCCAGAATATTTTACTTAATTTAAGTTCGAACTTAGAAAAAGTTCCGCATAGTTCAATACTTTTTTAACTGAGGGAGAAATTCATCTGCTTAGCAGTTTTTATAACTTGAAATTTATAATCTGTAAATTTATTCAAATTATTGTTATAGGCTCGAAGGATAATTCAAACATTTTTTTACTTAGTTCAAGAACAAACAACCTAATCCAAGGCTACTTTTCATTTCGTAACATCAAAAAGCAACTTTGAAATCAAGAAGAATACAACTCAATTGAACAATATTTATTAAAACCTAAAACCAAATTTAGTTTAAGCTTGTAAAAACAAAGCGATATTGATTTCAGTCCGATTGTATTAGAAATTGGAATGCAGCATTTTCTCTGACTGGACTTGGAGTATACTCCTAGCTGATGGCTAGTTGAAAAAGTAATGTAGCTAGCTTCTGACTGCATACTTTGCTTAATAATAGTCAACTTATGTATTATCAACTTCTTCATAACCAATTCAATAAATTGGTTTTGCGGTTTTTTGCTGCTCTAGCTACTGATTGGCCTTGCGTGCGGGTTGTTGTTAGGGTGGTTTTATATAAACGTTTCACTGAGCCACTTCAGCAGCTGTTTGATTTTCCAGCATGCAATTTGTGCATATGCCAGGGTGTATTTTTCTTCTTCTTCTTCTTCGTACATATCATGCCAGAAGAAAAGGAACCTTCGCTGCACAAAAGGCAACATTTCAATAAATTCATCAAGAGAGAGATCCAGGGCCCAAAAGGCGCAACTCATGCCGCGTCCACTTCAACTAATTTCCACTCTTCTTGTCAGTCTCTCTCCCTGTCGCTCTCTAAATGCACAATAAATGGAAAACTAACAACTGTTTTTGTCAGAAGTGTGCAATGCAAGGCAAAGGTGCCCCGGGCAGCCAGAGCTATTGTTATTGTTGCTGCTGTCAGCTGGCTTAAAGGTGCTCGGTTGGGGTTTATGTTCTGTTACCTGGTTTCGTTTTTATTGTAACAGAATTTGATTACGAAAATATGCTAACACCTCGCTGGCCAAACAATGGCTCTGGCCATGCTTCATCATCAATTAGAGTTACCTTTCCGCAGGCCAGGATCAACACGGCTCCGATCCAGCCCTATCATTATTGCATTAGCAGGGAGAGAGGGAACAACGAGCAGGGAGAGAGTGGTGGAGAGGGGGAGCGGGAGGGTAAGACACCTTTTGGCCACTACTGTGTGCCTTCTTCTGGCCCTCCGGTCTGCTCCATTAACATTTATTTCTTGTTGCTTGTCTTGGCATAAATTAAAAATCATGTATTTGAATTTTCTTTTGTGTTTTCCTCTTCCATATATCTGTATACGTGTTTTTTTTTCGGGGCATTAAACGCCTGTTTTCCGTTGATTTCCATTGTGTTTGATTTAAGCCGATAAAAGGTAAACTTTAACGCTTCTTACACGCCGCAGCTTTCAACAGATTTATTTATGCGCCATGCATGGCCAAGACATCAAAGAGCCAAAGAGCTGCGGCCACGGCTTGTTGGCATTCAATTAATGGCCGGCCCGTGTTGCATGCAACATCACACACACACACACAACACAACACATGCACAACAATTCAATTGTGCATGCAAATTGATGCAGCGCCGGAAATTTAAACATTGCATTTCCTCAAACGAAAACACGAGATTGGGAAAACGAAACTTGAAGAAAATTACATTTCTGAGCATTTATTTATAATACAAGTGCTGCCTGCAGCTGTTGTCTGGCTGTCTTTCTATTCAATCGTCAATCATCAATCTGCAATCAAATTCAATTCAATCAAATTCAATTTGGCTTAACGCATAAACCCATTTTTTGTACGGCTACCTGAACTGCCATTGTCCTTTCAGCTACTCGATTGAATGCTCATTATTTTACCATTTCATAATACACATACTCATACGAGTGTGCCTGAAGTGTGTGTGTGTGTGCGTGTGCGTGTGCGTGCGTGCGTGTGTGTGTGCGTGCGTGCTGAAGTGTCATTGTATTCTGCAAAGGATCCTCTCCCTACTCCCCTCTCACTCTCTCTCGCTCTGAAGTGCAGCTCACACTCGAACGCACTTTTTAAGTATTTATTGAATACTCTTGCATAGGTGAATGATTCGAACGATTCGCATTGTTTGCCAAGTGCCAAAAAGGGGTGTGTCAATGCACACAGGGTGTGTGTGTGTGGGAAGAAGTGGTATGGAGCGCGCAACACACTTCGCAGAGCAATAACAATTGTCAAATATGAGTTGAGTGCCTTGTAAATTTTATCTGCAGGATATGGGTTGCTTGTTATTTAGCTGTGCCGTTTGCCTGCTTACAATAAACTTCTTTAAGTCTGCTAAGCTGCTCGTGATAGGATTTTTAAGTTAAAAGCACACAATTGTGAGATCAGTTGAGTGCCTGGTAACTTTTATCTCCAGGATATAGGCTGCTTGTAAGCTAGCTAATGCTTGGCAACGACCTGTGGTCTATTTAGAACTATCTTCTAGACTGTGACAGGATTTTTAAGGAAATAACCACCAATTGTCAAAGTTGAGTTGAGTGCCTGGTAACTTTTATCTGCACTTTATGAGTTGCTTGTAATTTAGCAAGTGCCGGTGGCCTGTTTAGAACTACTTCTATAAGCTAACAAAGCCTGCCTGTGCCCGGATTTATGAGTAAAAGCAAACAAAAATCAATTTTAATAATGAACAGATGACACAAAGAGCAAAACATGAACTCTTCCAAAAAGCCGCTCACCCAAAGGCGAAAGTGCTTAAGCATATGCATATTTTATCAGGCAAATGAAAAGCAAATAGAACAACTGGCAAACCAGGCAAATTACAGACACAATGAACAACTGAAACAAGCGCATTACAAGGATAACACGCAGAGGGACTCTGGGCTGACCCAAAGGCATTAGCAGAGCCACCATCTCTTTCTCTCCTTCTCTCCCTCTCTCTCCCTCTCTGGCTAGAACAAAAGCGAAAAGCGAGTGAGAACAAAGCGTTGACTGTGAAATAAAATGCGCATAATGTGTGTTATCAGGCCAAAAGGAGCAGAAAGGACACCTTTTGTGTCGGTAACTGTTACATAAACGCGCACACTTCGTGTGAAATAGGAGCGGGCAGTTTTGTTTTATTAGGGACTCCGGGCACAGGTAGCATTAGGCACAATGCCAGACAAATTTACCGACTTGACCAAAACTAATCTCCACGATTGTTTTCATCTTCTGTGCCACAGTTACGCAACGTGATCAATTGTCCCAGCTACTCGGACGTATATGGCACCCATGCAGGCAAAAACCTGGACCTGGCCTTTAACAGATGCCAACAATGGAGCAACAAGCTGCAGCCATCAACAACAGCCACAGCCGAGGAGCCCGCACAGAGTCGCACGCACAAGGTCTACGACAGCATGAAGAACTTTTTGCAGCGCAAACTGTTTGCGCAACCCTCGCAAAAAGATCGCTTGCAATGCGAGGAGCCAACCAGCGACTATGATGAGGTGTGTATAAAGCTAGATATAACTATGTGGAACTCTTCAACTAATAGAAGAACCTAAAAGAGTAGGAAGACAGGCAGTGGGATACTCTTGATAAGGACGAGGAGCTCCTTTCATCTTTTTGTCTGTATAAAACTGCCAGAGCTTAAGACTTCAGATGTAAATTATATATATTCTCGAATATCATACGCAGGACATGCTCCTAATTTCATGTCGATATCATCTCTTTATTCCATAATATCGATAAATATCGGTATATATAAATTGGGATAATGTTATAGACCTGCTTTGCTTATCCCCCCCATAATGGAATTGAATCAAGAGCCAATTATAGCTTGTTGCTTTATTGCTTCTCTTAGACTAAAACTAAACTTTATTTTTTAAATAATATTTTGATTTTAATATTTTGATCAGCGCATTGAGATCTTATACAATATTTTGTATAGTAGTGTTAGTGATTTTTCCTACTTGGTAGGTCGGCAGCTCTGATTTTGTTAGACTTCTGGTAGATGACATTTGTAGCAGTTAAATATAAAGAAAATATTTGTATACACCAGCGCTGAGCGCCTAATTGCTGCCTATACCTTGTTCTTATGCTTAACTAATCGAAATTTAATTTATTTTGCAGCAGGACCTACTCGACTCCTCGTACCATGCCGACGCGGAGGAAGATGAGGAGGAACTGGTGGCCAATTGCAGCTGCAGCTCCAGCAGCACGCCGAAGCGTGTCCAGCACAACAACAAGTCGCCGCAGAAGTCGCTGCTGTCGCTCAACTGCTGGCAGAGCAGCCAGCCCAGCGACACGAGCAGCAGCAGCAGCGAGGATGCGCCGCCCGACGACCACGATGAGTCCGATGCGGGCATCTCCGACTGCTGTCAGCTGCTCAACGAGCACAGCAACAACAACAGCAGCAGCAGCGCAAGGCGCCGCAGCACGCCGAGGAGACGTGCCACGGCACGCTGGAACAGCAACTCGGACGATGAGGAGTGGGAGGAGGAGGAGCTGTTGCAGTGCGCCTGGTATCAGCCGCGCATCACGGCCAAGGCGGCGCAAGAGCATCTGCAGTCGGCCACGCCCGGCAGCTTTCTGCTGCGTCGCAGCACGCCGCGCCGCTTCGAGCTGTGCCTGCGGCTCGAGCACAAGGTCAAGTGCTATGCGGTGCAGTGCAGCCGCAGCGAGATGTACAGCCTGAAGGGCGCCAAGAAGCAGTTCAGCACGCTGAAGGCGCTCATCACCCATCACTCGGTGATGGCCGAGCAGCTGCCCCTGACCCTGGACATGCCCAGGGAGCGGGACCTGGTCAAAAGCGCCGCGGTGCGCTATGCGGACGACTTCGAGCCGCTCGAGTCGCTGCAGCTGCTGGGCATACTGAAGAGCCTGCAGGCCAAGAACTTCGAGGCATAGGCGTAGACTAGGCTGGTAGCTGGTAGCTGGTAAGGGGGATCTTTTTTATCGAACTGCAAAGGGAACGATAGGTGAAAAATTATGCTAAGTTATTTAGAGTTCTTGTGATATAGTTTACGATAAATGCGACCAGGTTTTAGCTCTTAAGTCTGTCTATATTAATGCGAACCAAACCGAAATTGTGTTTATGCTTAAGTTTTCAATTGTACACTAAAATATGCGAGCTATCAAAAGGTAATATAAATAAAATTTAAACAATGTAATTGCAACCCCAAAACCCTCTCCCAACATGCATGCTGCCTGCCCCACCCCTTTGCCCCGCCCCTTTTCGGATTGTTGCTGCGTAAATTTCCAACATCCTGCAGGGCAAGCCTGGCCAGGATTGCGCTTCACTTACATGTGATTAGCGCTTCAAGTGCCACTCATTATATTTTCAATTGCGGCTCAGAGTGCACTCCACTGAATACGCCGAGCAACATGTTGCTAAGAGTGAACAGCCACATGTTGCGAAGCATCACCAGCAACATTTCGAAATTCGGTTGGCAACGCCTTTAAATGAAACCATCCTTAGATAACCCCTATATCCTTAAACGCCTATCGATGCAATTGACCTTTACAATCCTAACGCGCCATATTTTTTGAAAATCTGCAAGGATATGGCCAAGATATGGCTACTTTTCTAAAATTATTTGTATCACAAAACCGGCCATAGCTCGGCTATTTCAAGGACTATCCTGATGTCCTTTCGCCAGCAGACAGTCGTCATCCCGACCATTCAGAAATTGTAGGACGAAGGACGAAAATCCTTCAGGGAGCCTAGTTAGAAGGATACATTTTGTGCACAGAAAATAGGCTATAGCTCGGCCGTATCCTTGCAGATCCTTACGAGTCCTGTTTCAAATGAAGGGTATGGACCAGACCTACCAACTGGCCAAAGGATATCGAGATCGTCCTTTTACTTTCTGCGATATGGCTATTATTGTAAAAAGGACATTCTATTTATAGCCATATATCGGTCATATCCTTAAGGATATCAAAAGGATATACTTTTTTGAACTCGTAGGAGGCAGGACTATCGATTGGCGTTCAAGGATTTTCAGGATTCCACCAAAAATATCACCTCAAATTTTTGTAAGGGGGTTAGTCAGAAAATTGGAAAAAAACGGAAAAATCCGGGCTAACTTGGCCATTTTAAGGACTATCGCGATGTCCTTTGGCCAGCAGAATGTCCTTGGCGTCCTGATTCAGAATTAGCAACAAAAAGGACGAAAGTCCTTCAAACAGCAGAGCAAAAATGTAAATTTTTAGAACAGAAAATAGCTTATAACTCGGCCATATCCTTGCGTATCCTGACGAGTCCTGTGTCAAATGAATTGTATGGACCAGGCCTACCAACTGGCCAAAGGACATCGAAATCGTCCTTGTACTTTCTGAAATATCGAGGTTTTTGTGTTTTTGGCCTGTTTCCTTGCGGCCGGCGACTGAAAATTTGACAAGTCCTGGATTCTTAGATGACCCCATAGTTTTTTGATGCAAATCGATGCAGTTGATGCTTGCGATCCTAACGCGCCATATTTTTTGAAAATCTGCAAGGATATGGCCAAGATATGGCTACTTTTCTAAAATTATTTGTATCACAAAACCGGCCATAGCTCGGCTATTTCAAGGACTATCCTGATGTCCTTTCGCCAGCAGACACTCCTCATCCCGACCTTTCAGAAATTGTAGGACGAAGGACGAAAATCCTTCAGGGAGCCTAGTTAGAAGGATACATTTTGTGCACAGAAAATAGGCTATAGCTCGGCCGTATCCTTGCAGATCCTTACGAGTCCTGTTTCAAATGAAGGGTATGGACCAGACCTACCAACTGGCCAAAGGATATCGAGATCGTCCTTTTACTTTCTGCGATATGGCTATTATTGTAAAAAGGACATTCTATTTATAGCCATATATCGGTCATATCCTTAAGGATATCAAAAGGATATACTTTTTTGAACTCGTAGGAGGCAGGACTATCGATTGGCGTTCAAGGATTTTCAGGATTCCACCAAAAATATCACCTCAAATTTTTGTAAGGGGGTTAGTCAGAAAATTGGAAAAAAACGGAAAAATCCGGGCTAACTTGGCCATTTTAAGGACTATCGCGATGTCCTTTGGCCAGCAGAATGTCCTTGGCGTCCTGATTCAGAATTAGCAACAAAAAGGACGAAAGTCCTTCAAACAGCAGAGCAAAAATGTAAATTTTTAGAACAGAAAATAGCTTATAACTCGGCCATATCCTTGCGTATCCTGACGAGTCCTGTGTCAAATGAATTGTATGGACCAGGCCTACCAACTGGCCAAAGGACATCGAAATCGTCCTTGTACTTTCTGAAATATCGAGGTTTTTGTGTTTTTGGCCTGTTTCCTTGCGGCCGGCGACTGAAAATTTGACAAGTCCTGGATTCTTAGATGACCCCATAGTTTTTTGATGCAAATCGATGCAGTTGATGCTTGCGATCCTAACGCGCCATATTTTTTGAAAATCTGCAAGGATATGGCCAAGATATGGCTACTTTTCTAAAATTATTTGTATCACAAAACCGGCCATAGCTCGGCTATTTCAAGGACTATCCTGATGTCCTTTCGCCAGCAGACACTCCTCATCCCGACCTTTCAGAAATTGTAGGACGAAGGACGAAAATCCTTCAGGGAGCCTAGTTAGAAGGATACATTTTGTGCACAGAAAATAGGCTATAGCTCGGCCGTATCCTTGCAGATCCTTACGAGTCCTGTTTCAAATGAAGGGTATGGACCAGACCTACCAACTGGCCAAAGGATATCGAGATCGTCCTTTTGGTTTCGAAATATGGTCGATTAGTCTGTGGAGGCACCGCAAAAATATGCAACAGTATATAAAGTGCAAAATAAATTGATTTTTTCTGTTGGTTTTTATTTAAATAAATAACTTAAAAGATATAGCCTACAGTATATTAGTCCTACACATTTTAAAAACTACGGTTTAAATTCATTTTTTTTTATTTTATTTATTTTACAATGAATGGAGAGAAAGTGCACATATTTTAAGGCCGTTCAAAAAAGCTTTAAATAACGCGCACAAAAGTGTGCTTTAAAAAATGTAAATATATTATATATACATTTTATATTTATTTATTATTTTGGGCCAAGAAGTGAAAATCAAAAAACGTGGTACAGAGATCAGTACGAGTTCACAAAGGTATATCTTTCCAAAATCGGACCATTTTTAGCCGAATTATCGCAAAAAAATTATCATTTTTTCGCGTTTTTCAAATGTCCAAATAAGCCCCGATCTCGGAAAGATTGGTCGCATTCAACTCGTGGTCACATCCATTTTTAGCCAACATCGTCATTTTTGCAAAAAACATACATAGTAGTTTTCCTTAAATTGGGCCATTTCTTAGAATTCAGATTTGTTGGTGTCTGTCGATAGTCGGGATCCGTACGAGAAAAAAGAGGTATATCATTTCGAAATCGGACATATGGTACCCGAGGTATTTAAATTTTAATTTTAATTTCAAAAATAAGTCAAAACGTATTATGCAGACAGCACGAAAGTATGCAGTACTACTAAAATTCTGCTAAAAGCCGCTACTAACGGCTATAAATGGCTATTTCTCGGCCAATATCGGGCAGATTGGGCACGAATGTTTTTTTTGGAAATGGCGATATCTCGGCTAAATAAAGCCCGATTTCGGAGCGATATACATATATATATAATACCTGTTTTTACTCGTACGGTTGCCGACTATCGATTGCCACACAAAAAACCGCATTCTAAACCGCAAGACAAACCAGAATGTTGCTTGCAATATTATATAATTAATATTAATATTAATATTAATCTCCAAAGGAACGTGCTGATGCATTTGCTGAAGACTTAGAGGAACGCTTCAAGCCTTTTAATACAAGCTCAGCAAACATGAACAGAAGGGTTCAACTCACACTGGAGAGAAAGCAAATGTCAATTACAAACAAATACTATGCTTTTAAATAAATCTATTTAAACAACAAATAAAAACAATAAAAGGTTAATTAAAATAACAAATAACTATGAAAAGAAATTAAATAACGTGCAAATACAAATGCTGACATCATTAATTGTGAAAAATCATTAACAAAGTCAATGAGCTAAAAATAAAAAACTATTAACACGACAATTTCGATTAAATAGCCAAAATGTTAAATGGATGAACATATGAATGTTAAATACACACAAACATAGTTCGAATCAAAATTGAGCACAATAGTTTGTTAATCGCAGTTACCCGGACATTTGATGTCAGTTTTTTCAGAATTTATCTAAAACACAGAAAATAAAAAAAAATTCAAAATGCCAAATTTTAAATTAATTATTTGTAGAAAGTTGAACAAGGCATTTGGCCCAATCTTCCGTAGATCTACTTTAGGTTGGCCTCTCTTTCATTTTTTAGTTTCCACAATCTTCACACGATTGCTTTCAATGAAATGACGAACACCAAATATCTGGTTTTTATAATATACCTGATCAGCCTTTGGGTAAGTGCATTGCAGCTGCAATCGACATAATTATTTATATATGTAAAATATTCCCAAAGGCCGTCTTATGCGCCAAAGAGGAGTACGTGGTCAAAAGTGATGGTAGGACTGTCTACAAGTACGTAGACAAACAAGGCATGGAGTGGGAATATGAGCACATGACGGAGAAAGTGCCCGGCAAAGCCAAGGCAGACGATGTGATTGTCTATAATGGAGTATGGACGCCAAATACGCGCTCCCATGCCCACAATTTCAAGAGTTTCACTCTATTAATATTCACTCTAGTTCGCTTGATAATCTGAATACGTGGCAAGAACTACTTAACCAATACATATTTGGCCATCATTAAATATTTGCTATTGCATTTTGGCCAACTGTCACGTCACATAATTCAAATACAAATGTTTGCATAATTGCAAAAAATAGAACGAGTAAAATGAATAAACAGACAAACATACGGAACATTCAAAATGTTCGCTAATGAACTCTATTTGCGGAGTTTGGTTTTCATTTCGGCTGCCAAAGGACATGCTTTTCACTTGTGCTGCCTGTTTGCATAATTTTCACACGCATTTGTTTAGCTTTTCAAGAGAGACACATTCGCAGCTGGAAAATGGAGCAGAAGGAGGGGGTGGGGGGGTCTGCGAATGTGACATGCCAAGGACGCTCTCATTTTCGCATTTTCATTTTCATTTTCATTTGTTCATCGTTCACTAATCATGAAAGCGATGCAAATTTAATTGCTGCCCACTGAGAGGCAGTTGGGAGGAGTTTCATCCCAATCCTTTTAAATAAATAATTCTTAGAACACTTTTGGATGAGTTATAAATGCTCAGGTGGATGCTGTCAAAATTAATTGCGAACATCATAATATCATAATTATCTGATTTTTAAGCTTACGCATAGCAAAAGAAAATATTTACAAATTAAGAGAGTCCCTTAAAATTGGCATTTATCATCTTCATGAAGGGATCGAGCCCCTAACAAAATATAATTCTTTTTGCACACTTTCATGCCAATTCAGTTCTAAATCTATCAGTTTCAACTAGATTTAAAAATGAAATAACATCAAGTGAAGATACCCAAATTACGAAAGGGTTCTCTCTTACGATTTTCGTTCTTGCCAGCATTTGTACACAATTGGAAACTTGACAACGGTCCTTAACATATTCACATTAGCAAGGATTAGTATTATACATATGAAAATAGATAAAGTAATAAGAAAAAGAAGTATGGATAACGAAGGGGAACTAACTGAAAGCTAACCAACTAAGTAGCCTAACTAACTAATTAACCTATGCGTTTATGCTTGTGAAACCTATCACGATCCTCGTTCAATTCATCTTCATGAAGTAGCTGAGCCCTCGCATGGATGGATATTTATCTCAGGGATACGTTCTGCTGAACCCGGATATAACATACCCCAGTAAGGAAGGCCGTTCTCCAGATCCAGGTTGGCATAATGATGCTCCTACGTGCTTAGCCTGGAATCCATTGAGGCACATTTGATCACAGGGTGTTCCAAGCACTACAAAATAAAATATTTTGAAATATTTAAATGAGGATAATGAGTAAGAAGCAGGTTTTTTAATAGCATAATGATTTGCTAAATGCACAAGTTAAACTTTTTATCGATACTTTCAAAAGAAACGTAGTAAACAATTGACATAAATTAAATCGAGGCTAATTGTTAAGGTTCACGTCAAGTGCATGAAAATTGCCAGACCTTAAACAGAATTTTAGCTGAAAACATAAAATGGATTCACCTGTTCTTTAAAGAGCTTTGCGAATTGACAAAACTCTTGACAGCTTTATTTCTGTGCTGTGCACATGTCGTCTGCACAGCTTCGACGTATTTGAAGCGATTATTCGAATTTTGTCTAATTAGAAAAACAGTTTTTCTAATTGAATGCACTCCAAAAACAGCCTCTACACACACACACACACACACACACATGCATACACGATTGCGGCTGCTGTGGTGGGCGTTCACTGCAGCCACGCCCCAAACCTAAACATGTAGAGTAAAATCGATAAACGTGACTATTGAGACGCGACGATGGCCAGCAGTCAGCCAGCCAGCAGCAGCAGCAGCAGGCATTCACCTGTAGCTGCCAGGACAAAGCAGGAGAAGGATGAGGAGTTGTGAAAGGGTTGAGGAGGAACTGGAGCAGCAGCAAGGACCAAGGACCAAAGGTATGAATGACGTTTGCAATGCTGTTGCCGGGATTATCTGCTGTTTATATGCGATTTATTTGCCAGTAAGAGAAAGAGAGAGAGAGAGGGGAGAGAGGGAGAGGGAACGAGCTCAAAGGATTGAGCTGGAGTCCGGCGTGTAGAGGAGCCGGTTGCCATGACGGCCGCCGTTGGCTTTGTGTGCGCAGGCTGAAGTGCAGCCTGGCAATTGGATAAATGTTGTGCCTTTTAATTAGCACGCATTTCACATCCTCTCGATTATCTGGCTGTGCATAATTAGAGGCATGAGCCGCAAAAGCGTTTTTGCGTGCTGGGCAACTGCGCTTAAAGCTGCAACACATTGTGGCAAGTGCAGCCAAACGGTGGCAGCATGAAAATTCAATCAATTCAACGAGCCAGCTACACGACCCCAAAACTGGCCACAGAGTAATGCAATCAGGCAAAGAGAAAAGAGAAAAAGCAGAGACGGAAATGATGTGTGCGGCACACTCCCGAGTGTGCAACGAGGCGTGAAGCAACGACGAGCACTTTTGCCACACCACATGCGTCAAGCATGATGTAAGGACTCGCCAAGAAAGTGCCACAGCTGGCGTAATGTGGCAAGTGGCGAGAAATTGTGTCAGCTGCGGCAAAGCGGCAAAAGGCGGCTGCCAACCTATTAAGCTGATCAGCAGCACACGCACAAGCATAACCAAGGCAGTCACTGACTGACTGACTGACTGATTGAGTGAGTGACTGACTGACTGATGGACTAACTGAGTTACTTATGCTTTGGCCGCTTGTTACTCACTTGGCTACTTTGTAGAAAGGCAACATATTTTGACTTCTGCAGTTGAGCACGAATGCAGCAGCAGCAGCAGATGTGGCAGCAGCAGCAGCAGTAACAGCAGCAGTAGCAGTAATAGCAACAGCAGCAGTGGCAACGCCTGAAAGCATGCAACAAGCAGCACAAAGTGCACTCAATTGTTTTTTCAGCACAAGCAGCGCCGAGGGATAACTATATTTATACATATACAATAAACCCCATCCATATATGTATATAAAGAGCTGAATAAAAAAAACGAGAGAGAATCAGTTGGCATTTAGCCAACGTGCATATTAAATGCTGAATATCCTTACCAACAAAAAGCGCCGCCCCAAGTGGGTCACCAGCGCGGAAGGAAGTCGGCATCAGTTGTGGCTAGATGAATGCGCAGCTCAAATGCAATTGATAAAAGTCAGTTAAATGCAGCCGAGGATTTGTCTACTTTATCTGTCAGTCAGACGGGCTTAAAAGCTTCATTTATATTAAGCAGCAGTTTTAAAATATTATGCAATTAAAGGATTAAATCGAAAACAATCTCTATATATAAAATCGTTTAAGCTGGCTGACTGATTGGGGGTCAAAGATTTGTTGGGTGACGTTTCGCGCTCAAATTTATTTCCAAAGATCCATATGAAAAATCATTTGAGACATGTTTCATACTTTTCGCCGAATCCAAACTTCTTCGGTAGAAATGCGATTAAGCAATTTTTTGAGCGAAGTTTTATGTTTTGTCCAATTTGCTTTAAACTTATTTTCAAAGCTCTACATAAAAACTTAATGAATACGTGTTACAGCGAATTGATATTTACCTGAGATATTCAAAACAAAGTTCAAAATAGTTTTGATTTTCGAACTAACCCCGTTTTTGGAAAAAAACATGATGTAACACCTTCCCATTTGTTTGAATGCCAATTTATAGCAGGGATCCCTACGAATTCAAAAAGGTATAACATTTAAAAATCTGACAGTATTTACCCGAGATATTTAATAAAAATCATCAAAAAAGTTTCGATTTTCGAACCGACCCCGAATTTGAGAAAAAACGTGATGTAACCCCTTGCCATTTTGTTGATTTTGGTCAAAATTTACATTTTCATTTTTTTGAAACCAATCGATAGTACTCATCCTTACGATCCAAAAATGGTATAAAATCCGCATATGGTATAAAATCCGCAAATCGGACATTATTTGGCCGAGATCCAATGAAAATCATCAAAAAAGTTTCGAGTTTCGAACCGACCCCGATTTTTAGAAAAAGCGTGATGTAACCCCTTGCCATTTTGTTGATTTTGGTCAAAAATTAGATTTTCATTTTTTTGAAACCAATCGATAGTACTCATCCTTACGATCCCAAAATGGTATAAAATCCGCAAATCGGACATAATTTGGCCGAGATATTCCAAAAAATCATCAAAAAAGGTTGACTTTACAAACGAATCGGTTTTTGGTCAACCACTTTTTTTTACCGATCGATTTTTAAAATGTTTGAAAGCCAATTTATAGTAGGGATCCCTACGAATTCAAAAAGGTATAACATTTCAAAATCTGACAGTATTTACCCGAGATATTCAATAAAAATCATCCAAAAAGTTTCGATTTTCGAACCTACCCCGAATTTGAGAAAAAACGTGATGTAACCCCTTGCCATTTTGTTGATTTTGGTCAAAATTTTTTATTTTTATTTTTTTGAAACCAATCGATAGTACTGAACCTAACGAGTCCAAAATGGTATACAATTCTTAAATCGGACATTATTTGGCCGAGATATTCCAAAAAATCATCAAAAAAGGTTGACTTTACAAACAAATCGGTTTTTGGTCAACCCCTTTTTTTTACCGATCGATTTTTAAAATGTCTGAATGCCAATTTATAGTAGGGATCCCTACGAACTCAAAAAGGTATAACATTTGAAAATCTGACAATATTTACCCGAGATATTCAATGAAAATCATCAAAAAAGTTTCGATTTTCGAACCGACCCCGAATTTGAGAAAAAACGTGATGTAACCCCTTGCCATTTTGTTGATTTTGGTCAAAAATTAGATTTTCATTTTTTTGAAACCAATCGATAGTACTCATCCTTACGATCCCAAAATGGTATAAAATCCGCAAATCGGACATAATTTGGCCGAGATATTCCAAAAAATCATCAAAAAAGGTTGACTTTACAAACGAATCGGTTTTTGGTCAACCACTTTTTTTTACCAATCGATTTTTAAAATGTTTGAACGCCAATTGATAGTAGGGATTCCTACGAATTCAAAAAGGTATAACATTTAAAAATCTGACAATATTTACCCGAGATATTCAATGAAAATCATCAAAAAAGTTTCGATTTTCGAACCGACCCCAATTTTTAGAAAAAACGTGATGTAACCCCTTGCCATTTTGTTGATTTTGGTCAAAATTTAGATTTTCATTTTTTCGATGACAATCGATAATACTGAACCTAACGAGTCCAAAATGGTATAAAATTCACAAATCGGACATAATTTGGCCGAGATATTCCAAAAAAGCATCAAAAAAGGTTGACTTTACAAACTAATCGGTTTTTGGACAACCACTTTTTTTTACCGATCGATTTTTAAAATGTCTGAATGCCAATTTATAGTAGGGATCCCTACGAATTCAAAAAGGTATAACATTTAAAAATCTGACAATATTTACCCGAGATATTCAATGAAAATCATCAAAAAAGTTTCGAGTTTCGAACCGACCCCGATTTTTAGAAAAAACGTGATGTAACCCCTTGCCATTTTGTTGATTTTGGTCAAAATTTCGATTTTCATTTTTTTGAAACCAATCGATAGTACTCATCCTTACGATCCCAAAATGGTATAAAATCCGCAAATCGGACATAATTTGGCCGAGATATTCCAAAAAATCATCAAAAAAGGTTGACTTTACAAACGAATCGGTTTTTGGTCAACCACTTTTTTTTACCAATCGATTTTTAAAATGTTTGAATGCCAATTGATAGTAGGGATTCCTACGAATTCAAAAAGGTATAACATTTAAAAATCTGACAATATTTACCCGAGATATTCAATAAAAATCATCAAAAAAGTTTCGATTTTCGAACCGACCCCAATTTTTAGAAAAAACGTGATGTAACCCCTTGCCATTTTGTTGATTTTGGTCAAAATTTAGATTTTCATTTTTTTGATGACAATCGATAATACTGAACCTAACGAGTCCAAAATGGTATAAAATTCACAAATCGGACATAATTTGGCCGAGATATTCCAAAAAACATCAAAAAAGGTTGACTTTACAAACGAATCGGTTTTTGGTCAACCACTTTTTTTTACCGATCGATTTTTAAAATGTCTGAATGCCAATTTATAGTAGGGATCCCTACGAACTCAAAAAGGTATAACATTTAAAAATCTGACAATATTTACCCGAGATATTCAATGAAAATCATCAAAAAAGTTTCGATTTTCGAACCGACCCCGATTTTTAGAAAAAACGTGATGTAACCCCTTGCCCTTTTTTTGATTTTGGTCAAAATTTTTTATTTTTATTTTTTTGAAACCAATCGATAGTACTGAACCTAACGAGTCCAAAATGGTATAAAATTCTTAAATCGGACATTATTTGGCCGAGATATTCCAAAAAATCATCAAAAAAGGTTGACTTTACAAACGAATCGGTTTTTGGTCAACCACTTTTTTTTACCGATCGATTTTTAAAATGTCTGAATGCCAATTTATAGTAGGGATCCCTACGAACTCAAAAAGGTATAACATTTAAAAATCTGACAATATTTACCCGAGATATTCAATGAAAATCATCAAAAAAGTTTCGATTTTCGAACCGACCCCGATTTTTAGAAAAAACTCCATCGATTTTTATAATGTTTGAATGCCAATTTATATCCCTACGAATTGAAAAAGGTATAACATTTTAAAATATTCATTCATTCAATAAAGATCATCAAAAAAGATTTGATTTTCGAACCGACCCCGATTTTCACGAGGTTTGGGTCTTTGTTCCATGCTTGGCCTCTGGATTAATTTGGCATGTAAGTCTGGCAACATTAAGCATGGTCATTTATTTTTTTCCGTATTCATAACTAGCTAAAGCTAATGAAGTTCCCCTGCTGACTTGTAACTATTTTATTTAAGTTCGATTTGCAGTATAACTAAACATAAATCTCTCTTGAGTTAATCAAAAATTATATAAAACAATAAATATATATTTTGAAAGTTATTCATAATATATCTCTCTTCTCGTTCTTCCCAATCTTTCGATAGAAATTATCAGTTTTATATCACATATATGAAAATAATGAATCACATTAATAACTTCTCAAAAAACGATTATAATTCCCTCTAATAAATATCCACATGCATTTTAATTACTTCCTGTGTCACAAATTAGAGTAAATACTTATCCACATGGTTTCAAAAGAACGCTCATTTTTCACGCTAAAAAATAAACTCTTGCATGATTCATATATTTCCTGCCTCATTTATATTTATAAACAACTGAAGTTATTCATATGCTGCACCAGCTGAACAGCCCCCTTTATTTATTGTCTACACTCAAATTTCGGCAGCATCGAAATAAACCCTTGCATATTAATTATCCGTTTCCGGTTCTGACAAAAAATAAATCATAAGCTGAACATTTCACATGTGAGTGTCGAGTGGATTCTTGCCTGCAAAACTTTTAGATTTTAATGTCGTTAATTAATCGATATATTTTCCTTAACCTTCCCCAGCTGAAAATGGCTAAAAAACCCATAGCCAGACAAGCAATTAGAAAAACGTTGCAGCAGACCGGCAGCCGTCAAGTTGCCCCACAGCAACAGCAACAACTACAATAGCCCTACCCAAAGGAAAAGCGAACAACAACAGCAGCAGCAACTGCCACACATGCCCCCTGCTCGTGCCCCCTGCCTCAGTCCCAACCACTCTCATATGATTTACAGTCTCCAATACACGGAACGACGTCTCTCAAAGGCCTTTGGCAAAAGTTAAGAAATGAAATTTCAAGAAAATTGCACAAACAACAGGAAGTCGACAAACGGCGCGGCGCCTTGCTCTGAGCGAGAAAATATTGTAAAACTCTGGGCTATAAAGTAAATACACACGATACATATCGGCAGGCAACAGACGGCAGCAGCAGCAGGAACAGCAAAAAAAGGTGAAGAAGCAAATAAAAAACAAGAATGCGAACAACACAAAAGTCGTTATCTTAATTACTTTTATAGCTTCGATTTGGAGGGGAGAGAACAACTACAAATACGTGAGTGTAAGCCGAAAAAAAAATAAGAAAATAAAAAAACAACATCTAACCAAGTTTAAGCTTTAGATAAAACTTTAAAGCAGCGTCCTTTCCAACACTGGGTAAACGTAATTAGAGCTAAGCGCGTGATGTGCTTTCTTTCGTGACACGAGCACGGTCGTGCTTAGAAATCAATATCAGAAATTCTACTTGCTTAAAAACAATTGGAAACTTATAGCCGGCAAAACTGCAGAAGAAAAAGACTTTCACGATTGCCACGCCCACAGGTTAGCCAGATAATACTAATACTTTATCTGAAAAGAGTATATGACATGAGTAAATACATGCCCAATATTGAATGAAAGTAATATATTGAAATAAAAAGTATTTTAAAAAAATCGCAAAAAAAATCAGTCCTGGACATAGTTGAAAAGTAACTGCTTTGTGATTCAGTTAATTTTCTACTATGTCCATAGGTAATTTCTATTTTAGGGCGTGATCTCATCTTCAACTTAGGAGATGTTCTTTTGGTGAGTCTAGTTCCGAAAATAAACATGCCAAAAACGAACATACTCTTGTTCACCTTGTGTAAGCGTAGCTCTTAAAATACACATGCAAAAAACTAATATGCTCAAAGGAATATAGTTAAGCTAAGAATAAAATTGAATGAATGTAATGATTATATTAATATAAAAATTTATAAAAAAAAAGAAGCTTAAATCTGTCAAAAGGAGTTTCCTAGTATATTGGTTTTATGGATCTAAAACTGTCCCTTCAAATCAGTGACTTTTAAACTGTGCCTTTCGTCGATTCCCTGTTTTGGACGCGGCCCTGTCCTCTGGTCTAGATCTTAAGAGGAGCTCTTTTGAAAGAGTCCAGCTCTAAACAATCACATGCAAAAATAACCAATATACTTCCATTCAATTTGTGTACAGAGTATGAGAAAAATGATTAAGAAAGCGTGCATGTTGTGGTAATATTTTTAGCTTCCCCCATTGAAGATGCTGTTCGTCTCATGTCATTAATGTACAAACCCGTCACTCGCCCATCTCTACTTTGTAAGATGATATAATATGTGAGAGCCCACCTCTTATGGCGCTATCTCTATGCTATCTGATGCTGCCTCATTAAGCTGAAGGCTTGCCATAGAAAAGCTCTGCATATTTATGCAGTTCATTATGACACATTTTGTCAGCTTTCAACCGCCCAGGGGCGGTGCCTCATATGTTTGCCCAGTTAACATACACTCACACACACACACACACACACACACAGACACCCAGTTAATGAAGTGGCTCAGCTTCAGTCAATATAGAATCCCCTCCCACTGAGGGGCATAATCTCGCTATGCAGGTTAGTGGGGCCCGTCCTTGAGCCTGTTTATAGAGATTTAATGAGCTGCCAGCTAAATAATACATTTGCGTAGCTAATTTTCCGCAGCACACGCTTTAAAGTGGCACTTAATTAACATTGCGTATACGACAAGTGAGCCGGCGAAATCTTCAGCTACAGACAAAATCAATTTCCCCACAATGCCCGGAAGCAGCACAACGGATATGAAAGACGACTGCCTGCGGCGACTAGGCAGCCAAGGCAGTCATGACATGGCTTCAAACATAATAAACAACAGCGACAACAGCAACAGCAGCAATAACAACAACAACAGCAACAGCAACAACAACAAGAACTACAAACAACATCCAGTTGAACAAGCAGAGCAACAAAAACAACTGCAAGGCTTTTGGAGTTGGAAATTATTTTGACATTTGGCATGGCCGCAAAATATTTTCGTGGCATGCTAAAGTGCTCGAGAAGCCCAGCATCAATAAGCTGTTGACAACTTGAAAGTAGCAGCCAAGCACTCTAACTAGATGGGCGTGGCAGTCTAGTGTATGAGTTGAAGGGGGCGGGAACAGGGGCTGGGTTGGGATATGGCTGGGGTACTTCGTTTATTGAAGTGCGCTAAACTTTTCGCCGGCAACAACGTCGCTTGTTAATATTGAGACGCGCATTATTTATGGCAAACTTTTAGCAACACTTTGCGATTGATGGGCGTGGCATGGTCGAGGGCGTGGGCTTTATACTTGGCGTCTGGGTTACTTTGGCTGCGAGCAACTTTTAACGAGTTGCCGACTGCAAACTGCAAATGTTTGCACCTAGTCGCTGCAATTTTGCCGCTTAGTTTTACATCAAATGCAACGCAAAGAAGTTGCAAGCTGCTTAACTCGTTGCAAGCACAGCAGAGGCAACAACAGAAAGCAAGTAAAAGTGCTGCCGTCAGGAGTGCATGACTAGGAGATACACTAAACTCAGCGCCAAGCTGCCGTTAAAAGAGTTCCAGCTTCCTTCTATACATACATATAAATACAATGCAAGCTCTCTGCATCTACCGTGCTTCTCTTTCCGTCACCCCACACTATTTTTGAGAAATGCGTTCTAGATTAACCTGGGTGTTTGCAGTCCGAACTTTATGAAAGGTTCAGGGTATAAATATGGTATACAAAAATAATTGCATAACAAAGCACAAGACTCTACCTTAAGACTGTGAATTTTTCTCTATTGCAGGTGGAAACGTTGGAGGTATCCTGAGAGTAAAATTATAAAAATATATATATATACAATATCTACATACGAAGTTTGCAAAATCTATGTTTACCAATATCAAAAAAACTCTCCCCGAGTTCCACAAATTATTTAAAACTCATTCTGCATATGGTATAGATCGACCAGATCAGCTAGAGTTAGCTTGTCATTATGATACTTTGCATTCATACTTTATGGGCTCTTCGGTGCTTTCCTTTTACCTGTTACATACATTTTCACAAAAAACATTATACCCTTAAACATTTGCAATGGGTTTAGGGTATTAAAACACACACACACAAAATAAAAGTTGCTGCAACTTGACAAATTATACGCAACGTTGCGCCTGCAAGTAGCTGCCCCTCATCCCTGCCCCTCTCAACAACTCTAAGCTCCGGCTGAGTACTGTCCATGGCAACGCAATCGCCCATCTCAGACACTAGAAACCATAAGCATTTCATTATTACAACACAAATATGTTGAAAATTTCATTAGACGGCTGCATTGTTCCAGCAGCCAACTGACCCGTCTAAAAGTCGAAAAAAGTTGCTGGCCCCAAACCCCGAAACCCAAACTGAACTAATGATAATTTTAGCTTGTTGATATGTGCACAGACTACACTTGTTAGTCAGGCTTGTGGACTTGGGTTCGGGAAAATTTCTAAATAAAGTGTTAAGCACATGCAGCTTGTCAGAACTATTTTCATAAAATAGATGCTGATAATATGCTGAGTCTGGAATAGGTAAATATGTTGTTTAGAAGATTTAGTGGCATGGAATATCTGTTCAGTAATATTATATTTTTGGTGAATGGATATATATCCATCCTTATCTAAAATCGTATCCATATTCATTAATATTTAAGTAAGCTTATATCTATATTTATTTTATTTATCTATATACTTATTGCAGATCGAGTATATTTCCGATATTCGATAACTTGCCTTGTTTGCAAGTAATCGATTAAAATCGGTTTCGAAATTCTGTTTTTTGAGCAATTTTGGTAAATAATAAGAGCTAAAATCACCAAACTTGACATGTAGCTTCTAGAATATTATACCCATATATTCAAGTATCTTTCATTTTATACATATCGCCTGTTGAAAGAAGAGGGATCAGGGTATCCCCTAGTCGGGAGCTCCCGACTAGAGCCTCTTACTTCTTTTTCACTGGTTTCATTAAAATAAACACAAACTTATAAATGCGTACATATTCGATTATAATCCATGTAATAATTATTAATTGAATTTTGAATCATTTGATTTCGCGTTTACTTTCATTTATTCAGCTTTATATATGTATGAGAAAATCGTTTCCTAAATAAAAAGCAAGCGTTGAGATATTCAAAAATAACAGATTGTATAAATTGGGAGACATAAATTCAGTTCTAGTCTTTTATGGAAGTAGTTAACATCCCAAAACAAAAAATTAACAATCAAAATACGAGCAGTTCAATAGAAAAAAGCTAATCGAAAATTTTATATATTTATTTTTTACGGTATGTCTCTTAAGCATTTAGAGCACCTGCCTATAAGTTCTTCAAGTGCATTCAATACGCAGATATTCAATTGAGAACATGTTGAAGCGGACTGGACACAAATCGCATGAAAAACGGGAAAATGTGGAGGCCACTTTACTGGTAAATCGTGATTATGGATTCATGAAGACCACCAATACGGGCTCACCGTTACCAAAGAAAACGAATCCCTTCGATCCACAAATGCTGATCGACCGTCAGCAAGGTGCCCAACGGAGATCAGTTTCCTCGATTTCTGAATCGCGGCCAACGACTTCTAGTGACTCTTCATTCGAGAAACTAGCACAAAACCCTTTTCGCAAATCGGAAATGACGTTTGAAATGAAGCGAAAGCTGTTCGAAGGGTAAAAAATGATACATATCGCTCATTTTCTTGCCGCGCCTTATGGCGAATTCACCAAATGGGAAATTTACCATAACGCGCGGCAAGAAAATGAGCGGTATTTATCATTTTTTACTCATCGAACAGCTTTCGTTTCATTTCAAACGTCATTTCCGGATTGCGAAAAGGGTTTTGTGCTAGTTTCTCGAATGAAGAGTTACTAGAAGCGTTGTCATCGATTCATCTTCCCAATGTTGAACATAAGCTGCCCAAGTATTCCAAGCGAGACTCTCAGCAGCATGCCTTGCAAGAGATGGAGGAGTTCTGTCGTGCCATGAACATCAAGATAAGCAAGGACTTCTACAATTAGATACAAATATAACACTTTCTACACCACAATACACACATCGGTCTTACACACATATGTACATATATATTTATACATATTTTCTGAGTCAATAAACAGCTGGAAACTATTTTCGCTTGCATCGGAGAGTTCTGGTAATTTTTGTCATGTCACTTGTACCTTTCAGATATACTGGGAGTCCACAACGCTTGGCTTTTGGTATACTGAGCTGCTGAGGCGCGATGGACAATTTCGTAACTGGATATCCACGGATCGTCCAAAGGTAAGCCCCCCCCCCCCCATCTAATAGCATCCCCCATTTCAGCCGTTTTTTACGCTTGAATAGTATATATATATATCAAGTATCTTTAATTTTATAGCTATCACCACCTCCCCGCTACTTCCTCATAGCTATAAATCAAGTAAATAAACTAGTTTAGGCTGCCCACAAATATAAGCTACAATTTAAATGAAATTGACTTTTTGAGAATACAAAAATATTCTGTAGCACAGTAAGATCTACTGTAGAAAATTTCATCAAGATTGGCTAAGAAAAAGTTACTAAAGAAAACGTGTTTTGGCTTTCCTCGTATCAGCGGCAGCAAGTGCAAATTCCAAGAATTTCAGTTTCGAGTTCGAACCCTGCCAAGAGAATTTTTTAGCGAGCATTTGGTGTTGGAATAAGAGGGTTCAGGGTATCCCCTAGTCGGGAGCTCCCGAGTAGAACTTCTTACTTGTTTTAATATGCCTTACCCCGTATCAATTTCTCCACATTCATGTATTTATATCCCTTAATTAATCTTTCTTTGATGACTTTTACGCTTCAAACATCATCATGGAGTTTTAGAAGCCCATATTTACGCCTGAGTATAACAAATATGTATAAAGTTTGTGGTTCCAGCAGCTAGTTCCACCAACAAGTGGCAACCGCATACAAGAACCCCAACAAGAACCCCAACAAGAACCGCATACAAATTCATAAAAACGTTTAAAAACACGCAAAGTGAAATACCTTCCCTCTGCCCCTCATGCCCTTACGGACGCCAAGCTGACCAACGAAGCCCCAACATGAAATTCCCAGACAAACAGGAGCGCAGGACCCAAGGACCCCGACTGCCCTCATAATGAGGAAGCCAGGGCAGGAGCTGGAGCAGGAGCTGGAGCTGAGTCTGAGCTCTGATTCGGGTCGGCAGCTGGGGGCCTCGTATTTGTGGTGCTGGTCAGCAGCAAACATTGCAATTTCATTTAATAACAAAATATTTGGACAGCAACAACTTTGGGCTGGAGAGCAGAAGACCCAGTTAGAACTTACAGCAAGAGGGCGAGAGGGCGAGAGACACAAGAGGGTGCAGCAGGGGGCAGCAAAATGATTACGTCTTTATGCAGAAATTATTTATGATTGCATTGTCTAGACTTCATGGCGCGCACAATGCACCGGAATTCCGCGACGCCAGAGAAAGCCCCAAAACTGAAACCTAACAATGTTTGCTGGGGTAATTTATGTGCTGATTGCTCATACGCCACGTGTGTCAGGAGTCGCTTAAAGACGCTTAAATGCCGCTTTGCGCGCTGCAGGATAAACTTTGCAAAGATATATTTGCCTAAGTTCTGTACAAACGTGTTTATTCGAATCCATTTGTGACGCTTGGAATATCAGTTTGTTAGATCTTTGAATAAATGATTAATTTAATCAAGCTAAGACAGCTTTTTGATAAAGGAGGTCTTAATTAAAATTTAAGCAGAGACTTTGGTAAACTTCTGGTCGGATGTTCAGTGATTGCTGTTCCTGCGGGTACATACTCTTAAAATCTGAAGAAATAAAAATTTTGAGGACTAGATTATTCATAGCATAACTCCATTTAATACTGTACTGTACTGTACTCACTGTAACTTCTTTGAGCAGTAAGTGACTAGATCCATTACAATTCAATAATAATATCATTATTAATGTAATAAACATCTTATAGACTCTAAAGGTGTTCGAACCTCAGTTTTCCTTTGCTCTTCCTTCATTCCTTCTTTTTAATTAATCGTAGAACTATGCTTGGTGTAACATAAAGTCATAAGTTAATTACAATGAAATAGACTCTTCTGCGTTGACTAGCCAACTAAACTTCTCTGTCCCTACTAGACTAACACGTAATTATACACCTTTATCGCTTAACTGTAATATGTTTAACTAACTATGCCTTGAATGAACCGTTCCGGATCCTCTGTGATGATTACAACAATCATTCCGGAGTATTCCACTCGGAGTGTTCTAAACAATTTGGCAAGTAGATTGTCTATATCTATAGTCTTAGTTTGTATTCGTTTCGCGACTTATGTCTTTCGTTACAAAGCTGTCGGTTGGGCGGGAGGTGGGAGGTGGGATGCAGCACATTATTTTCAGATAGATCTATTGATCTATGCACTTAAGTCCCTGAATCTACATTAAATCAAAAACATGGTACAAGCCTAAGCTTTTAAGCTCTGAGTAATTACTAATATAATGCTTTTTATTTGTTTAGAAAAGCCTTGTAGAAATTAAATAAAAATGGGAGTTAGTACCTAATTATCTGTATATTGAATAATGAAAAGTAATTGTTTAGGCAAAGATTACCCAATCTAACAGCTGTAGCAACACCTGCTGGTTGTCAATCTTTGATTATTGACACCTCCCAAAGCGACAACTTTAAGCTGGACCTTAGCTCGGGACGGGTAGGGAGCTGATTGCAAAAAAAAAAAGAGGAAAAAAAGAGGCCTGTAAATTGCATTGGCAGAATTTAATTAACGTCGCATTGAATTTTAATCAAGTTCATTCAACGGCGACAACGACAACGTGACATTATTTGCATGCGAAATTAACCTGTGACACGCGAAAGAGATAGAGGTGAGAGATGCAGAGAGAGAGAGGGAGAGAGGGCAGAGGAGCGCGCGCTGGCGTTCGCGGTCGACAGGTGGCGCCCTTTGACAAACATGACACGACACGTTGTAAAAAAATAAACTGGAATGGATACATTTTTTATACAGCACCTGTAAAATATATATGCACATGTGTTTATATTTGTCTGGTCTGCAATATTTGTACCCTATAACCATTGCAAATGTGCAGCCGACCCTATAAAGGTCGTCTATTTTATAGACACCGTTATTTTTAAGACACCTCTCGCGTGCTCGAGAACTTTTAAAGACATAGCCTTTATTTTTGGGATGCAGACACATTTGAGTATCATCTTAAATGCCTGAAAAACTCAGTTATATCAGACTTTAATAACAAGAGTTATTAAAGAATAAATACTCTAATATGGGCCTGAGAGGAGAACAAGCTTGTGGCAGGTGAATCTTGTGTTTGTAGGGTATCTATTAGTCGTGCACATGGACTTTAACCTTCTGCCCGGGTTCAATATGTTGTTTGGTTTGTCATTATGTCAATAGATTGAAATTTGTGATTTCAGTGGAGAGAGCAAGAGACAAAAGCCAGTTAGAGAGAGACAGAGAAATTGAGGATTGGTTACATGTTATCCAGCCGCACACGGATAAAACCCTATTAAAGTTGGACTTTAAAATTTGAATTCGAATTCGACTCCGAACAAATCAAAACTATCCGAAACCTTCATTTGGCAAGCAATTCAATTGTGCAGTACGCAAATAACAGGCATTTAGCATGGATCCTTCGTCGGTCGCCGGCAATTTGTAGTTGGGCAACAATTACAGCAAAATATGTAAACAAATTTGCAACAATTCGACAGAGAACATGTTGTTCGCATTGCTCCCAAATGCTGGTTGGCTCCCATTTCTGTTGATTATTAGACGCTGCCTGTTTTCGGCTCTTATTGGTTGGCCTGGCTGGCTTTTAATTGAAATATGATTTTCCGTCTAACAATGATTGGAAGAGCAGTTGGTGCCGCTGCCCGTCTGACGTCATGTCAAAAGCAAGCTAAATTTGATCTCCAGTTTCGACAGTATGCAAAGTGCATGCACGACACGTCTGTTAGCCTGTCATGCAGGGACGGGGCTGCTGGTCAACGGGGAGCATGCAAAGCCAGTGCCCACAAGAGCATTCTAGTCGGTAATAAATGACTAACAGATACCCTGTAAACAGTTGTCATAGCAAGCATTCCTGCTTCCTTCTACACACACACACACACAAGCAAGCCAGGCGCTGGTTGCCTCTTCTGATTTCCTTGGGATCACACTCTGAGCAAACTGTCCTTGATTAACTTTGGTATTTATCTTGCGATCATTATGAAATTTTCAGTGCATAAATATAACATGCAACCGTGTGTAAATACCAAAGCCCAAGGCTATAGCTTAAGAAATGCGTGTTTTGCCATAGTTTTCGGCGGGGAACGGGGGAGGTATTCAAAAAAGGAAATATTCATAATTTGTGTAAGCTTAACAAAAGCCTACATAACAAATTAGGCATATTTAAATACTATGAGCTCCAAGATAATTTCAAAAACTAGGGTATCGATTTTAATCGATGTGGGAGCAAGCCCTGTTATCGATGTTTTAAAACAAACTTTTCCTGCACTGGAAAAACCTGCTGTCAAATTATTAACTCTCTAACTCTTATAGTCTCTCAGATCAGACGGACATGGCTAGATTCACTCGGATTCGAAGAAGCTTATGTCTGACTCTAACATGGCCTTGACAAAAACATTATACCCTTTATGTCCAATTTCAAGGGGCATAAATGCTGAAGGCTTCAACTCTTCAGCTGCTTGGAAGGCAAACTTTATTCATACGGTATGCCGGGCACATAAAACTAGACAAAACTGTCATGTTTCATGGTCGAACAGGGCAGGTTGGCAGCGGCACTCGAATCCCTAAATACAACCGAAAAGTCACAAAGTTTTTGGCCATTGCAATATGCAAAATATGTCGAGGCGTCGAAATATGCAAATCTAGCTGGCCAGCAAAGAGAGAGAGGGGGAGAGAGAGAGAGGGGGGAGAGAGAAACGACAGCCAATAATTTGAAACAGCAGTTGCTGGGAAATCATTTTTGGTTTTTCCAAGAGAAAAACACTTGAAAGCCAAATTGAAAATGTACTGAACATTGAAATTTTGTGTAGCTCCAAGGGAAGGTGCACGGTTTTCGACCAGAGTTGAACTGCTTTGACAATTCAATTAGGTTGTAGCGCCTAATTGAAGTTGTGGCCCAAGCGAATTCATGTACATTATTCTGCGAATGCACAAATTATTCAATGCTGTAAAAATAGATTTGTGAAAATTGTCAAAATGTGACACAGCTAATTTAAAAGTGCATGGAAAAACATGCGGATCAATCGATTCTAATTGGTTTCGTCCGACTCTTTAATATGTACCACTTATCTGAGCTTCTCAGCAGCAGAAATATCAGGTTTAAATTGCATTTTCCCAAACGTGGTTGCCAGATTCCTGGCTCCATCGTAGATCCCAAAGGTAGCTATTTGCTTTTTCTGGTTTAAATTGGATGTTTCCGTAATTTCTCGGGATATTCTCTTATAGCCTTTTTAACAGTTTACAAGTTATTGTTAGATATCAATACATATCTTTAATATCTAGTTTAATATCTTTATATTTATTTCGTCTAAATTATTTCAGCCTATTTTGTATCTAATGTATCCATTGCAGGAATATTTTTTTCTTAGGATTATAACAATATTCTATAATTAATTACTTTCTAAACTGGCAATAACTTGCCAATAAATCTGATTTCAATTCGCTTTTTACTTATATATTTTACAAATATTCAGCCAATAAAAACAAAAACAATTCATTTTCCGTTTAAGGATGGTTGACAAAATTGCTTTCAATTTTTATTTTAAATGCATTAGGCCCGGACCTCGAGTCAGCTAATAAAATATATTAATTAATTTTTCTATGCTAAAAGTATCAAATATTCAAAGTTGTTTGTCAACTCTAAGGGAACACTGTATTTGAATATATGACCTCTATATTTTCTTCAAACTTCTGCAAAATACTTCCATCTGCAGCTGCTCACATATCTTCTGCCGTCTACACTTTGATAACAATTATATTTTCCATTCTGTCTTTTCCTTTGCTTTTCAACCATTTTCCACTCTGCAATTTTCCCCATGCTAAAGTACCTGGCGGTCCAGTTAAAGGCCTGACATATGAGCGTCATCATTTAGCACAGATCTGTGAGCCCTTTTAAAGTTGCACTTAAAACCATTTCAAATCTTGTTCTTCACTCGTCAACCGCTGCCCGCTTGCGCCCTCTTTCCCCCCACCTGCCCGCTCGCCTGGCCCCCTTGCCAGGCCATTTCACAGAGACGACATCGTCGTCCATGTGGAGTGGGCGTGTCAATGGCCCATCTCTGCAGTTACGCAGCCCATGCAGCCCATTTGACCGATGTTTACGATGAGGCGAACGATGTGCAGCAATTTCTGTGCTCCCCCCCCCCCCTCCCCTCCACCTATACCGCAATCCATCCTCTTGGCCTGAGGCAACCAAAATGCACTTTTCGGGCCGCAACTAATTTTATGACCGCAGAACTTAGTATGCGTCTGTTTTAATGGTCGATCCAAGAAGTGATTCCTCTTAACTCATAATTGGCCGCATAGTCGAGCAACGTCTCGGCCATTATGACAATTGGCAATGCACCAATATCGAGGCAGGCCGGAGCGTAGCCTCTGTTGCCTCTGATCCAACAGAGACATTCAAAAAGTTGGCAGCTTGTGGCGATGCGTGGCAATGAACGCGAGAACAATTAAACGACAATCCATTTAATGGCCCAGCACAGCGACGACCATTTGGAGACCATCTTTCTCCCTCCCTCCCCCTCTCTGTCTGTCTCGGCCTCTGCTAGCCGACGTCTTAATGGCCAAATTATTGTCACTTTGAAGTCGGCGCCATTAAATTAGCCCTGAAAAGCCACAGCATCAATTTTATGAGCAGCGCACAAAGTTTTATTAGTGAGAAGAAACTTTTTGCATGCATTTGCTGCTTTAAAATGTGTATATAGGAATGCCATATATACATATATCTATATATTATTTATATATATTACGAGCTTTTGCCATTATTCAACACGCGACGCGTCCCTGTTTCCCCAATGGACTCAGAAAACAAAGGCGAATCCTGGCCAGAGCTGCGCTTAAAATAGCTACTGACTCTGACCCCCAACACTGTGCAACAAATTTGAGGCTCTCACACACATACAAATCAAAAATTCAACAAATTACAAAAAAAAAACGAAAAACTTGTTAAAAATGATGAACCTAACATTTTTATTTTTTATTAACGAAAACCTATTCTAGTTGCATAGTGTTGTCTGTTGAAAGTCTGTCCCATACTTGGCTCAGCTATTTATTTGCATAACAATTTGAGATTAATTGTTAAATCGATTTATGACGCCCTCCAGCATTGACTTTTTGTTTGGCATTCGTTTCACTGCGCTCAGTTAATTTCTACTTAAAGTTCGCCAAATTGATAGTCAGTTAATTTTAATGTTAGTTAAACCCTGGTTAACATTTTGTTAGCGACCACTAATTGCATTTGGATGCACTAAAATTTCAATTAGTCCTTTTAATTATATTGTGCACTGTTGTCGGTTTTATTTCTCATTTATGCCGCAGCTTAATTTGCTGTTTTAATCTGCCCAATAAACCCTTGGCGAAAGTCAGGGCTGAATACAATGCAATTACAATTTCAATTCTAAATCAATCAAGAGCACAAATCGTATTCATGAAATCGGTTCAATTTTGACAAAGTAATTGCAGTTAACGAAGGTTCTATGGACTCTAGGTAGGGTACTGGACATTTGGGAACTATCAAGTACAAAGTTGTAGCATAAAATTGGGCAGCGAAATGAACATGAGAAATATTATTAAGATTGGTCTTTAATTGACACTATGAATCGATTAAAATTAAAACATCCAAATTTCAAAATGAGAAAGTTGTTATAAACGATACTTTTGCAGAAAAAAGTTCAATATATAATGCAGAACCCATCTTAAAGACAAGCCATGAAAATGCCCTCATTCATTAAAATCAGCTAAGTTTTGGCAAAGGTATTGAAGGGTTGAAGTCTAGTATTAACATTTGCTAGACTCTAGCCACTTTTTAAGTCCACATTTTTGGCAATTTTGGCATGATTTGACCGTTAAATTGAACACTCAGAATTCCACCTATCCTTTTTACTCATTTTTAAAAACACAACCGATTTCATATATAATTTAAAGATTCCAACATTTGTGTATAACATCATATCATAATATAATATAATGCATAAATAATATGAAAGGTACTTAAAAAATCTAAATTTTAATTGTTTTTAATAAATGCTTAAGTTTTAGACGCAGCATCAAACTGAATAAGAAACTATGAGCCAAATGCCATTAAATCACGAAAATCGGTTCAGTCAGCAGTCTATAAAGCACATGCAGTTCGGAATACCCCTAACAACCTACGTTATTATGCACGAAATACCCCTGACAACTCATATTAAAGGATCGGCATGCTTTATTATATCATGCGCTTCAGATGACACAGTGATTTAAACATAACACAACTAACCCAAAAGGAAAACAAGCTGAAAATGAGGGTCGGCAGCTAGAAAAGTCGGCTAACAATCCCTCGAGCCAAGATACACACAGTGCACGCACAGATACAAAGCACACACTCACATACACACACACACACGCACGGTGAGTGTGGACGAGAAAAGCGTTTTTAATTTGCGTATTTTAGTCACGTTCAGGTAAATCTCAATTGAATCGAATGTGACACCGGATGTGAAAATTGTGCACATTTTCCAAGCATTTACCAGCACAGCGAGAAAGTGAGCGAGGCATGTGGCATATGTTGTTGTTGTTGTCGTTGTTGTAGTTGATGTTGTTGTTGTTGTAGTTGTTGCTGCTGCTGCTGTTGTCGTTGTCATCGACGCGACTCTCGGCTGTAATTGTTGCTGCTGGAAAGCAAAGCACGAGACACAAACAAAGATCGCATCACTAAACATGCTGCAAATGTACAGCAGGCATAGGAAAACACGTAGTCGCATGTATCCAGCACAGACCTGAGGATATATAGCCGGGCACACAGCTCCGACTGCGTCTCCGCAAGCAGCCAGCTCTCCTTGCAACTCCTGGACAGGCGGCAAACGGTGTAAACAAAACGTTTAGAGAGTGTGCAACATTTTCTCCACAATGATGGCTACTTTGTGCCATGTCCAGAGATCTGTGGACTGTTATGTACCGCACCTGACTTTTTTTATATACCCTACAGACATTGGTAAGTGGGTAATATGAGGGGTATAGTGAAGTTGGGCATAAGCCATAAGATATAAAGCCGATTCGGATTACCCATGTCCAGCTCTATAAACGCTTCGATTTAAACGCACATTAGATTAAAGATTATAGGGCTAAATAAACTATCGATAACTCTACCCACGGCATCGATAAATATCGTTTCAATACATATCTTATTTTAGTTTCAAAATTTCTAAACCTAAATGAATGTTTTTTCAAGCTTTATTTAAGTACAAATATTAGCTGAGATATCTGCTTTTAAGGCTGGCTTTAAGTACGAATATTACGTGAGATAACTTCTTTTCTAGTTTGAAGATTTTTTTAACCCATTCCCAGATTAGAAACGATTTCTCATTTAGATCAAAAAAACAAGTACGAAATAGCAAGAGTTTTTAGCTCTATTGAAACTCAACAGGTTAAAAATTTGTTATGGATTAGTTAAGTACGAAAATTCCTTTAAAAAGCCCACTGACTTTCTCGCTGTGTAAGAATTTATGGCTACACTGGGTATTCCCCAGTCGAGCATACTTTTTTCTTTTTTCTTCCTGAAAGGCCCAGACATTGTTATATAAAAGCATTCAGCAGTGGGTTAAATAGCAAATGCGTAGTGAGAGATCTCACAGCAGTTGTTGTTGTTGTTGCTGTAAACGTTGTTGACCCAAGCGAGGTGGCAAATGCCGGCAGGATATCTTTTTTCGTATTGCTTTGAACTCGATGCGTTAACAAATATTGACATAGCACATTAACGGCAATTCAAAGTGCGAATGGAATGTTTTCTCCATTGTTAACACACAATTCTAAACGGCTTTTGTTGGCCCGTTTTGTGGGCCAACTTATTTATACACTTTTGCGACGAACTCATCCATCAAATTGCCGCTGCAGCTGTTCAACACGTAATTACATTTTTATTTATTGAATTTTCGCATGCGGCAGCAACAGCAGCAAACACAACAGCAACAGCAACATACACAACAGCAACAGCAACTTACAATTTTGCCGGTTCAAAAATTGTTTAGCGACAAATTGTCACAGGCGCTGACGTGACCGGCTCATGTTGTCGTCGACTGTCGCTGCTCGCATCCTCCTCAGTCTCAACATCATCCGACTGACTGACGGACTGACGGACTGACAGACTGACAGACTGTCTGGCCTGATGCGTTGCTGTTGCGGCTGCTGTTGCTGCCACCAAATATTCCACAAAGTCAACAACGACAGCAACAAAATGAGGTCAACCATGAAAATTGCACCAGCGGCAGCAATTTCTCATTTTGAGTTTAGCAGCCAACAAAATCCTCCCAAAAAATACAAAAAAACAAAAAAACTGGGAAAAAGGTAGCAAAAAACCAAAAAGGAAAGAAAGAATTTCGCGATGCGGTCCACTAGCAACAGCGACAACTGTTGCTGTTGTTGTTGTTGTTGCTGTTGCTGTTGCTGTTGCTTGTTGCTGCGGTCGATCGGTTGCTGTTGTTGCATGTTGCTGGCGTAGCTTTGTTGTTACTGCGGCTGCTGCTGCTGCTGCTGGTGTCATGTCGTTCATCAGCGTAACAATTTTTATTGCTTTCCGACCGCAACATTGTTGTCGATAAAATTTTAATTCGCATTCGCCAATTTTTGCTAACCAAGCTTTTGGTTATATTTTTATGCAATTTTTGGCCAACAGCGAAAGTACTTTATCGAAAAAAAATGTTAATTTATTAACATATTTTCGATTTAACTAACGAGTGAAATATTACTCAATCCGAAATGTGTTTACATTTGAAAACTTTTTTTTATATAAAATCACAAATTGACGACATTGCCATTTTCATATAACTTTAGGATCTAGTATAATGAAATATACTTTCTTTAATTCAAGATTATGCTGTTCATTTTCTTAAAACTTTTGGATTTTGTATAATATTTTTTCAAATTGAAGATTCTGCTGAGCATTTTCTCATGACTTTTCGATTGTATATTATTATATCGGGTAAATATACAATTTTAAGATTTTTCTAGATTTTTTCAATTACTTTTGCTTTACAAGACAAATTTTTGATTTATATTTAAAATTTATTTAAATATTTTTTATCAAAATTAATTATTTATATTTATGTTTTCTCAAATTTCAAGATTTTTGTAGGCATGTTTTATTGATTTATCTTTTTTATTTGAATATATATATAATTCCCCAAAATTTAAGATCTTGCCGAACATTTTGATATAACTTAATGATTAAATAATAGTAAATATTTATGCTCTTTACTTTTTGCTTCTAAGAAACTCTGGCCTGGTCATATATAGAGGCAAAATTCGGAATAACTGTCCACAATATTTGTCAACTGTAGCGCACTGGAATTTCTATGCAGCCGACACGTTTTTAGCATTTTTGCATGCTGCCTTTTGGACAGCTCTTCCGCCAAATTGATTTATAGCGTTCGAACATGTTGCAGACTGCCCAAAAAATAAGAATAAAAATAAAAAGAAATGATGCCACATAAAATAAAGACAAGCGTAGCATTTTGCGGAGCACGTCCCCCAATTATAAATGCAACTAATTGCGCTCGCAAATGTTGCATGAAAGCGTCGCAAATTTTTAATAACATGGCAAACAAATGTTGTGCTAAATTGTCAACATTAACTCGAAAGCTGCCACAGCAGAGGCAGCGGCAGCGGCAACACTTGACAGTGTGGCAACCGCAGCCAACAAGCATTCACAGATTCTATGGGGCGCACATTTATCATCCATGGACTCTGCAGTCCATGCTGCATGTTGCATGCCGCAATTCCTGCTGGCTACCGTTTTCAGACTGCACGCTTTTGACCTGCGCCGGCGCGTGCCACAGCAACAACATCAGCAGCAGCAGCAGCAGCAGCAGCAGCAGCAGCAGCAGCAGAGGCAGCAACAACAAACAATGGCAACACGAATTGTGAGCGACCGTTGCCAAATGTTGAACTTGCAGCTTTGATCTTTGATCTTATCGCGACCAACAGGCAAAAGTGTTAACTGAAACAACGAATGCAGCTTCCACAGCCCTCTCTGCCCCCTGCCACATTGGCTGCCTGCCTCTTGCATTGATTAATTGAAATTTCACTTTTGGTGCCTCAATCTTCATTTATTTTGTGGCACTTTAATTGATGCCCCCCAAATGAAGCGCACGCCCCGAAAAAACATGTTGCAAGTGCCATTTAGGGGCGCATTTGTTGTCGCTTTTAAAGTGTATGCGACACGCCCGATTTGTACCTCCCATTTTATGTGTTTTTGTTGTGCCAGTTTCCACACACACGCACACACACACACACAAACAATTAGCCGCTGGCCAAAAGTGAGTTGCACCCTCGGCTGTCGGCCGACCTGGGCCTAATGATATGCCATGTGGCAAGAATGCCAATTACACATGCTAATTGCAACGGCAAAGCATCTCGAGGCAACTGGAGCTTTGTTTGTCTATCAACATGTCGAGTTGCATCTGTAAATGATTTCTCGCGTCTGTCAAACCGAGTTCATTAGCAGCAGATCATTAATTTTAGCAACTAAAATGAGTTTCATTTGGCAAATACGTGTTATGACAGATGGTTTGAAAGATGAATAGGCTGAAGCAAATGAGCAAAGTATAAATTTCGATAATTATGTAGATTGACGAAGATTAAATACCCTTAACAAACATTTAGCAGAGGTATCTCTACTTGCATAACAATTCATAGGTAAACTCGATATCTTAACAATTGTTCCATTCGATATGATATAGTAGACAGAAGATATAGTAGACAGATGTTGATAAGTTCTAGCTTAAGTATTTCCTGATCGGTATCAACAGCCACAATTATAGAGACTCTAGACTCTAGAGATTCTAACTAATCTTTCACTATCTTTAATAAGCTCTGTAAATATGAGGTCTAATAAATTTTGGTTAAATATTTCTTGATCCATATCAACAGCCACGATGATATAGATAAGTTCTCCCCTCGCCTTCTATTCCAACTAGTGTCTGACTACCTTAAATAAATTCTGTAAATTGTGAGGTCCAATAACACGGACTTCTATATTATATAGCTTTCCTAAGTACAATCAGCCAAAGCTTGAGCTCGTATATAAAAATCGCTTCAATACTCTCCTAAAATATAAAGAGCATCGCACTACAATATCATATTGTTCCTGTGCAAACTATCTATCCACAATTTTGCTTTTTAATAAAAAACCTTTTTGTTGTTTAATATAGAAATATCAGAATAAATTAACTTTCCAATTGCATAATGACTGTTAATAGTCATTAAAAATATATACATATTTTTAATCAAAGAGGACGAAGCTGTCTCATTCCATGCTTTATATGCACGTGAAAGCAGCTGAAGTCTCTCTGCTTGAATACTCATTGTTCTAATTGCATACGTATACAATTATGATTATATGTAGGCTAGTGTAGCTAAAAATAAAAAGATAGCTATGTTAAGGTAAAGCAATAGCTAGCAAGACCTTCAACTATGTCACTAAGTATTTATTAGTTGATTTAATTTACTTATTTGCAGTTGACTTTAAGCATTTACTATCTATCTATAATTATTTTAACTATGTTTACCATTTTAGTTTATTTTAGTTTTAGTTTTACTATTTCAAACATATTTTTAGCCATTCTATTTAAGGCTTAACTCAAGAACACATTAAAAATATAATTCCCAACAAGTTAACGTTGCTAAGCAAACACAAAGACAAAGTTTGTGCGCCCTCTCACTTACTCCCACTCTTTGTTTGTCTGTCTCTGTTTCGATCTAATCTCTCGTTCTAGTTAACTGTGACAGGCTTAGCAACATTTTGCCCCCGACAACATTCCAGTTGTTGTTGTTGTGGGCAACCGCGAGATGTTGCCATGTCGCCCGCTGCTGCTGGCGTCGACGCGGCGACAAAAAACACGCTGCCAACTGATGCGGCGCACAGCAGTGAGTTGCACGTGGATGTCAGCAATAGCAGCAGTTGCAGCAGCAGCTGCACCAACTATGGCAACTGTGGCAGTCAGCAACGTGTGGCACGCAAAACCGCGTGGCAGCAGCAACAGCAGCAGCAACAACAACGCTTCGTATGGACAAGTTCGGCTTCTGTCTGCACTTCGTGAATGTGAATGCGCCTTGAGCTGAAGATGTTGCTGCTGTGTCGGCTGCTGCTGCTGTTGCTGTTGTTGCCGCTGCTGCGACGAGTCTCTGATAATGTTGCCGCTGGGAAATGTGGCCAAAGAATTGCATTTGGGGCCCCATCCCTGGGTAGCTCTTTCTGCTCAGGCGCTTATCAGTCAACGCTTTTGGGTCTTGTCATAAATTATGAGCAATGTTGCAGCTTGCCACAGACACTCATGCGTACACACACACACACACCCACACACACTCACACATCCCGTTTCGAATTCAAAGGCAACACTCACGCGTGGTCGCCTCGATAACTCATCCCTCATCCGAGTCACGCCGTCTGCGGTCTCGACATGTTACGCTTGCCTGGATCTCGAGTTCAGCTAACAGCGGCTAAAACTTAACTGAAAATTGAAAAACCCCGCCTTGCATTTCCTGCCAAACTGTGCTGCCCCCTCTACTTCCTCCCTCCCCACTATTGCCCCCCAACTGCCAAGTTCACCCACCGCATTGCAAATCATTTTTGAAATGCAGCCACGCACGCAAAAAATGAGCTCGTTTGAAATCCAAACATTTTAGCAGCCTTCTAGCTAAGCATTTTCCACCACCCCCCTTCCCCCCCCCTCAGCTACTCGCTCAACTCGTTCCCCCCCGCCAACAGTTGCTGCTATTTATTCATTGGTGCGTGTTGCCAAATGCCAAACATTTTTAGATGCGACTGCGAACGATGCTTGTAAATACTTTGGCGTTGTGCAAAAGTGGAAAAAGATTTGCTGTCGCAGCTGTTTAAGTTGTTGTTGTTGTTGCAGTTGTTGTTGCTGCTGTTGTTGTTGTTGTTGCTTTTGCTATTTGGTATTTGCCAGAGAATTTGCTGTGCGCGACTTGGAATCGGTTGCTTTCAGAGTTGTGCACTTTGTGCGGTCGTCGGGGAGTGTGGCAAACATTTTTAATGCAGTTTTAATTAATTTTTAGCGCAAAAATAAATTAAATATAAAATATCAACATTAACTGTGACTTTCTAGTCAGGCGAAGTCAAAAAGTAGAGCTACGCAACAGATATTTACCCGCTGCTTCGTACTTAATTAAAAGAAAGTCTATTTGCTGTTAAAATCAGTGTTTAAAAACGCACAAAAAGTTGTTAATGGTTCAGTTCATGGTTCGAACCAGCGCCCTGCTTTTGGGTTTGGTTCGTAAAGCTCGTTATTCACATCATTTGAACACCGATTTTGCTGCTAATCTCACATACTTTCAAATTTTTACTAAAAACTTCTTTCTTCATCTAACATATATGTCTAAGAACTCAAATTAGTCCAGGCCCAAGCTTCATTTGAGCTGCTTCCAAAAAGTACTTCCATCAAATATCTTAAACAACATGTGTTGATCAAGGCCCAAGTTATTAATAATTTAGGACGAGGTCTCTATTAAAAGTCCTGTATTTATTTATTATTATTTATATTTTCAGTGCTATAAAAGGATATGAAAAGCCTCTCAAGATGCCAGATCTGTTACCAAAGAACACTCATCCTTGGTTACATTTAGGAAATGTCTTTAATCTTCTATAAACTCTTAGAATATGCTTAGCAACAGTTAACATGATCGACCAACAAGTAAACCACCTTCCAGCCAGCCCAATTGCCAGCAAACTAACTTCAAATCACATAAAGTTGTCATAAAATCATCCCAATCTCTAACAACAACATTTTACGATAGAAGGCCAGCCAGTCCAGCAGCTGTAAGCACACCTCCAACTACAAATTCTCATTCCATTTAGAAGCCATCAATTAATTATAAAGCATATAAACATTTAAGAAGCAAGCGAAATTATCAATTAGAAGCTCTTTGGCTTAGACCAAGAAGTGCCACTGAAAAGTGTATGAAACTCTAGTGTTTGATATCGTTAAATGAGTTGTTATCATTAAAAAAGATAAGAAGCTCGGCTCATACTTAAGCAGAGTGGACTTTGAGTGAGTGTGTGGATGCTGGAAACCCAGTTTGTAGGCATGCCTCTCTATGGGATTCTCACATGCACACACACTCGCATACACACAAACATATACATAAATACGAAAGAGCCGCGAACAACAGTGAGCAACGTTTTTACTTACGTTCCACAAACAATGTCCATGTGAATGGAAGGAAACTGGTTGCTGGTTGCACTGTGGTTCATCAATGATTTGCAAGGGCTGTAATGAAAATTGTGTTTTAGTATTGAATAAGTATTAATTATTAAATAAATATTAATTATTAAAAAATATATGATATAAAATATATCAATCAAAATCTAGTCAAGAAACTTGCAATCGCTGAGCAATACTTTGTTCACAGAACAAAGCCCGGCAATAGACTATGAATTTGTTATAAATTTGTCTGTGCGACTTGTGGTTTTATGTAATAGATAGAATATTGTGGAGGCCCATTAACATGTAAAATTTTATTATTTTGTCTCTATAACTTTGGGAAGTATCCATTTTCGCAATTTATGCGGGCATTAACTGTACATTTTCAATGTCTAGAGATCCAGAACAAACGTATTGCCTGGGATGAGCGGAAGGTTATAGTAATAACAATCTTAATAGAAATAATAATGATAATAATAACAATGAAAAAGTAATAATAATGATGATTATAGTAATAATAATAATATTGAAAGTAATAATAATAAAATAATAATGAGAGTAATAATACTGATGATAATATTTATAAAATTGATAACACTAATAATAATAATAATATTAATAATAATAATGAGAAAAATAATAATAATAATGATAATATTTATAATATTTATAATAATAACACTAATATTAATAAATTATTATTATTATGGAGCGACAATTAGACAGCGCTGTTTAGCCACTGTGCGGCGTCGACGTCAGCTGCTGGCTGTGACTTCGAGCAGCCGCTGCCTGGCTGCCTGGCTGCCTGGCTTCCCATCTGACTGCCTCGCTGACTGCCGACTGCCGACTGCCTGGCCTATTGAAATTTATGTGGCCGCTTTTAGTCGTTTACGCTTAGCCAGCGGAAGCGAACGTCGCAATCGCAGTCGCAGTTGCAGCCGCAGTAAAAATCAAAATCGGAATCGGTTAAAGACGTGTTGTGAGTGTGTGTGTGTGTGTGTGTATATATGTGTGTGTATTGTCATCTTTGTTGCTGTGCATTGCTCAGATGCGCTTAGATGTAGGTGCAGCTGAGAGGCCTACGAAAATGTATTTCGTAATGCATTTGAATCTTGTGTAAAGTGAACAAAAGAAGTGCTAAATTACAAAAAAAAATATATAAATAAAAATTTGTTAATATTTAAAATATATCAAAAAATAACTGAAAGTTAGTTGCAGCTCAAGCGAAGCAATTGGCTAATTAACATTTGGAATTTAGCATTTGCCACAAAGCGAGCAGCATTGTGGCAAACCTGTTGCTGCCGCAGCTGTTGACACTCTCGAAACGGATAACCAACAGAGCCAAAAAGCCATTCTATAAGGTTGGTAAAAATAACAAAAAAAAAAGAAAAAGAAAAACAATATGCTAATAATGAAAACATTTGCTGTAATCATCTAATCGCGTGTGCGGCCACAAAGCAAGCCATTTAAATTAATCAACCTGACATGCGACTAACTAACTGACTCCGACTAACTATGCAAATGTTATTGAGGAAGTCAAAGAACACAAAAGACAAACTCGTAACTGTAACACTTTGCTTCCCCCTTTGTGGCCAAAGAAGTTGAAGAAGAAGAACATGTTTTTGGTGCGGGTTTTTGCCAAGCGTGAGAAAATTCACAGCGCATTAATTAGCAAAGAAATCATTTTAAGGTAATCGACAATGCGGGTTGGCTAAAACCCCAATATCCCCCCCGCTCAACCCGCGACCCGATCTTTGGGTCTGCAGGTTCTTGCGCCCGGCCACATGTGAGTTTCGTTGTGGCCTGTGATTGGAATTGGATAGCAACGAAAAAAAACTAATTGCTTGAAAATTAAAAACGTGTCAGCTGACACGCTACCAACCTAAAGGCTGCAGCTGCAACTGTTGCTACTGCAGCAGCAACAGCAGCAACTGCCTCAGTCTAAAGAAGTGCTGCATGATTGTAAAATGGAACTTTAACTGCCTTACAATTAAAAGAATTTGCATGCAACATTTTGAACAGTGTAGACACGCAGCGAAATGCCGTTATAAGGAATAGTTTATAAAACGTTTACTGCTTTAAATTTGCAACATTTCGCTCTTAAATTAATTATTGAATTAATCATGATTCACAAGTAAACAGCAAAAAGACTTATTTAGCAAATAATTATTACAATATTTTGCAGACTTTAAAGAAACAAAATAATTACTTAAATATAAAAAGATATTGCAGACTTAAATTAAACAAAATGAAAAACGTTTTTTACAAGACTTCGCAGACTTAAAAAAATAATAAAAAAATATTTTTACAAGACTTTGCAGATTTGAAATAAAAAAAAAATTTATCAAATATTTTTTACAAGTAAATAGAAAAGGTTATTACAAGATATTCCAGACTTAAAATATTCAAAAGATAAAATTGATAATTACAAGATTTTGCATTCTTAAAATAATCCAAAAATGCTTGAATTGAGCTATGATATGAGCTGACTGCAAATAATCGATAGCTGCTTGGATTGAGTACAAAATACTTAAAATAAGCGTAAAATGTTTAACAAAAATATAAACATGTAGGAATTTCTGCACAGAAAATGATCTTGAAGTAAGAGTTTCTTAACATATTAAGAAACTCGAGCTTTTAGTATATTTCAAAAGCCATTGCACTCGATTTGAGTACAAAATTCTCGAATTGTAACCCAGAATATAGCTGCCTTAAATATGAAAAAAACATTTGTAAGATTTAAGCTTTCAACAGTTTTCGCTCATTTTTCACCTCTGTACAAGCAAACACACACACACACAGAGACACACACACACTTCATGGCCAAGCCAAAACAGTGCAAAACAATTTCAGTTTCCATAGAGGGGCATAAATTACAGCTGAGCAATGCGTGTTGCTGCACAGCATGTTGCAAGACTGCAAAAGCAGGGAAGCAGCAGAGAAACAACCAAAGCAAAGCAAACCAATTCGTACAGACTCATTAAGGTTTTAATTTACAAGTTTAAACAGAGATTTAAGCGTTGCGATTTATATGCGTCCAGCAAAAGGCAATAATCAATGGCAATGGCAACGGCGACGGCAACAGCAACAGCAACAAGGCGGCAATCACGCAGGGCAACATCAGCAATAAGAAGAACAACATGCGCCAGTGTCCACCTACGCAGTCCAAGAAACAAAAGCCGAGACTTTTAGGCCGGGCCAAGAGGACGGCAACAACAACAACAGCAACAACAAACATGACAGCAACAGCAACAACGACGCCAACGACAACGACGACGACGACGACGATTTGTGCAAATGGAGCGACATTAATGTTTGCGACATGAGCAACATGTAAGCGATAGGTAAACGAGGCGGGGCGCGGGGGGGGGGGGAGGAGCCTGTAGGCCTTGATGGGCTTTAAAAATGCAGCATTGATTAAACACAGCTTGACAGGGCTCGATGATTGCCTTGGCCAACTGATTGCAGCTGCTGCTGACCTTAGACAACAGCAGCAACACACACCTGCAACACTCGGCCGCCAATTACACACAGAGAGAACTGGGCTTAACTGGACTGGACGCACGTGCATGTGATTTGAAGAGAGCAAAAACAAAGAATAAACGAAACCGTTCTAATTTCTCAACTGTCAGTGGCAAAAGAGGCAATTCCAAACAGCACGGCCAACAAAAGCCGCACCGAACTCGTTAGCTTTGCTGCTTTGGATGTTGCAATTATGTAGCCAGCGTTTACAAAAGAAGGTCGTCATCGTCTTTGTTGTTGTTGTTGTTGTTATAGTTGTTGCATTTGCAGTTGTTTTTGTTGCAGTTGTTTTTGCTGCTGGCTCATGTCTTCATTTTGGGCTTTTTGCTACACATGTTGCTGGCGTGCACAGGCAACAGCAGCAACAGCAGCAGCAGCATTGCCTTTTATTTGTTTGTGCTGCCAACACTTTTGGCCTTTGGCGTTGACGCTAACCCCAACCGCGTCTAGCCAGCCCCAGCTGCACACCCTTGTTGCCTTTATTAAGCCAAAGTCACTTGCTGCAACGCCAGCAAAAACAACAACAACAACAACAGCTGCAGCAACAGCCGCAACAACAAAGCGTGGCCTGCAATCGCAGCGCGTTTTTTAATAGTTTTTAGCTGCAAACAAGTTTTTTTTTTCATATATTTTTTTTTGAGCCCGGCTGCTGGCACTTTGGGCCCCTCCGGTGTTGACGTCGCCGTCGGTTAACGATTTTTTTTTTCTCTAATTTGCGCCGCTTTAATTTTGCCTTTTTATTTGCAACACTTGTCGTTTAAATGCAGCAGCCGCGGCAAAGTGTTGCCAATAAATTAAATTCAATGCAAGCAGCGAGAAAAATCTAAAAAAAAAAAAATTAAAGATAAATTCATATTTTGGTCTAGACGAAGCTGAGATACACTTGGAGATGATGAATGCTTTCTGTGTGGATTTTTGTTATATTTATATTCCTTTCAATTTATTTATTGACTTGTTTAAATATATTGAAAAATAATGCCATTTACCTTAGATTGTTTCGTAGTTAAACATATATCTTACAGAGAAAATTCTAGATTTCTGTTTAATTATCTAAGAAATTTGAGAAGTAAACAAAAGATAATTCCACAAATGCGGATGTTCATTGACTATATATTTGAAAAAGTAGACTAATATCCAAATCGAAAATTGCAGCTAGATTTAAACCGTTGACCTAACTCTTAAGTGCATAAATCGTCAATTAATAAGAATGTCATCCAGTATGTCATCCAGATTAAGCCCATAATTCGACACCAAAAAGAGCGCTCTTTCGTGTTGCAACATTATAAACAAACAAAATTAGTTAAATAATTTACAGTCATATAAAGATCCAACCTTTTAACCAACAACAATATGCATTTTTGTATGGACCCATAGCGCGAAGCTTTTCTTAGCTCTTTCAATTGAAGTGCAGCATGTTTTGACAAACTCTTTAAGAGGCGCATTAGGCTTCCTGTTAGGGTAGCTCGAGAGAGCCGCAAGAGAAGTTGGAGCCAGTGTGCGGCATGGTTGGAAATTATCTATGTGGCCGGCAGTTCTCAGTTCTCATTCGTTTTGTGGCACGACGCAATCGCAACAAATGGCATTTTTATTGATATTTCGGTCGGTTTGCCTGGCAGCTTCATGTTGAAATATGCGCCGCCACCTGTTGATTTTGTTTGCAGATTGGGCCAAGACACACAGCGCACAGCCTCTTGGCCCAAGCACTTGGCAGGCACTTGGACGCCGACTCCGGCTGCAGCTGGAGCCAAAGGGGACTCGTGATTTGCAGCACAAATTAAAAGCGAGGGCGATGCATATAAATAGCAATTTGGACAGACGAATTAAGCCAAATGACTCCAAGTACATAGCCAAAGTTGTAAACTTGTCGTGTCACAGAAATGAGCTGAAGTTATGTCAACAGCGTGACTCGAAGGTGGAGTGTCTATGTGTGTCTGTGTGTGTATGTGTGTATCTGCGTGTGTGTGCGCTGAAGGAAGCCATGAGAAAGTCATACATTCCATGTGCATAACCCTTGGGAAACTTGAGCCAACTTGCATTTGACTTTAGTACGCTTAGAACTTTTTAAGTTGCCTCATCTTTTTAACTAATCAAATGTTTATTTATTATACTAGTTAATGTCAGCTCCAGCCGAAGCCGTCAAAACGTTCAAAAAGTGGCTATTAATATTAATTTAAGTTGACAACTTAATTTCGTTAACTAAACTAATAAAACACTCTAGTGCAAATAAACAAAACTTTTAAGAGAATAAATTAAAGTAATTTATTATACAAAAATAGGCTACTTTTTAAGTTAAATGAATAATTAAATAAATTTATGCACAAATTTTAAGGCCTTTTCAAAACTATTTAATTAAATATATTTATCAGAGCTGCGTACACACAAAAAAGTCGCTGGTTCCATTCACAGTTCGAACCAACTCCCTGCCTTCAGGTTCAGCTCCTGAACCTGAGTTTCCCACATTCTTAAGCCTAGATTTTGTTTCAAACCGTAATTTTTCATTTGTTTTTAAAGTAATAAATTAAATCCCTTTTAAATTTACAATTTTTACAATTTTACGAACCGATCTAACAAATTAAATAAGTGCACACTTTAATCCTTAAATTAATTTCTTTCTATACAATTTCTATATCCTTGATAAGTGCATAATTTACTCCTAAAATAAGACTTAGATATATATAGATATCTGTAAAATTTCTTGATCTATTTTCACCCTTCATATCTAAAATATTTCAATTTAAAACTCTTTCCTAATTTTATTTTACCTGTCCCAACTTCATATTAATCTGAACTATTTCAACATTTCTTCAGATACTTTTTATGAGCTTTGATAAGCTGAAACTAATTTGTAAAAGTAAAGTCTTTGTCAAATATGCAACAACTCAATTGAATGCAGCGCACAACATTGTATTTTATCAACTGTTATCAGGTGAATCAAACGTCTGCAGCCAATTAGGTGTCGCCCCTAGGGAGCGACACGTTTTGTTTGGTTGCACTGAGATAAGCCCTAAGATATGCCATCAAATACATTCGGAGTGAATTATGGACTACTTGTTGACAGACGAACGACAGGTAAGAAAAGTAAGACGCTGATAAGCAGCAAATTTGACAGGCACAGACCAACTGACAGTCAGGTAGAAAAGATGTCAAAATGGGTACTGAAATAGTGCCAAGAACTCGGACAATTGTTTGTGGGGGGAAAATACAAAGCAATCACAGGTACACAACGCGACACAGTCTGAAAACCAGTTTAAGAGGGCATTTTTATTGTATTTTGCTCTTAATTAAAAGACAATCAAAAAGCTGCTAACGCAGCTGCCGTAGGAGCCAAACCAATTCGGATGGAACCCACGGAGGCCCCAGGTCCAACACAAACCGGGACAATGCGTCGCAGCTGGAGTTGCACGAAACCTGCTTCAACCAGCTAGAGTGCTCTGGTCGGGCGTGCACGACTGGGAGATACCCTATGCCTAGACTCTTTAAGAATTTATACCATCTTCTGCACGCAAACATACTTTACCCAACAAATGGGTTCTTCTTCCCACGAAATTTTCGTAGAATTCTTCTTCTATACCAACTTTGGTGTATCTCGCTATTATAATCCTCGAGTTATCTCCGTACTTCAAAATCGATATATACATACAAGTTTTTTCAGCTATTATCATCTTCTAGTTAGCTACGTTTCTCAAAATCGATATTTATCGAAATTGTGAAAATGGGAGAAGATATCGATACAAAGATTAATTCCTCCTGTATATTATATATATATAAATAAATTTACAATTTTAAGTCTCTAGCTTTTGTAGTGTCCAATATAGACGCACAATAGGACCTGACTTTGTTGTTCAGCTCGTCTTACTGATTAAGGAAATATATGCTGGAGTTGAAAATGCTTTCTTCTGCCTGACACAAGCATTTACACCCAAACTATCTACCCTACTTACCCATTTTCTATTATATTGGCATCTTTACGAGCTAAAGACGTATAAATATTTACACGATATGTATTGGGGAAGGGGATGGGCAGGGGGAAAGCAGCGGCAGGGTAACGCCTCTTAATGAAATGCTAACGATATACATTGGAAAATCAGAAAAAAAGAGAAAACCCCAAAACGTGGCCAAAAGAGTTTATATTACGCAAACTGTTTTCCCCCAACAAAAGAAAATTATGTAAATGCTGGAAAATTGTTTTGGCCATTCGCGCTGTTGCCCAGCAATTTCGCCAAATCAATTTTTGCCCCACCCACCGAGTAAGCTGCTGCCCCAAAAGGGGCGTGGCAGCTGGCAGCCGACAGCCGACAGCCAGCGAAGGCTTATAATAATAATTGAATACATTGACGCCGCCAGCAATATTTTGACGATTTTGCAATTGAATTGAGCAACCTGCAGCAACGGCAGCAGCAGCATCAGCAACCGCATCGGAGGCGGAGGCTAAGCCAGGGGCGTGGCAGCGGCGCGGGTTGCGGCAGGTGCACATTGTGGCGAGGCAAAAAGCTGGCCAAGTGGAAATGCGCTACATAATCAAATGTTGTTATTGTGGTTGTTGCTCTTGGTAAAGCCCCGCAGTTATTGGTTGCTTATTAATGCGGGTCTAGGCTTTTAGGCCTGTGGGTAGAGAGCAAGGGGGGAGGGGCAGCAGAAGCTATGCTAAAAGGTTTAAGCAGCAGAGAAAAGGCCCATGAAAAATTGTGAGCTAACACGCTTCTGCGTGGCACGTCAATGAAAATGTGAACTGTAGCTAAAAGGTGGCATATTTGGACTTTATCTTAAAGGTGCCAAATAATAAATGTATCTATAAAAGTGATTTTAATCGATGTTTGACTTGCAAGAATTCTGATATAAGTTTTTTTCCATCAACATAAAATCACGTAAAGAGAGCTGTGTTTATTTTCCCAACTAATCCATAATTTCTCAGTTAAGATAATTATTTTAAGAGCTAAGTGCTGGCAATCAAATACGTATTTATATTAAAACAGAAAAAGCTCCTATGAAATATTTGTAATGCCAACAATTTCCAAGCAATTGTTCCTGCAGAAGGCATTTGATAAAGCTCATTGAATTTCGGTCTGCAGAGATCTGAAGACAATAATTTGGCTTTTAAATAAGGAAAAACAATTTTTCATAAAAAAAACCTCATTTCTTATCGATTCTTTCAATATATATATTGATATGTAGTCCAATATTAATTAGATTTTTCTTATACCTTATACATTATAAGAATCTAGTTTAAAAAGTTTCAAATTCAAAGAGGATGAATAAATATACTATATATATCTTAAGATGTCTCTTTCTATGAGTTACACATTTCATGACAAAAATATAATACCCTCTACTGGGGTATAGAATAAAACCTCTCAAGTAAATATCAATTAAGTTAATAAAAGTTCGACTATTTCAAACAAATTATTATTATAGTCCTGTTAAAATCCGTTTTAAAAGGATTCAACTTAATCAAACATAAGCTTTAATTATATTTAATGGCGAAATTTAATGACAACCTGGCTCTGGTTATGGCCAAGACTTTTCGAAAGCTTCAACTTAATCAGACCTCAAATATGTTAACTAACTTGCCACACTTTGAATTATCTGTCTCGAACGACCACACAGCAAAGTGATTAAGTCCCCCCCCCTAAGCCCCCGCCCGCCCGCTCGAGACTCGTCAGCTTATTTATGCGCATGCAACTGTAGCTCTTCATCAAAATAATGTAATTATCCAAATTGTTTTCTTTGAAATTTGTTTACATCATTTTTTACTGAGCTGCAATATGCTAAAATGCCAGCATGCAATGCGAAACGGTTCCCGTTAAGAGCCACTTGAAGTTGAAGCTGCACTCGCTGCCAGCACATGAGCACCAACCGGGGGGACAGGGACTGGGACAGGCACTGGAACAGGGGCATGCTGCAGGGTGCAGGGTGCTGGGCGAGCTGGCGGGGACAGTTGTGCAGCAGCCACATCCCCAGCACCAGCACCAGGCCCAGATCCAGACCCAGACCCAACAGAGCCGCAAGCAGCTTTGCCACAGCCAAAACAACACACGAGTGCTGCAGCTTCAGCTTCAATTTTATTCTACAACAACAACAGCAGCAACAACAACAGCAACACATCATCTGCATCCGCATCCGCATCCGCATCCGCAATTCGCATCCGCATATCCTCGTTCTCATCCTGGCGCCCCAATGCAGCGGCATAATCTTCATTATCATTAAAGCCGCGCGCGGCAAGCGCCGCTAAACTGTTAAACTCTTTTTGCATACCCTGTACCCAGCGAAAATGGGCACTGAAAAAAGAGGGCATACTGATTTTGTGCAGCTGAATGCATCAGGCTGAAGAGTGCATTGCTCACCTTTCGTATATTATACGCAGCGCAGATTAATCTTGCATTTTCGATATGTCAGCCCAAAATTCTCATAATCGATAAATATCGATCAAGTAAGAGCTAGTAAGAGACAGCACGTTATTCAACCGAAAGTCTTAAAATCGACATATCGAAGAATATATAAATTAGTGATAACAGATGTTTAAAGTGTACTTATATCAACCTAAATTCTTATAATCGATAAGTATCGATCAAATAAAAGCTAGTGATAGCAAATCTTTAAGCTTTACGTAGATCGAGAATCTTTATTTTTTGAATACCTAACCCCACTGACAAATAACATTTAAAAGTAATTGTTGTTCTTAGAAGAAGAGACTTCATTTTTGGGATATATACGCAAGTCAATAGCCTTCACAGCTGCAACATATGTAGTTCGCCTAGTTGAATACAGGGTATCCACATGTCGTTCACCCTCGACTCGATCACTCTTGTTTCAGCTTCCGTTCTGATTTTATTTCTCTTCTTTCTGCACCCCTCTTTAGCATGCTAAACTCGCTCGCATGTGCCAGATAGTATAAGCACATATAAGTATATAGCAGCATTATCCAACCCAGCGCGCATTTTAATTGCATTCCACATAATACACACACTCACACACACACACACACTCACAGAGTATCTCAACCGAGTTTGTTCGCGTTTGTTTTGCAACTCGAGCATCAATTTCATAATGAAATATTTTTAGCAAACCCCAAAAAAAATTGTGTAAACGTTGCTAAATGTAAAGGACTAAATAATTTGAACGTGCATTTTTAGCATTTCTAATATGAGATAATGAAGTTTCACATAGTTGGTAAATATTAATTGGATTTTAATACGAATCCAAATAAAAATGTTAAAATGACAGATTAACATTTTTCATATACTTAATGAAATTAAACTCTAATTCTGTGTTTACCAGGCAACGCATAGTTAATTATCGGGAGGGTATTATACAAACTGAAATATTATTATATGTTCTTTTATACCTCCTTCTTTACATAGACCAATTATTCTTCTCGCTACGCTGCAAATAAAAAGCATGTATTCTTAATTATTCGCCCTACTATGCGATTCTCATGAATTCAAGTAAGCATTGCAAAAAATTACTAGTTTAACAAGTAGCATTGCCAATCAAAAAAGCCTTTATCTCATATCTTCCGCTTTATCTCCATCTTTATCTCTATATTCACCTCTATATCTATCTTTATCCGTATATCTCCGGAGAGATAGGCTCTATATCTATATCTCACTCTATATCCATCTCTTACTCTATCTCTCTCTCCCTCTCTCTCTCAATTTATTTAAATATTTTTTCTCTTGCTCTTTTCTCATCCCTTTTCTTGCTTTTATTATTTAAGAAATGTGTGCCTACTCACAGATGGAAATAAAAACGAACATATTTCAAAGCATTTCAGAACTGAAAACGGGCTATTTCCTAGAAAAGTTTTACGAAATCGTTTAAAATACATCCGATTCTCAGTTTTCTCAACAAGATGCTAGCATGTTGTTATTTCTTTAGCGACTGCCTGTCAAAATAGTTGAACGCTTAAATTGCTGCTGTTGTACTTGAATGCATCTACGAATTGAGCCGGAAAAAGCTCTTAACTCTCAGCATTTGTAGCGCCATTAGAAAGCAGTTTTCCAATTGCCCCAATGCTTGCGAGGCAAGTGTAAAAGCCGCACTTGAGCAACGTCAAAGACAAGTGTTTGCCTCCGTTTCCACATGGGATAAGATGTGCCAGAAGATGTGATACGATGCGAGATGCGATCAGTTGGCGGTCTAATTGCTTTGAATTTTGACTGCCAGTCAGCTGTCTCTCTGGGCATGGCAGCCACTTGGAGCGGAGACATACCAGTGGCTGCTGGGATTGGATTTGAGATTGGGACCTGGGACTGGGTTAAGTAGGCGCCCGAGCTGAGCTGAGCTGAGCTGAGCTGAGCTGCTATTGTGGGAATAACATTTCTCACAATGCAGGAAACGCAGGAAAAAGCCACTAAATTGTCCGCTGTCAGCGTGGAGCGGCATGTCAACAACAATAATAATCGTAATAACCAACAGTGCACCATGTCCCGGTGCTGTTAGTATGTGAAATACATAGTACATATCAAACTATTAAGGCCATGTGCTGCCCCAGCAGCAACAGCAGGAGCAGGAGGAGAAGGAGGACGGGGAGGAGAAGGTGAAACGTGAAGTAGGAAGGAGCCCAGGCGCCGAGCAGGTTCAGCGGGTTGAAACGCGGCGGCCTGACAGGCAACGCGGTGGGGCAATCAAGGCGCACACAAATCTGCCCCTCTCTCACCCTCGCCCACTCTCTGCCCCTCTCTCTCTTCCCTCTATGTCCCTCTCCGACTGTGAGACAACGATTTACTTTGCGAATCGTCGTGTGGGGCGCCCCGTCTGCAGTCGTAATAGTCGTGTTTGTTGGCGAATGAACTGGATATTGGCCGCTAAGAATAGAGCTAGTCGCAGCCTAAGCAGACAATGCTGGTCGAAGGACAGACGTTTTATACAGCCGCACAAGGTTGCCAGATTGTTTTAGTTCGGCGATAGGCTAAAAAATGGCAAAAGTGAATTCGTTGGTTGCGAGGCTTAAAAGAAATATGGAAAAGTTAGCCAAACTCATATCAAAAGTGACACCAATTGACCCCAAATGTAGGTTTGCAGTGGCAGGCAAGGTTGCCAGATTGTTTTACTTCGGCAATAGGCTAAAAACATTTGTTGTTGGCAAAACTCAATTTGTTGTTGGTGAGCATTAAAAGAAATATGGAAAAGTTAGTCAAACATATATCAAAAGTGACCCTAAATGACCCTCAATATAAATTTGAAGTGGCGGGCAAGGTTGCCAGATTGTTTTACTTCTGGCGTAGGCTAGAAATTAGCAAAGCTGAATTTTTGGATATGAGTCTTAAAAGAAATATGGGAAGTGACCCTTACATATATTAAAAATAACACAAATTCTCCTCAAATTAAGGTTTGCAGTAGCTGGCAAGGTTGCCAGATTGCTTCAGTTTGAAGATAAACTAGTAGAGAACACACGAACAGCTTTAGGTTTTGATGTGGTTTTATTAAATATATAAAAGTTAACAAAATAACAAAAGTCTCAGCAATGCACTCGAGTGAGAGTTTCCATTTAACATAGTACAAGGTTGCCAGATTGTTTTGTTACTAGCTGTGGTCTAGTATGACATAGCTCAATACAGCTCATTGTGATGAACGAGGTAGTTGAAAGCTATGTCAAATAGCGGACTGTATATGAAAGGTAGCCCTATTGAACGCGAAAAAATATTTCAAATGCAGGGTAAAGTTGCCAGCTAGTTATCTGGAGTGAAGCTAAGAACTGGCATATTGTGAACTTCTTGAAAAAGGCAGCTTAAAGAAATGTCTAATTGATAGCTATACATTTATCAAAAGTAGCGCCTTTTCCTCGCAAATCAAGGTTTTATGGCGCTAAGTTATCAGATTATTGAGGCAATATTAAAATAAGATACGTATAGACTTAAGCAAACCTACTCCAGGTACATCTACATTTACTTCAACAAAAACCAAGCAAGAGCCTTCTTCTGGATTTCCATTAGCTATTTACAGCTTATATTTAAACTGTTTTTATTATATTTGACTATAATAACAAGCTACATCAATCGCTTTTATGGGACGCACATCAACCCCGCGTTGATTTTACAACAATCCATCAGCCTTGCCGGGCAAACACTTCCTCGGGCCGAATCACCCGAAATTGCCCAACTTGATTAGCAATTCCAATTAGAAGTTTTCTCATTTCTGACAGGCATGGCATTCACCATGCCAAAAGCCAAGAGCCGGCAACAATTTCCAGCAATGACTCCACAACAACATCATCATGGTCATCATCATCAACAGCATCATGGTCATCGTCATCATCATCATGTGGCATGCACAATAAAAATAAACAGATCATAAATAATATATGAATTCAATTCATATCCGAAAGGATTTGCGGTTAAGATGCCACGCACAAATATGGACAGAAAAAAAGAAAACAAGTTCCAGTCAGAACCGAACACCGAATACTATAGTATGTATAGACTGTAGCGTAGAATTGAGGAATTGAGCTCAAGATCGCGTAGATGCGCGCTGCAAAAGAAAACAAGAAAAACACGTAGCCGGCTGCGGCCTGACTGTGGGTCTGTGCCTCTCTCTCTGTCTCTGTCTCAGTCTGTTGCATCTTTCAACTCACTTTTTCACAATTTCCCGATGCCGGTTGTGAAATTTGCCAGAGCATCGAATGTTTCATGGCCAAGTTAACAGGCGCACAGCAAACCGAGCAGTTGTTGCCCAGCTCTAGCTAACCAGCCAGCCGAAGCCGCAGCCGCAGAGCGCGATCTACGAGAGACCATCATTAACTCGAATGTTGCTGCTGTTGTTGCTGTTGCAGTTGCAGTTGTTGTTGTTGGCGTTGACTACATGCAACATGCAACAGCAATTCAAGTTCAACGAAAGGCAACGAGTTATTGTTTCTATACAAGATTCTTTCCACTTATTACACAAGTCATCAGCGAGCCGCAACGTCATCGTCATCGCTGTCATCTTTTGACATCACTCACAGATCTTCCACAGATATCTCTCTCTGTTTCTCTCTCTCTCTCTCTGTCTCTCTCTGTCTGATCTTTGCCCCCAAATTCAGACAGGCGTTGCCGCATCATTATCAACCGATTGTACTGTGTATTTCCACATATAGCTACCGTATCCTGTCGCCAGCTCAACACAATTTGATGTACCGGAAAGTGACGCGCACATCAAAAACTTATGCTGCCTGCCCCTGCGACCACAGACAACCTTCAACCTACACTCACAGAAAAATATTGTTCGAAATTATAGCGAAATAAAAGGGAAACTCAAGTTAAACAAGGAGAAAATGGACTTATGGCATGCTTGCTTTGCTTTTACGTTATTTGAATTCTCAACAAGTTAAGGCTACGAGTGGCACAAAGCGTTTACAATCCTTAAGTCTGCTGTTAATAGATACGGGAACTAGCCATGCAGACAATCTTCTCAATTATTGTTGTACACATCACGATTATTAAGATTAATACATTTCGAGTCCTAAGACAACAAGACACACCTTTTTTTTTAATTGTTAGTTTGTTCGAAGGTTTGAAACAGATCCCTGCCGTTCGGTTCTTTTTTATTGGATTCAAGTAAGAGTTAGATAAATAGATAAATAAATAAAAAGATATGCCATAAATAAAGGTTAATGAGGCAAAAATAAGAAACAAAATCTTAAAATAAAAAATAAATAATTAATTCTAGCATGTGTATACTTGAAAAACAGTTTAAAACGTTCTCAATGTAAGTCAAGTATTTCTCAGATTGATTTGCCAATTGTAGTTAGACTTTGAGAGTCAGAGAAAGTTCTTAAAGAAAGATATTTAATCTTACATTAAGAAATATTTAGCGTGGGACAATTTTGACAACATTTCTTACTGATTTGAGTACACAATACTCAGCAAAATGCTGTTGTATAAAGTAAAGTATAAAGTATAGTACAGTAAAGCACAGTACAGTAAAGTAATATTTTCTCCAAGTGCATTCGTTGCATTTGGACGGTGTTGCAACTGTCTGGATTTGTTGCTGCGGCCGCACCTTTGATGCCACTAATTGTTAATTAATGGAATGCAGGCGGCATGTGGCGTGCCCCGGCACATTGCCTAGTAAGATTATCGCTCTAGGGTCTTAGCCTGGCCAATGCATATCGGCAGATTACCTGAAACCCAAGCGCCGCCTGGCTCAGCGCCTTAATTCGACGCGCAGCATTAAAATGGAAATTAAATGCCAGTTTTATATCATTCGAAGTCATCACAAGACTTTAAGAAAATGTAATTATAAACATTTTTTTTGATTATGAAATAAAATAAAAGTTTATTCAGAGTTCTGCAAAGGCAAAAATATCGTATACTTCGCTGGAAAATAGCTTTGATTGAAATTGTATTCTTTAGGTCCATTCGGAAACAAAGTTTGTAGATAGTTTAATCAATTTATACAAGAAAATGCGTTAAATCGCCTTCTTAACTTCTTAGCGAGTACTTGGCGATAGATTAGATTAATTAGAGCAAAGAGGCAAAGACAAAAAATTCACCAGCGATTCTCTATTAATCAGGCAATAAATAGTATGATAGAAAATAATCTAGCTTACAATTTGAGCTCTCTACAACCTATACAGAAAACTCCTTACTTCACAAATACCCAGAAGTAAAAGTTTTTAAAAAGGCGACACGAAAGCGATAAAAAAGCGATATCTACGAGAAAAATTCTAAGAAAATTGCATTGTTTTTAATTCCAATCGTATATCAAATCTGTGCAAACAATAAAACAGTTTTCGGTACAAATACTCGCAACTTAAACTTCAACAAATTACGAATAATACTTTTGGAAATCTAAACTTGAAATACGCTTATAAAGTCGACGGCGCAGAATGCGTAGTTTCCGCTTCCCGACTTGTTTATAAGTTTGGCTGCTTTCCCAAAAAAACTGACTGAAAACTTTTCCTGAGATACAACTCTTTTGTCTGTGTATGTGTGTGTGTGTGTGTGTGTTAGCAGCTCGCATCATCTGTTGACAGCAAAAGTAACTTAAGATCCCGCACCCAAATCATGTGACTGAGTGTCGCTGCATTTCTCAAGCGTTTCAGTTGTCTCCAAGGTGCTTATCGATACCCCACGATGTTTGACTAGAAGGATGCCGCAGCCGGCGGTGGCGCACCTTAACTTTGCACGCCGGCTGCACTTTGCATCTGTCATTGTTCGGCTTCAGTCCGCGCCACCACCCACCAATCAACGAAGAACAAAGTGCCCGACTAGCAGATGCCCTGTACACACTTTCAGAAAGTGACTGTGTAATATACATTCCTAAATAACTTGTGTATTTTGTGTGCGATTAGTCTGAAACTTTCAGCACCAAAAGTTGCTGTTCAAATACTTTTATGTACCAAAATTCAAGGCTGGACATGATGTATTCAAAAAGTAAAATAAACTTGTTCGGTTTATGCTATGCAAAAGCCTGACTACATGCAAATCAATATTTATCGAATTTGAGTCGATTTTCATTCATCCCATTTATCGATAACTTTAAGAACAAGTTTTTCTTTATGGTTTCGCAGATAGCTTCTTCTTTCTGGTGGATCTCACATCATTTGTCATTTATTTACAATGGTTACAGGGTATCAAAACGGGAGCGCTGAAACATATTTCATTTTCAGCATGAACGAGGCAAAAGTTTTTCAATCTCCCAGAGACGCATCTGCCCACCTGGCCACCCGACCACCTGGCCACCCGGCCAAGCATCCTTTCACCAAAGCCCACACTTGCTCAGGCGCGTCTCGGGCCGCAAACTGTGTCATCAGACGGCGTTTGTCGCATAACTTTTATTGAACTGTCGCAAAATATATACGGAAAGCGGGTGGCCGGGGGCCGGGGGCGAAGTTGGAGACGAGGCCAAAAGGGGTTGGCGAAGGTGACAAGTGGCAAGTCAAAAGCCGCAGACATTTGTATAAATTATTACAGTTGCATGCGTTGGCGCCTCGGGGAGTGTTTGACTATTTCGACACCCACCCCCCCCCCCCTGCAATATGCATTTATGATTGCATGTGACATTTGCATGCAACCCCCCCCTTTGAACTGGCTGTGGCAATCGCAGCGCAACAGCTGACGCTGGCCCCGGGGCGTGAAAAATGTGTACGCTAGTTTTTGCGCGTTTCTTTCACCAATTGCAGCCAAGTTGCTTTCCAGCAGCTCTTTGCTTTGGCATTTGCACGACACAATCATTAAATAGCCATGGCCAAGTGCTGACAACAACAACACCAACAACAACAACAACAGCAACAACAAATTACAAGCGCACATTGTCAACGTTGCACTTTAGGCGACATAAATTTCATGTACATGGCCACAAAGCAACACAGAGGGCACTACAACAAAAAAACTGCTCAAAATAAGCCAGTCGAGTTTGTTAGATTAGCAGATACCCTGTAGCTAACTGCGTGTTGCTGTAGCACGAAATGGAACGAACTTATTAAGAGCTGTTGAGCATCAAGCACGAAGTTTCGAGTTCGAAGCCCAAAAAAATTGGCAAAATTTTGACCAACAAATACCGAAAAGTTTGCTAACAAATTCCAAGAAGTTGGTCAATAGGCGCAGTCACAATAGCCAATAAATACCGAAGTTTTGGCCAATATATAGACAGATGTTTGCCCATAAATAGGCCGGGAAATTTACCAAGTATTGCTGAAAAGTAGTTCAGACTGAAAAAACAGCCATAGCTGTTGACTTGGCTGCTGATCAGCATCAAGAAATTATATATGTTATATGCATATATATATTTTATGTAATATATTTTATATTTATATATATTATGAGGTGTACAAGAAGGTATTTCCTGCTGCCTTTTACATGCATGCAATATACCCTTTTCAAGACATTTTTAATGGGCATAGGGTACAATAAAAAGAGGTCCGCAGAGGCAGCAGCAACAGCCATGAGGTGTCAATGTACAATTGCAGCAACAACAACAACAACAACAACAACAGGAACTGGCAAAACAAAGACGCAATTGTTGTTGTTGTTGTTGTTGTTGTTGTGGCATGCCAAATGTGGACACGACGCCAAGCAGCCGCCTGACAATGTGGTCCTCTCCCTTGCGGCTCACCTACACCCAGCAGCTACTGCAATTCCTACTGCTACTGCAATTCCTACTGCTACTGCAACTCCTACTGCTGCTACTGCTGCACGACGCCGCGATTTCAAAGCATTTCTCGCTGTTCTATTGACACACGCGACGTATGAGTAACGTCTTGGAATGTTGCCGCCGTCAATGTTGTCGTCGTGGTCGGCGTCGCCGCATTCCGTAATTACGCAGCATTAGCACAACAAATCGAGCGAACAGCATTGCATTTAATTAGTGGCAGCAGCAGCAGGAGCTAAAGCCACACCAACTAAACCGAGACCAACAGCAAACCTGTCAAGGAACATTGTTGGCATAATTCATAATTGAATTGCAATTGCGGCCCGCGTGAAGGCAACATCAATTTTAACAGAGATTTTGCTGACAATGAGATTGACTCATGTTACACACAGAGCGATCCGGTTTGCGTTTTCGCCAAGAAAATTCATTTCAATTGAATAATGTGAATATTATGTGATTTTCGGATTTTTATAGAAATCTTGTAAAAGTTTGAAGAGCAATTTGTGGGCACATTTGGTTTGTTATACACACAAATAATATTAACGCTTTAGAAATTAAACATTAACATATATAAGACAGCAAACGTATTCCGCCAATTTTCCACAGCTACGGATGGAATTGCCAAAATCGAGTTCCAGCTTACAATTTCACCCAAAAACATTGAATTCTAGAAATTTAATGGAAGTTCATAAATATATTTAAGACTACAAACGTCTTCCCTCAAGTAGAGAAATAAGTTTGAAGCCAAACGGAGGATAGTTGAAATTTCGCCAAGAACATAAGTGATTCCCGCTTTCCACTCAGAAGTGGTGAATTTTGCGAAAGGCATGAAACAAGTCTCAAATGAATTTTCATAAAAATACATGGAAATTCGTTTGAAGCGAACTCAGCTAATTTTTGACTTTTCCACCCTGGACGGATTGGTTTTACAAAAGGAGTGAATTTTAACAAAATTGTACGAAAAAGAGTTTAAAGCCGATTATAAAGTTTCACGCAAATGCTTAACGAGATTTTTTCTTGCGTTGATCACCAATCTGTCTGTCAATCAGTCAGTCAGTCAGTCAGTCAATCAGCCAATCAGTCAGAGCAAATCTTTTTTATATATCGATTTTCATGTCTAAAGCAGAATAGTTCTAGATTTCAACTAATAAAGTATTTGAGTTCATAAATTTAGTTATAGTCGGCACCAAGCTCTGAGCCAGACTCTTGTTGTTGTTGTGCTTATTGTTGTAGATGTTGCTTTTGTGGTTGTTGTTGCCGTTGTCTCATTGTTGAGCCCTGTCTTGGCCGCTTTATTCTTGTCGCTGTTCGTCGTTGATGTCAAGCCAAATGCGGTGCACATTTAAAGTCTCATTGTGGCTATTGTTGTTGGGGCCAGGGCGCGCCTACTTCTACCATACGTACTACATGCCACATGTCGGCACATGAAACTGGGCTGCGGATTGTCACGTAACAGGCAGGCAGGCAGTCAGGCAGGGAGACAGAGAGTCAGGCACGCAGTCAGGCAATCCCGAATCCCGCATAGGCCATGGGCACTGGTCGGCTGAACCGTTAGTTATCACTATGTGACTCTGTTTTTCAGTTGAAGCTCTCCGTATTTTATTACAATCCAGCGAGTGCGGCCACCCAGGCGGCAATCCGAACCACAGCGAACCAAAAGTTCAAAGACTGTTGACATTTTGTGCCGCTGTTGTTTGCGCCACATGCAACAGACGATTGATTTAAGCGCTTTAAGAGAGTCACATAGAGCACCATGTGTCCAATTGGCGATTGAATTTCACAGTAACTGCATAAAAGTCAAAGAAAATATGAACTCAACGAATACAGAGAATAAACAGGAGGCCCCTAAACGAGAGTGCTGGACTGAGCGATACCCTATGACAAGTAGTCAAAGTATGCGAGGAAAAGAAAATACCAAAGCAGAACATAATGTGAGAATCACAAAGAAAGGCGATTTTTAAAAGAGGCAGAGATCGAGTAAAGAAGCGAGTGGCTGCATAAGAGGGACAAGGAAACTGAATAAGAGAGAGTGAGTGTAAAGAAATGGGGAGATGCCGAGTCAAAGACAAAAAGTGAGAAAAAATGCGAGAGCAAGCGATAAATATACAGATATATACAGAGAGTGACAGAGAGAAAAGTAAGTCAGAGAGGAAGTCAGCACATAGATGCAACAGCTAAATTCATATTATCAAAAAAAAACATTATGAAAATCACATAGAAGAGCGATCCACATTAACTAAGAAAACACCTAAATGATACATGTCTGAAACAAAAGGAGTATTATAATGCCCGAGATGTATCACGCTGCCCTTGACAAACATTTTGACATCATGATTCAACCCTGCTCTTGTTTCTTTAATGGGTATAGTGCATAAAAAAGAATGAAAAAACAATAACAAGCTGAAACGGCAGACATGAGACATGGGACACTTTCATATGGCAATCAGAGTCTACACAGCAGCGTCTTCAGTCTATCCAAAATATTTCCAAGCGATTTAACAATGAATTTCGTAACAAAATCTCTATGAAAATAGAAATAAAAGTGCCCACAAAAGACAAACAGGGACAGACACCGACAGACACCACTGCCAGACCGTCGTTATAGAGTTAGCTTGACGGCAACTCTCGCATAATATCAATTTCAATAAACTAACAAGCAAATGTGTGTGCGGATCCGGGCGAGTGTGTGCTTATGGGTGTGCGAGTGTGTGTGCGTGTGTGTGTCGCAGTCTATATAGAAACATATAGAGAGCAGAGCTGAGCACTCGGATATGAGCCACTCATATGTTCCGTCTGGGGCAGTAGCTTTTGGGAATGGCAACGCAGGAAAGCGCAATAGCTGAAACAGACAGCACATAAAGGTAAATTTCAATTTTATGAAATGAGACGCTGAATGCAGCTACAAATAGTTAGAATAAAGCCAAAGAGGAATTAAGACGCAAAAATACAAAACGAAAACAAAATAAAATATAGCAAAACTAGGTTTATATGAAATACAGATGGAAAAGTAAGATAATAATAATAATAGGATAATCTCTATATATAAAACCGATTGTCCTGACTGATTGACTAACTGACTGATTGCTGAGCAACGCAGAGCTCAAACCGTAAGAGCTTGGAAGCTGAAAACTGTAGTTACCCTATGTGTTTAAGACGGGTTTCGGGAAACTCCACCAGCATGCGTGGGAAAATCGAGAAAACTTTTTTATTTACCATCCAATCGGCTTCAAACTCTTTTTCACGGATTTTTGAGAGAGTTCATTTTATATGTGCCACGGGCAAGGCCGGTGTATACCCGCTGGTATCCTATATAGACATAGGTCAAAATTTCCCAACCCCATAACTCGGTCAAATCTCATCCGATTTTCAGGAGATTTGGCTCTTTGTTCATGGTTTGGCCTCTAGATCAATTTGGCATCCAAATCTGGAAACATGTTTCCTGGTCAACATTCATGTGAAAATGGTATCCTCAAATAACCTACACATATAGAAATAGGTCAAAATTTCCCAACCCCAAAACTCAGTCAAAACTCAACAGATTTTCATAAGGTTTTGCTTTTTGTTCATGGTTTAGCCTCTAGAAAAAATTGGCATCCAAATCTGGAGACATGTTTCCTGGTCAAAATTCATGTGGAAATGGTTCCCTCAAATATCCTATATATCCATAGGTCCAAATTTCCCAGCCCCATAACTCGGTAAAATCTCATCCGATTTTCAGGAGATTTGGCTCTTTGTTCATGGTTTGGCCTCTAGATCAATTTGGCATCCAAATCTGGAAACATGTTTCCTGTTCAAAATTCATGTGAAAATTGCACCCCCAAGTATCATATATAGACATAGGTCCAAATTTCCCAGCCCCATAACTCAGTCAAATCTCATCCGATTTTCAGGAGATTTGGCTCTTTGTTCATGGCTTGGCCTCTAGATCAATTTGGCATCCAAATCTGGAAACATGTTTCCTGGTCCAAATTCATGTAACAACTGTACTCTCAAATATCCTGTAAAGACATTGGGCAAAATTTCCCACCCCCTTAACTCGGTCAAATCTCATCCGATTTTCACGAGATTTGGCTCTTTGTTCATGGTTTGGCCTCTAGATCAATTTGGCATCCAAATCTGGAAACATGTGTCCTGGCCAAAATTCATGTAACAACTGTACTCTCAAATATCCTGTAAAGACATTGGGCAAAATTTCCCACCCCCATAACTCGGTCAAATCTCATCCGATTTTCACGAGGTTTGGTTCTTTGTTCTTGATTTTGCCTCTAAATCGAGTTGGCAGCTAAATCAGGCAACAATATTCTTGTATAATATATAAGAATATATATCAAAGCAAAGTTTAAGCCATGAATGTGGCGAAAAGCGTGTAAAACATACATTTAAACTTCGTAGCAGGCTTTGGTTATGCGTTAATAACGAATCAATCAATCAGTCTGTCGTTCGATCAGGCAAGCAGACTATTCAGTCAATAATTCGGTCAGTACAAATCGTATACATAAGTTGAAATAAGTTAGTTAAGATAACTTAACCAGCTAACTTAAATAATTTAATATTAATTAATTGACATAACTTAAAAATTCGCATTTTAATTGTTTAAAACTCAATTAATAAAATGTATTTTCTATAAAGTTTTATAGGGCTTATTTAAAACTTTCATGAAACATATAAAATTCAATTCAATTATTTCAACATATGGACTAAATGAATTACAAATAGTTTCTCTTTCTCCAGTTACAAAAAAAAATGATGAAAACAAATATGATAACCAAATTGTTGTTTACCTTGTTTCCATTTTATTTTATATTTTGCATTGCAGTTGCAGTATTGAAAGTTATTGTTGTTGCTTGGCAATTTTAGGCGCTGCCATTTCCCACGAAAAGATAAAAACTTTTGTTGTTGAGCGCAAAAACAAGAACTGCAATAAAAATACGTTTTTTTTAACCAACAAAAAAGTAAATAAATAAAATAAAAAGCATTTTATCGAACTAAACTTTTGCTTGATTTGAGGCAGTCGCAAATAAAGCAGAAATGTGCGCAAGTATTTTTCTATATATATATATGAGTAGAAAGTTTTGACAGGGCATAAAAGACGCACAAAAGCGTGCTATGAAATTTGTCACTCTTCAAATTTGCTGTTGTTGTTGTTGTTGTTGTTGTGCGCCGCACAGAAAACATTTTGATGCATTCGTGTATGACAAGTTAAATGAACATGTTGGGTGTGCCCGAGCGGCGAGAAATTGCAAGAGAATTATAATGCCAGATAAGCCAGTTGCCGATTGTTGTTGTTGCTTTTGTTGTTGTTGTTGCTGTTGCTTCCGTTTGTCACTGCTGACATTTTGCAACTTATGCAAAAGCAACTTTTACATGAAGTGCCAAATGTCAGCACATTTGTGTCTCATTGTCGTCGTCGTTTGTTAAATTAATGCACAGCCAACATGGCGTATACTTGTTAAATGCAGAGCAGCAACATCAACGCCAGCAACATCAACGGCAGCAACATCAACGGCAGCAACATCGACTGCAGCAACAGCAAACGCATTTGCATAGCTTAAACTGAACTTGACTTGGAGAATTCTTTAATGCAGACCTCAACTGCAGTTTTTCTTTAGGTTCTCATTCAGTTTTATGGCCAATGTGCTGCCTGGTGCTTTGCCCGATTACTTTAATACCCTGTTTAAAATGCCCGAAAGGGTTTAATCTATCCAATTTTGTAATTATCTATACGTATATATAAAGTTTGACTTTTTACGTTGTCTAATTCCACACGCAGATTATGTTTAATTTAATTTTGTATATGAATATATGTAAGTTATTATGTATGTGTGTATATATGATGTATTTATGTATTTATGTACATATGTATACATTTATGTTTTTATTCGTGTATGGTCTGTTGCACCAAATGCAGACAAAGTTTACCTCTTGCTGCTCCGTTATTTTTAAATGTTGCCCTTCTACTCGATTCTCATGAATTCAAGTAGGACCCTTCAGTTTTCATGCTAGATTATATGACTGCGCTGTGTTGCCTATCCAATAAGTTTTCTCTTATATTAGTCTAACTCAAATTTTACGCTTTGTCTCTTTCTCTATCTCTCTCCCTCCCTACATATCCATCTCTCTCTCTCTCATTTAAATTCTTATGACTAGCACTTACTTTAATCTGATATATATATATAAATGAATGCCTGTCTTTCATCTAGATGGCAACAAAATAATAGTGCACGGATATGTGAGTTATTATTTGCCTCCAAGGTGAGCCCAGGTTTGTTGTATAAGCTGTTGCTGCAGTGTCAATTTGCACGTTTTCATTTTAACATTTTGCTGAGCATATTCAAGTCGAGCACACTTTAAATATGCTCAAGGCGTTGCCCGCATTTTCTTTTTTGAATGTTGCATTTGCTTTGTTATCCACAAACTGACAGCCTTTTGTGCCTTGGCATTGTTGCTGTCGGCTGCCTTAATGTAGGTGAATGGCGCCAAGAGCAACGAAAATATAGAAAGAGGAGCCAAAGCCGGAGCCAAAGCCGGAGCCAAAGTCGGAGTCGGAGTCGGTTGAAAAGTTGGCAGCTGTGGTCATGCCACAACCTTAACCCAATTTGCAACAGCTTCGCTGGCAATTAAAAAGCACTTTTTGGCTGGCAAAAACCAGAAGAAAGCGTTTCCGCAGCTTTAAAATTAATATGCTGAAAATCTGGAAACGATTTGCAACTAATAGGCAAAGGCTTAAAATTGCATTAAAACTTTTACAAGCTGCACACGCACATGCATGTGTCTGTGTGTGTGTGTGTGCGAGTGTGTGCGATGTGAAAATTCAATAAGCTGAAAGTTGCGGGCAAAAAGTTTGCAGCCGCTGGCGGCCTTTAAGCCCACAAACTTGAGAGCTCTTAAAGCAAAAGTTTCACAAGAAAGAGCAGAAATATGTTACGGCCAAAATAGAAAGTAAAGGCAAGAAATCATAAGCATTAACCAAAAAGTGACCAAAAAGGCGGTCGAAAAGTTCTGGCCAAGGAAATGGATTTGCTTGGCAACTTCTTTTTAACAAGCTCGCCCAACTCTCTCTCTCCCCCAGATGCTGTAAGGTGTTCGGAGGCATAAAACCCATGGCCATGCAGGATATACGACTACGTCTCGAGCCGCAACATAATACAGCCGCGTTCTCCAACTCGCCAGCAGCAGCAGCCGCATCCAACGCGGAGACAACGCTCATCGAGACTGGCGAAACGACAGGCTCAGCAACAGGCTCGCCCACAGCTCGACCCCTGCCCCAACTGCTGCCCGAGCTAAGTTTCAGGTAAGTTGCAGCTGCTTTCAAGTCTGTCACAATAGGTAAAACTCGCACCTGTCCACGCAGCCCACCCACAACGGGCGGCACAGGCCCAACACAGCAGCATTTCTATCATCAACATCAACATCATCATCATCAGCATTCGCATTCGCATCCGCATTCGCATCCGCATCCGGTGCAGCCGCGTGCCTCGCCGCGGCATCACGTGGAGCAGCTGCAGCTGCTGCACAGCAGCCATCACGCACACAGCCACAACAATGGCCAGGAGCAGCAAGTGCCACGTTCGCCCAGCTCCGAGGAGGACAATTCCCCAACTGAAATGAATAATTGTCGCCGTTTGGTTGATAAACCGCCGCTGGTGAGTCCAACAACTACACTATTTCGATATGTAGTACTTCCCGCAGAGTATCTTATAATATATACAAGAGCTTTAACATTATCTTCAACATGAAAGCACAATATTAGATAAATGCGATAGGGATAAGCATAGATAATCTTATCTTTGCAATCAAAATCCCATAGCTATCTAATACTCGCAAGTGTATCTAATCTTCGACAACCCAGAGATATCTATTCACTCCTCTTCGCAATATGAAATATTGCACTTCGACATTGTCCTTGCAATCGTGTCCTTTCTGTAACATAAATCTGCTTACGTTTGATGATTTCAGTGGTTGGTTAGCAGAAATCGATTCAATTTGAATGCCAATGCAGCTGCCAAGTCAAATAAACTGCCAAATTTAAATGAAAGTCGGGCTAAAAATGAGCAAATTGCAACAACAAGAAAAGTTGCATACTTTCAGGAGTCTCTTTCCCAGGCAGCGCAAGACAAATAGTTGCTGAAAGTAAAAAACCTTCAAGAAATATCATTAATATTGCCAACTTGGCAAATGTATATTGAGAGCGACGCGAGAGCTACGGAAAATATTTTAGAAAAGATGTGTAGCAAAATGCAGCAGATGAACAAATTTCTTTGGATAAATATGATATTATTTAAATATGGGTTTAATATTAATTTCAACTTCTTAGCCTTTCAACTTCTTCAGCCTGTCAAGCCTCAATTCGTTTTCTCATGTGCATGTTAGCTGATCTGATGTCAAAATTGAACAAAAAATTTGGCAGCATTGAAAAAGGCCTGATATGTACTTAATTTCTTAACTTATCGAGCCTATCGACTATTGTTATCGGCACAGAGTTGCCACATTTGCAGGAATTTGAACATTTTCTCTGACAAGAGGATAAATATACATAGCTATTACAAATTTATTGTTAAAAGAAATTATTTGTAGTTCTAATATATTTCTTACTTTATTATTTTTTAATTTATTCTGCTTCGTTCTGGCTTAAATTAATTAAATTTAAATGTAACCTATTTCTAACTAACATGAACATTTAACATGAACCTAAAGCCTCTTCCAGCAGACGCAGCTTGTTGCCAGTCTCTCTCTCTCTCTCTTTATTTACTCGCCTAAGAGCATTTACTTTTTTTAATCCACTTTAATTTAAGTCAAGTATGCACACAAAAAGAGCTTTCATTTCAAGAGCAATAGCTAACTTTAAGCTAACCAAAAAAAAAGAAGCTTTAACTGGCAAACAAATTGCCATCACTCGAAAATCAAATGCAATTTAGCAAGCACTTCGAACGGCTTGGAACGGTGTACTCGAAAAATGTTTGCCACTAAACAAGACCCAAAAGCGTTCATTAAATTAATTTGCAAAAATGCAAATTTTCAGCTAACGGCACTTTGGCACGCGCCGCCGGCAATTCCAACAAGAAACAAAAGCAGCGACAGCAACAAAAACAACTGGCAAGCTGAAGTGCAACGCGCCATATTCTAGTGCATTCTCTCACACACACACACACACACGCACACAGAGAGAGAGCGAGAGAGTGTGCGTGTGGGAGATGAAAAAGTTGCAGCAGGCAAATGGCAGCCAAATGCCGTTAACTTAGTGACTTTATGACACATAAATTGCAGCAACAATGCCGACAAAAACCTCTCGCTGCGTCGTTACGTGTCCTGTTTTCTACACACAAACACACACACACACAATCGCACACACACATATATATACATATATATATATGTATATATATATATATATACTATATAGCAGTAGGCCTACAGCTGACAGCTGCAGCTGCCGGCAACGGGCAAAACTTTGCTGCCAACTAAAAGACAGACAAAAGATGCAGCGAAAGAGAGAGGAGAGCAAACAGGACCAAATCAAAAGAATGCACTAATTGAGAGTGCTCGGCTGTGTAATACCCTGTATGCAAAAAAAAACGTTGTAAAAAGCAAATTTCGAAATATCCAAGGCTTAGCAGAGAAAAAAAGAGAATTAAATAAACTCGACTAGCAAATACCCTAGAAATAATAGAATATTTAAATTAGTGCTGTAAAACATTGGGGCTTAAGCTCAAATCAAATGCCAGCCCAAAAGAGATCTTTGATAGCATAGAGATAGACATACCCTGTACAAAATATTCGCAGGCAAACGTGTTCGACTTATAATTTTACTGACAGCGGACAGAAATATATAACAAATTTAGCAGTTCCAGTTTATATAGTTTTTGAGACGCACTGGTTCGTACAGAAGAACAGATAGAGGACTAGAGAGAAAAAGAGAGAGAGAGAGAGAGAGAGAGAGAGAAACCCAGCAACAGAGATATAATCAAAGAAATATATATGTTTTTGCACAAGAAACACAAAATTCTGCCTGTCACCAACGTACTATAACCTTCGATATACCCCATTTGAGTCGCTCGTTGAATACAGGGTATTGAAAAGGAGTACTTTACGATTGCTTTCAACTTAGACACGCCCCCGGCCCAATTGTTCCATTGTTCCCACAATGCCTACCTTTTGCCTGTTCCTCCTGCACTCTTCTTCCTCTCGTTCGCCTCTCGTTCTACATCTTCTTGTCTCTATTCTTCTCTCATTGCATTCGCCTTGCATTTTTTATATTTACGCCTTTTTCTAGCAGTTGTCGGATTTGTCGAGCATCGCCTGCCGAGTGCCACTTGGGCGCATTCTCTTGCTCTTGCTACGGATTTTGCATATTGCGATAGTCTTTTCTCCAATGTCATTAGCATAATGGGGCCATTAGGTTGCCCCCACCCCCCCCCCCCCCGCCAACCCCCTCCTCCGGCAACCCCTCTGGTACTGATTGCATACTTAACGATAGAAAACAAGTGCCGACTGCCAATTCAATTAGCTGCAATTGCAAAATGATTCACAGTTGGCAGCAAAGTAACAAACTCTTAAATCAAAAAAGAATCTTTTACTGAGGAGCAGATCCTTTAGCATGATGTACTAATTTGATGGCTAGAAATTGATCACAATTTAGAAATTTAATAATATTAAATTTGAAAACAATTTGCAATTACTTTCCTACTTCGTATACAAAAATCAAACATTTTTGATAAAATACACAATATAATCGAAAGAAGGTCTACAAAAATTGTCATTAAATATTCGTAGCTTTGAAATAAAAAAATGAAAGATACTTCACGTCAACCCTAGAAGATTTGCTGAAAAACACGATATCGATATCGATTTTTATCGATTTCTCGAAAACGGGACAAGTAATCGATTATCGGAAACAAACTATTACAGTATTTAATTGAAGAAGGTTAAATTTAGATGAAGAGTCACTCTAACGGTTAAGTTAAGCATCATTATCTATTTTTAAAATCTATAAACTTTAACAAATATCTAAAGTCTTAAAGACTAAAGTCATTCACAATAAATTTGTGGATTTTTCTTTATCAAACTTTACTTAAAATCAAGCAAAGTAGAGTTAAAGAATTTATGCTAGTTAAATCTTATCCTTATGCATATTCAACAGTTTCTAGTTCTTAGAAAATGCACATAATATTTGTACACAAAATTCCCATTTATAAGTATAACAAAATGGACTCTAGTTGGCTTTTTCGGGCTCGGCCCAGGAAGTTCAACAGGCAGCGGCCATTGAAGGCAGCCACATCAAAAGAGAATATTTTGGCCCCGGACATTTTGGCAGCTACATAAAATCAACATAATTATAACAAATTAGGTAAATAACTTATAAGGCGGAGGGAGCTGGCAGGGGAGGGGTTGGGGCCTGCCAGCAGCATTCAACACTTGGCCAGAACTGTCTACTAATTGGAAGCGCTTTAAATGGCGCCCTAAAAGCACGTTAAACTTTCTGCTTTAACTCATTTCAAAGTAATTTACCGCAGCCCAAAATGAAAACAACTTCCCCGGAAAAGTTGTGGGGCTGCCAAGAACTGAAAGTACCGACTACATAGTTAGCATTTTATTGCTAACCAAAAATGTTACACATCGATTTAAGGCGGTTGCTTGTTGCTGTCATGCCCTGTAAGCACTGAAAGTGGGGTATTCTGCAGCTGTGCAAACTGGGAATTAGTTCATTTTTTCTCGATAATACAGCATTTTTGAACAACATCGATAAATATCGATTATTAGCTCCGACTTTTTGAGCATATCTTCTATGTAATCAGATATGAGTACGCCAAAATTGGCATAACGTTCCTCGTTTAAGATATCATTCAACTAGTTTTTTCGATAACAAAGCATTATTCAACAAAATCGATAAATATCGATTACAAGCAGTGGCTTTTTGAGCATATATTCTAGACTATACGAGATGAATGCGCCAAATTAGGCATATGGGTTTTTGTTTAAGATATCAAGCAGCTCATTTGTGCGATAACCCCAGCTACTTTATCAAAATCGATAACTATCGATAACTATCCCTGGCTTTTGGAGCATATATTTTATATTACAAGAGATGAATATGCCAAAAATGGCCTGTAGGTTTTTGTTTAAGATATAAAACAACTTATTTTTTCGATAACGAAAGCTGATTCCCCAAATCGATAAATATCGGATAGTAAATGCGGCCTTTTGGACTTATAAAAGATGAATGCGTCAAATTTGGAATTTTAATCGATATAGTTCAGCCTCTATTCTAACTTGAACACAGGGTATCTCCTCGTCGAGCACTCCAAAGTAAGTTTGTCGTGGTTCTGTTGTTCTGTCAAACTAAAGTGATTTCGTTGTTAGCTGGCATTGTGGCCAGGCTGAAAACAACAGCAACTTTGATTATAAAATGGTTTCACAACTGTTGAGGGCCAAGTAAATTGCAATTATCGCGTTGCGTCGACAACAACAACTTTCTAGCCAAATTGGCAGCCAAACACGAATCCGAGACATGCAAATATATGTAACAATATGCCCATTCCCTTGATTCGTTTTCAGGTAAAACGCCTCACCATGGGCATTGGACTGCTGCGTGGCACCGAGGATAGCCGCCCGCTGGTGCACAACACCTGCTCCTCCTCGCTCAACTCGGGCTCATCGCAGACCATTTCGGATGGCTATGTGAACGAGGCCATCTGCGAGCCGGATAAATATGTGGCCAGCAAATTCGGTGACTCCTGTCGGCAATCGCTGACGGCTCTGGAAACGGCCACCCAACGTTTACAGTCGGAGCTGCCCAACAGCAAGAAATATTTGCGTGAGACATGCAGCGGTAAGAATCTATCGAATTTCACTTAGTGGGGGTGAAAAATGGGTGAATGTGTGTTCGATATATAAGAAAATGACAGTGTGGCAAATTTAACAAATAGAAAACGAAGACTACATTTACTATATTAAGTTAGAAAGTTGAAAAATTAGTGAATGTTTTGATGTGTGTAGAATTCCACTCAGAAAGGTGGAAAGCTGGCAAAAGATTAGTTTTTCATTTCAACTGAGAGAGGTGAAAATTCGGTGAATGGTGAACGAAGACCGCATATAGGATATTAAGATCCACTTAGAATGGTGGAAAATGAGTGAAAATTCGAATGAATAAAAATTTCATTGAAATTTCACATATAAGTTTGGAAAACTGGTGAAGGATACATTATTTAATTAATAAATATAGATTATGTATGTAATGTAATATACTATATCATTTTGCATATCAATATTCAATTTAGAAGGGTGAAAAATGGGTGAAAGTTGTGGTGAATCTCAAATTCCACCTATAAAGGTGGGAAACTGTTTAGATTTTCATTTGATTGACAAGAAAACAAATTAAGTTGCACTTATAGAAATGAAAATTTGATAAAAGGTCAACGAAGACAACAAGTTCCACTTAGAAAGGTGAAAAATAAGTGAAACTTTTGATCTATATCAAATTCCACTCAAAAAGGTGGAAAATGTGAAAATTAATTTGAGACGTAATAAAGACTAAGAAGTCCACTTTCCTAGATAAAAAATGGGTTTCGAAATGGTGTCCATTGGGAAATGGAAATCCATTTGGCGAGAGTTCAAGAAGAGACCAAAACACTTGAAACTAATTTTTAAAGCTGAATAAAAACATTTATACGATTGACGGCTAAGTAAATTTTAAACTTACGGTCGGAATAAAGGTGGAAAAGTGTTATTTTATGAATTTGAATAATAAACCTTAAGCATATTTTTATATTTTCTTTGGCACAGCCAACTCCAGTCCGAAGCTGTTTGCGGCGAATTCACCATTGCGCCTGGACAACCTGAGCCTGGCCGAGCAGCAGGAGCTGAAAGGCGCCGCCTGGTACCAGGCGGGCATACCCAGAGAGATCTCACTGGAGGTGCTCTCCCGCCAGAGTCCGGGCGCCTTTCTGGTCCGCCAGAGCAGCACCAAGCCCGGCTGCTTTGCCCTGTCGCTGCGCGTGCCGCCGCCCTCGCCGCGCGTCGCCCACTATTTGATACTCCGCACGCAGCGCGGCTACAAGATTAAGGTAGGTTTTCAACTGGGAGCCAAGAGAAAACCCTCCTAATCCCTTCTATTCCAACAGGGCTTCACCAAGGAGTTCAGCTCGTTGCGGGCCCTGATAACGCATCATTCCGTGATGCCGGAGTTGTTGCCGGTGCCGCTGACCCTGCCACGCCCCGCGCACATTCGCGCCCAGACGCAGGCCTACGGTAATGGGAGCGGGAACGGGAACGGGAACGGGAACGGAGGCGACTTTGAGATGTACGGCTCGCTAAATGATTTTCGCAAAATGATGGCCGATTTGAATGTGTGATCGGACGGGGTTGCGGGATTGCGGGCGCATCTAATTAATTAAGTAATTATGTGACGTTGATTGAATTAAGCGCGCGCGCGCACACATGTTGTCTGGAGCCGGGCCTGTCAGGAGGCGGGTCTGCTGCGGCCCGTAGTCCTGTCTGGACAGGATAACAATCTGTTTAATTTGCTTAATTGGCTGTGCTGGCGGTTGACGTGGCGACCAAACGCAAAAATCCACCAGAATCCAACACACAAACACAAGAAAGAACGGCACACCGAAGATTAAATACTCTGCTGCAGCTATTTGACGAGAATTGTGAAGCCCCTTAATGAAGAAAAGAGTTTTCCACACAAAAACTGATTTTTACGACCGATTCTAGCTACAGATCTATATGATATAGTAATCTATAGTGATCTATATGATATAGTAATCCGATTTTGACAAGATATTGGGAGATTCATGGAAGTATTCCTAGCATAAATGTTAAGTCTGTTCAGGATATCTTGAGGAATGCAAAAGTTTTCCAAATAAGAACTTTTTTTTCGACCGATCATTCCTATGGCAGCTATATGATATAGACTTTCGATCCGACAGCTTTAAGATTAAGAGTCTAGTTTGCATAAAACCCGGCAGATATATCCATAACGACTGCAGATCCTGATCAAGAATATACATATATACACTCCATAGACACATCTTCTTCTAGGCTCTACACGCTTTGTGACAAAATTTGAATATAACCCTGAGAGGTTATAAAAAGTTGTAAACATTTTTGTGAAATTGATAATGAAATCTGACGTTGCGCGGGTGCCAACGATAGGGAAAGGGGGAATTAACACACACATGGCCATAACATTAAAAAAAACTTGGTAAAAAAAAAACGAAAACAAAGGCAAAAAATATGCAATATGAAATCCATATGAAGCAAATATTCAAACGAACATTACAATTATTTTCAACATTTTTATGCCCTGTTCTTAAAGGGAAGTTGGGTATATGGGCTTCGAGCAAAGCTCAGCTAGACGTCCGATTGTCTGCATAAGCGTCAAGCTTTCAAATATACATAAACCCGAATATATACATCTGCACCTCTAGGGGGCGTGGCAATCTTAATGCCTAGGATAACTCTTATCGACTGATTTAAACCATTTTCACACTGTAAACAGAGTATTGTACAGTCGGTATTATGCGTCTGCAATGTTTCTACTCTATTTTTGTTCTCTTCATTTGCCGGTGAGTGGCAGCTGCATATTTGTTGCCACAGACGCAATCCTGAATAGCTTGCAAATGGGATTAAATGTTAATGTGTTGGGTTTTTTTTTCGGGGTGCCGGACTTTTTGCGAAATGTTTCAGCAGCTGCCAGTGTTTATTTAGTATAAAAAACAACAACAACAATAAAAAAAGCATTTTTAGTTTTAGCGAATTCTATAGACATATTTGATACAAATATTAATGTGTATGTATATGTTAAAGAAAAATGGAAACAAAAAATAAATTGAATGTGGTGTAATATTAATCAAATTAAGTAGCTAGGTTTATACAACAAATTATGCATTATGTTTGCTATATACTGTTTGTAATTGATGTAATAAATAATATATATTGAAGAACTACTTTGAACAAAATTTTAAATTCATAACGGCTGCTTAAGCTACTTTCATTGCGATGTTGTACAGCACTGGAAGATGTGCATGCATTGCGAAGATACGAACATGTATTTAAATATACACAAAGCTAACATTGTGCACATTGTGCAAGCCAAATAAACCCACAAAAAATATATATAAAATTTTTAGACTTTTAGAAACATTTGCTTGAATTCATTATATTTTAAATTTGCCGCCATGTTATCTATTAAAAACAGCTGACTGACGAGGGCTGCATTGATAAATTGCTAACTCCAACTGGTGCACTCTTGCACAACGATAACAATCGCGGCGGCCGTATCGATAGTAACTATCGTTTGGCTTAACATTTTCAAAACTGTTAACATAAAAACAATGTTAAGCTTAACAGAATGAAAATAGCCACTGAACGAGTAGGCCGCACGCGCTGGTGGTATTGGTGCTCGCGCTCGTCTGTAAATTGTTTAAATAAAAACCTAAATACGCCAAGCAGCGAGTCAACTGCGCTCAGTGGTACGCCGGCTGCTCAAAAAGAGAGTTCCCTATTAGCGGACAAAATCAAAAAGTGTAGCGCGTGCGTTAAAAGGCTGGCCAGCGCATAAATACAACAGCAGCAGCAACAACAACGAAAACAACAAAAGTAAATGCATTAAACGCAATATTAAATGTGCGGTATTTATTGAATAAATTAGAGAGTGTGTTGCGTTGAGTGCGATTAACTGTGACTTTCTGGCGGCATATAGGAAATTTTTTCCTGCCTTTTTGCCACATGTATTTTTATCGTATTTGTGTACTTTATCGATTACGTCGGCGCGCTCTCAGCATAAAATGAGAGAAGATGAAAGCCCATCGAATGGGCGAGAAGATGAATGTGAAGCAAAACGCGTGTTTTGCCTTTATTTTTGCCAGGGTGGTGCGACAACATGAAACATACATGCACACATACAAACGCACACATGCATGCCTGCATATACATATGTGTGTATGCATGCACATGAAAACCTTTGCGGCAAAAAATTTCACTAGAAATTTTGAAAGCGTTGGGCCGCAAAAAAATGAAAAAAAAAACCGGATATGATACGCCAAAGCTTAGCTTACTAACGAAATGAAATGAAATTACCTGTGTGTAGCCGTGTATGTGTGTGTGCGCGTGTGTGTGTGTGGGCTCGTGTGCGTAGCCAAACTGTCGCGTGTCTGGCATGCAATTAGACATTCAAATACGTGCATGCATATGTATGCTTGTCTAATTGTTATTTAGTTGTTTTTTTTTTCTTTTCTTGCTTGCAACCCTCTGCCGGCACCTGCCAGCTCCGCTGATATTTTATATTTTTTCGCATTCCGCTTTGTTACGCACTTTAGTTTTTTATTTAGTCGGCCTGCTCTGGCTACTGCTCAAAGCTTTTTGCGGCCGCACGAGACACGCGACGGCGCTGCGACTGAAATATTGAGAGAATGAATGAATGAATGAATGTGAGACGCAAGCAGCAGCAGCCGCCAGACTGTCGCGCGCGCGACTTACCTCTCAATCTCCTACTCCTCCTTAGTTCCTGGCGCTTTTAACACTAATGCGACAAGTGCATGTTGGCGACTGGGCGAAGGTGTGAATAGCGGAAGAAGATGAAAAAGAAGAAAAAAAGCCGCCGCCGTCATTCATGAATGAGTTGCATTTGTGCGCGTGTATGTGTGTTAAGAGAGCAGCAGCAGCCGCGCTCGCTCCCACTCTGTTGTCTCTCTCTCCCTCGCACTCTCCCTTGAGACGTGTTTATGCAAAATCAATGGACCCAACTGTGGAAGGTCACTCGCCGAAAGACAAGAAATTTATGCGAGACAAGAAACGCGCGCTTTCTACTTGTCGCGGGTCAAAGTTTAGTGTCAAGACAAATAAAGTTAATAATCTTTGAAAAGAAATAAAAAAAAAAATTGGGAAAAAAACCAATTTAATACTCGTGCATGCCTGTGATTTTTGATAAGCATTAAGCATTGGGTCTTAGCAAAGTCTCTATAATACCTGTCCTCTATTGTTTTTAATCTCTATAGAAACTCGCCACACACAAGCACACACACACACACACGCCACTAAACCCATACTCAGACACCGCACAGAACAACAACAACAGCCAGCACAATGATCAACATGGACATTAGCGTTACGCCCAACTATTCCTATATCTTCGATTTCGAGAACGATTTCATACACCAGCGCACACGCAAATGGATGCTGGAGAACTGGACCTGGGTCTTCTACTATTGCGGCATTTACATGCTCGTCATATTCGGTGGACAGCACTTTATGCAAAATCGGCCGAGGTGAGTTTATGTTTATCCTAACATATGTATGAGTGCATGTACAGTGAAAACTCGCTAAGGGTGTTGCCTGTCGCAGCAAAATCATTATTCATAACTATTCAAAACATAGTCGTAAAGTAAATAGGAAATAATGGTGATGTCCTTTTATAAAAACGAAAATAATTTAAAAAGTTTTTTGGTACGAAAATTTCCACTTTTCTGTTCCACACTTTTCTGTTCTGGCTTCAAAAAATTGCATATTCTAGTTTAAATCTACATATTTTGTAGCCTTTTTAATTCTTGAGTCCAATTTTTGTATAACTTTTTGTGTTTGAATAATTGGAAGACGATTTTCTGCTCGGTAATGTATGCACATGAAAGCTATCCGTTAGTAGAGCTTTCACTGTAGCTAAATAGAAGTACAGTAAAGAATATGTGCTACCAAGAGAGCTGTTTATTTAAAGAGCTTTCACTGTAGCTAAATAGAAGTTAAGTCAAGATTATGTGCTACCAAGAGAGGGGTTCATTATTAGAGTTTCACTGTAGCTAAATAGAAGTACAGTAAAGAATATGTGCTACCAAGAGAGCTGTTTGTTTAAAGAGCTTTCACCGTACCTAAATATAAGGTACGTTCAAGGATATGCCCTACAAAGAGACCTGTTCGTTAGTAGAGACTTGACTGTAGCTAATTGGGAGCTCTTGAATTCAGCTTGTATTGCATAATTCTACATTCCCCTACTTTCTGTTTAAGGTAACCTCTTGCGCTCTCTCGGTCATTTTGGTATCTTTTTTGGAATTTACACTGAAAACTGCCATAGTTCAAAGTCTGTCCATTTGTTTGCAGCAAAAACAGTCCCCCTTCAGCCCCTTTGCCACGCCCAAATGCTGCTTGTTTTGCCTAACCCCAACAATTTGGCGCGCGTGCCGTCTGCCCCATTTGCTTAATGTGG